>NC_079344.1:0-318750 GCF_029582105.1 Oenanthe melanoleuca | reverse complement strand
TGGGGAGGCTGTCCCCTATTTCTTGCCCAGAGCCTTGTCCAGGTTGTTCTTGATGGCATCGAGGAAGTCGGTCGTGTTCACAAAATGCTCATTCAGCTTCACACTGGAGAGAGAGAGAGGGATTGGTGGGGGGTCCCACAGGCACCACCCACCCCAATCAGTTGTGAATAGCCACCTCAGGTCCCTGGGGACTGTCCAGAGAGGCCAGCAGCTACCTGTGACCATTGTGCACAGCCATCTCCTGGTCACTGTCCTACTCTTGTGGCTGCCCTGCAGGGCCAGCCTATCCTTGTGGTCACTGTGCTGTTCTTGTGGCCACCCCCCTGCTCTGCCCCAAGAGCCACCCGTACTTGGCAAGGCCATGGATGCAGCCAGCAAGGTCCTTGGTCATGGTCCCGCTCTCCACCGTGTCCACACAAACCTTCTCCAGCGTCTGTGCAAACCTGGGGACAGCAGCACTGTGTCTCCAGCAGCTCCAGGGGCCCTGCCACGACTGCCCCCCGAGCAGCTGCTGGCAGGGACCCTCACCCAGGGACCCCAGCCCACCCTGCTCACTTGACGAGGTCAGGGTTACTGTCCAGCTTGCCCCGGTGCTCCAGGCCCCGCGTCCAGGCGAAGATGCTGGCAATGGGGTTGGTGCTGGTGGGTCGCCCCTGCGCAGAGAGAGTGGTCAGCTCTGGTGTGGGCAGCACACCGTGGGCAGCCTGGCACAGGCAGCTCGGGCTCTGCTCGCTGGCACAGCACACCCACCTTCTGGTGCTCCCGGTAGTGGCGGGTGACGGTGCCATGGGCGGCCTCGGCCTCAATGGTCTTCCCATCTGGACACACCAGCACAGAGGTCATCAAGCCCAGGGAGCCGAACCCTGTGGGGGGACAGGGGTTAGGACACTCCCAGGGGTGATGATGGACGGCCCACCACAGCCTGCCCTGCTCCACCTTGGGCCAGGATGTCTGACTGGACATCCCCGTCATAGTTCTTGCAGGCCCAGACAAAGCCACCGGAGGATTTCAGCATCTGGGCCACCATGTCGTCGATGAGCCGGTGCTCGTACCAGATCTTCAGCTTGTCAAACTCCGTCTTGTAGTGCCTGGGAGCCAGGGCAGGGGTCAGCCACGCTCACCCAGTGAGTGGGTCTCACTGCCAGCCCCAGGACAGCCCACCACCCCAGGCCCATACTTATCAAAGATCTCCTGGAAGATGTCCTTGAAGCGCCCGTCGTAGGCCTTGAGGATGGTGTTCTTGGTGCTCAGGTAGAGCGGCCACTTCTTCTGGATGGCGTACTGGAAGCAGCTGTGCGCAAAGCCGGAGATGGACTGCAAGGGAAGCACAGCAGGCTCGTGGCACCCCGTCCCCCAGCGTGGCCAGGGACCCCCCGAGCCCCAGCAGTACCTCGTCCGTGTTGTACATGCCCATGCCCACGCCGCCGCCGGGGAAGTTGAACACCTCCCACTCCTTGGCCCCGCTGCCGTCCTTGGGCGTGAAGACCAGCTTGAACGTGCCGGACTTGTCCACCACGAAGTCGGTGGCTTTGTACTGTGGGGCCAGGCAGGGTGTCAGGCAGGGCTGGGGGAGCTGCTGGCCAGCCCCACGCCGCGCTGGCTCACCTGGTCACCGTGGGCGTGGCGGCCGATGGTGATGGGCTTGGTCCAGCCGGGCACCAGGCGAGGAATGTTCTTGCAGATGATGGGCTCGCGGAACACCGTCCCCCCCAGGATGTTTCGGATGGTGCCGTTGGGGCTCTTCCACATCTTCTTCAGCTTGAACTCTGCGGGGCGTGCAGATGGGACCCCTGAATGAGCCCCCATGGCTCCTGCCAGCACCCAGCTCCACTGTGCCAGGGCTGCTGCCAGAGCCTGCTGGCAAGGGGAGGGACAGCCAGCGTGACATCATGGCTGGCACAGAGCAGAGGTCAGTGTGTCCCCAGGGCCATGGGGTCCCCACAGCACCCATGAGCCCCCAGGGTGGGGAGAGGGGCACAGCACTGGGTATGGTGCAGCCTCCAGCCCACCAGAAACCAGAGCTGGCAGTGGGAAGGCACTGCTGACCCCGGGGGGCTGTGCACAGACAGGAGGCTCAGCACCCCAGAGCTGCCAGCACCCTCCCACTGGGAGCTCAGCCCCTTGCCCTGCCCACCTTCCACCCTGGCTTCATCAGGCGTGATGGTGGCACACTTGACAGCCACACTGTACTTCTTGGTGGCCAGCGCTGAGTCAATGGTGACCTGGTCATCCGTCTTGTCCCGATGTGGCAGCCCCAGGTCGAAGTATTTTAGCTGGACATCCACGTTGGGCAGGATGAGCTGAGGGGCCAGAAGGGTGTCAGAACGGGGGGACAGCCTGGGAAGCAGCACCAGGGCATGGCCAGCCCTGGCACCCATCCTGGCCCAGCCTGGCTGCCTGCCCAAGATGGTTCTGCTGGCCAGGATGATCCCCCTGCCCTGAACACGCCTCCCTGTGTAACACAGCTCCCGCTGCCGGGACCGCCTCACTTAAAGGTCCTCCCGGTAGTTGTGCCGATTTTATGACCTGCTTCCTGCAGACAGAGGGACAGAGGCAGGAGGGACAGACAGAGGGCAGCACAGGGATCACCCGTTCCCCGTACACCCCCCAGGCCCACTTTTGGCACACCCGCCCGTTCCTGGGGCAGGACCCCATCACCTTTTCCTTAATGAAGGCCCAGATGATTCGTGTCATCTCATCCCCGTCCATCTCCACCACGGGATTTGCCACCTTGATCCGCTTGTCGGCATCTGGAGAGCAACGGGGGTGTTAGGGGTGCACCCCTGGTCCCCCAGCTCCACACCCTTGTGTGGGGCCAGGGCATCCTGTGGGGACCACACAGCTCCGTCCAGCCAGGTGTGGGTGCCAGCCTGGCTCAGGGACAGGTACAGCTCAGGGGCAAGCCCCGCTGGGGTCTGGGCCAGTTACTGGGGCCAGCACTGCTGGAGTGGGGCTCAGAGTGCAAAACCCACCATGTGAGGGGGACAGGGATAGGGACACATTCCTCTGAGAGCGGGATCCGCGAGCAGCGCCTCAGTGAGATGAACAACGGGGCCAGAACCAGGAGCAGCTGCAGTCCCCTGGGGCCAGACTCGGGCACAAACCGCCGCGCAAATCCCTGCGATGATCCTGGACCAGGACTAAACCCTTCTGGGTGCCAAACCTGTCTGTGGATCGGGCTGTAAAACCTCACGTGGTACCCAGAACAGAGGTGACCCCCCTGAGTGGGACCTGATCATGGACAGGGAACATGGACAGGGAACAAAGCTCTGGGTGGCGCCGGGAGCAGGAGTGAACCCTCCTGGGGCCAAATCCCGCGTTGGTCCGGGACCCTGAGCGAACCCCCGCACCAGGCTCAGACTAGGTACGAGCTGGAGTGCAAAACGCCACGTGGAACCGGGACCAAACTCCCCTGGGACCGAACCCATCAGCGAAACCCGTCGTAGAACCGGCACCAACCCCCCCAGGACCAGACCCAAACACAAAACGCGGTCCGCAAAGCCCCGCGCACCGTCGGTAAACGTGAGCGCGGGTCGGATTTCAGACACCGCCCCCCGAAAGAATCCGAGCCGGCCCCCCGGTGGGTCCGGGGCACGGCCCGAGGGGTCGCGGGGATGGCGGGGGTCCCCACTCACAGTGGCGGCGCGGCGCGGGCGCGGCGGGCGGCGGGCGGCGGGGCAGGCAGCGCAGCGCGGCGGCGGCGCGCAGGCAGCGGGCGGCCATGGCGGGGGCGGACGCGACGGGGCGGCCGCGGGGGCGCGGTTCTCTCCGCCCCGGGGCGGGACACAGCCCCGGATCCCCCCGTGGGGCCCCGCGCGGGATCTGGGTGGGTGCTGGGGTCCCGCGGCGGGCTTCGGGGTGTTGCTGCATCCCGCCCCTGTGGCCGCGGTCAGCATTGCCAACAAAGGGATGCTGCATCCTTGGGTACGTCGGGGTTACGGATAACGGGACAAACCCCGCGTGGAACCAGGAGCAAACCCACCCGGGATCAAGGCCGGGTGTAAAATGCCGTGTGGAATGGGGACAGGACCAGATTTGGCCCGGAACCAAATCTAGCTGTAAAACTCTGCGTGGGGTCTAGACCAGACCCCCGTGGAATCTGACTCCCAAACCCCGCAGGGATCAGGGACCAAGCTCCCCCAGGCCCTGATCCGGTAGTAAATCCCCTCGTGGAACAGGGAACAAAGCCCCCTGGGACCGGGCCTAGCGGCAAAACTTTGCATGGGACCAGGAATGAAACTTGGGGATCAGACACAGGTTTAAAATCCCTGTGGAACTGGGAATGGCCCCACCCCCAGGACCAGACCCATTTGAAAAAGCCCTCGTGGAACCGGTATCAGACATGCTCAGGACTAAACCCAGCTCTAACACCCCATGTAGAGCTGGGACCAAAACCCGACTGCAAAACTCCGTGTGAAATCGGGGGGGTTCGGTGGGGCTGGGGACGTGCAGGCGCAGCCTGACCCTACATGGAAGCCGGCGTCCTGCTCACGGCTGGCGCGTGACTCGGCAGCTGGATCCAGCAGGACAAGGGCAACTGCCACTGTTCCACCGGGGACCTTCACCTCGGCTGGCCCCGCGTGGGGAGGAGGAGGAGGAGGGCAACAGCGACAGCGACAACGGCGACAGGGGTGATGCACACCAGGGGCACCCCGAGAAGGCGCATGGAGTGTGCCAGGGTTGCCAGGAGGCTGCTCGGGCTGGGAATTTGTTGTCCTGCTGTCCCAGCCAAGCCGATGGCTTTTTTTAGCCACATGGGACGGGCAGAGCCTGCTCCAGGAAGAAAAGCAGCGCTGGAGCTGGCAGCCCCCAGCGGAGGGGCTGGAGGAGCCGCGGCTCTCGTTGACGTCTGGCCGGCTTTAACATTAACCAGAGCAGGAGCCGCGGGGCCGCACGCCGGGGGGGCCAGCACTGCTCCGGGGTCCTGCGTGTCCCCGCTCCCCCAGCCCAGCCCGTGCTGCCAGCAGCCCTGCGGCCACAGGCCAGCCCTGCTCGGGGCCTGGCCACCGCCCCAGCTGGCCCCTGGCCGCCCTCGCCCTGGCCCCGCGGCCGGGGCCGCCCAGTGACCGCAGCGCTGGCTGGACGGGGTCAGGCCAGCACGGCACAGTCCCCCCGCGAGGAAAGGACAAAAGCGGCCATGTGGCACAGGCCCAGGCCCAGGGCAGGCCCCAGACAAAGGCACCGCCCGTTCATCCCTGGCCACAGCCCAGCACCCTCCCTGCTGTGCCACCCCAGTGTCCCCAGCGTGGCTGCCCTGGGGACACGAGAGTGCCGGCGGGGCTGGGTGTGGGGCAGGACCTCGGGGAGGGACAGGTCGCACAGGTTTGGGACCCGGCCAGAGCACGAACAAGGACACAGTGTGGGGGCTGTATGAGCTCGCTGCTGCCCGCAGGCAGGGCTGTGTCTGCCCGTGGAGGGGCCCCGGGGGGCTGACAGGGGCCCCGTTTCCTTGGGCCACCCACAGCACTGCCCAGAGCTGCGGCCCGCAGGCTGGAGTGGCGGCTGTGTCCCCCCTTTGGCAACCATCCGACCTCCTGGGGCTGCCAGCACGGGGACTCCTGCTTGCCCAGCACAGTGTTTCAGTAGCCGTGATCGCAGCAGCTCTGGGCACTGCTGACACCCGGCTGCCAGCCCCCAGCTCCGAGTGCGCCGCTGTGGGGACACCGTGGCCGTGGCATCCTCGAACCCCACAGAGCCACATGGTGCCCAGAGCCATGAATTACCCCAAAACTCCCTGAGCCGGCTATCACCACAAGGATCTCACCATGGGGCCATGTGCACAGGCATTAGGTGTCCCCACAGCCACCCCTGCCACCAGGGACTCCCAACAAGCGCCCCCAGTGGGTGCTGCCCCCCAAATCAATCTCCCCAGTGTGCTGGAAGCCCCTCAGCGGGCTGGCGCTGAAGCAGCACTCCTGGGCACACCAGCACGACCCCTTTGGGGCCGGTGCCATCCCAGGAACGGCGGGGGGCACAGACAGGCCCCTGCCGCTGCCGCCCCCCAGAAGTGAGGATGGCTGTCCGGGCAGCAGCAGCCGCCCCCAGCCCTCGCTGCGCGGGCCCCCGGGCGGCGGCGGGGCCGGGGCGGGGAGGGGCGGGCCGGCCCTTTGTTGTGCTGCGGGCGGAGCCCCCCGGAGCCGCCCCCGCACCGCCCCGCACCGCCGGGGGGGGAAACACCGCGGAGCCGCCCCCGCTGCCTGCGGCTCCCGCCGCGCCTCGGAGCCGCCGAGCGGGTGAGCAGCGGGAGGGCGGCACCGGGCACGGGCACCGGGTACCGGCACCGGCACCGGCAGCGCGGCGGATGCGTGCGAGAGGAGCGAGTGTGCGAGGGGCGGGCGCGCGTGCACGGGGCCGCGCGAGGGGCGGGCGCGCGTGCACGTGCGCGGGAGGTGGCCCGAGGGACCGGAGCGCGGGGGTGGCGGACGGGCTGGGGGCGAGCGGGGTGTGGGGACACGCGTGTGCGCAGCGCCCTGTGACAGTGTGACAGTGCGTGTGCATGGCTGTGTGACTGTGAGACTGTGTGTGACAGTGTGTGTGTGTGAGTGACTGTGTGTGCATGGCTGTGTGACTGTGAGACTGTGTGACAGTGCGTGTGCATGGCTGTGTGACTGTGGCTGTGTGTGTGACAGTGTGTGTGTGTGAGTGACTGTGTGTGCATGGCTGTGTGACTGTGAGACTATGTGACAATGTGTGTGCATGGCTGTGTGACTGTGGCTGTGTGTGTGACAGTGTGTGTGTGTGAGTGACTGTGTGTGCATGGCTGTGTGACTGTGAGACTGTGTGACAATGTGTGTGCATGGCTGTGTGACTGTGGCTGTGTGTGTGACAGTGTGTGTGTTTGAGTGACAGTGTGTGTGCATGGCTGTGTGACTGTGGCTGTGTGTGTGACAGTGTGTGTGTTTGAGTGACAGTGTGTGTGCATGGCTGTGTGACTGTGGCTGTGTGTGTGCATCACTGTGACTCTGTGTGTGCACCTGGGTGTGCCTGTGCGAGTCTGAGCAGGTGAGTGTGCTGTGCATGAGTGTGAGTGTGTGCACCTGTGTGTGTGTTTGGTGTGTCTGTGTGTATATGTGCAAGTGTGCTGTGTGTTTTGTGTGTGTTTTATGTTTTGTGTGTGTGTGCTGCATGTGCATGTGTGTATGTGTTTTGTGTGTGTATTTGCAAGTATGTGCACGTGTGCTGTGTGTTGTGTGTGTATGTGCTGTGTCTGTGTGTGTGCTGTGTGTGCTCTGTGTGTGTTTTGTGTCTGTGCTGTATCTGTGTGTGTGTTTTGTGTGTGTGTGCTGTGTCTGTGTGTGTGTGCTGTATCTGTGTGCTCTGTGTGTGTTTTGTGTCTGTGTGTGTGCTCTGTGTGTGTGCTGTATCTGTGTGTGTGTTTTGTGTCTGTGTGTGTGCTCTGTGTGTGTGCTGTATGTGTCTGTGTGTTTTGTGTCTGTGTGTGTGCTCTGTGTGTGTGCTGTATCTGTGTCTGTGTGTTTTGTGTCTGTGTGTGTGCTCTGTGTGTGTGCTGTGTCTGTGTGTGTGCTCTGTGTGTGTGCTGTATCTGTGTGTGTGTTTTGTGTCTGTGTGTGTGCTCTGTGTGTGTGCTGTATGTGTCTGTGTGTTTTGTGTCTGTGTGTGTGCTCTGTGTGTGTGCTGTGTGTGCTCTGTGTGTGTGCTCTGTGTGTGTGCTGTATGTGTCTGTGTGTTTTGTGTCTGTGTGTGTGCTCTGTGTGTGCTCTGTGTGTGTGCTGTATCTGTGTGTGTGTTTTGTGTCTGTGTGTGCTCTGTGTGTGTGCTTTCTGTGTGTGTGTTTTGTGTCTGTGTGTGTGCTCTGTGTGTGTGCTCTGTGTGTGTGCTGTATCTGTGTGTGTGTTTTGTGTCTGTGTGTGTGCTGTATCTGTGTGTGTGTTTTGTGTCTGTGTGTGCTCTGTGTGTGTGCTCTGTGTGTGTGCTGTATCTGTGTGTGTGTTTTGTGTCTGTGTGTGTGCAGGGTGCTGGCACACCGGGCCCATTCCCACAGCCGTTCCCAGGTGTGTGTTTGCCGCCCAGGGCGTGCACACCCCGTGACCTCCTGCGTGTGTTTACATGTGCCGGCTGTGCGCACACGGTGCTGGGGCAGCGTCACAGGCGGCTCGCAGGGAGCGTGTCAGTGCACGCTCGTGTGCCTGCTGTGTCCCACATGTGTGCTGTGCCTGGACACTGTGGTGCACACGTGCTGGGTGTCCCAGACATGTGGCCACGTCCCCTGAGCAGCCTTGGGGCGCAGGGAGGGCTGGGGTCCCATGGGCTTTAGGGTCATCCCTTGGGCCCTAGTGCCTGCTTAGGAGGCTGGCACCCCCTGTGACCCCAAGGAGCACAGGGGTAGTGAGGGTGCCAGGTGCTGGTTTGGGCTCTGCAGAGTCAGGATTAGCTGGGAAAGGGGCACCCATCCCTGAGCCTGATTCCTGCACTCCAGGGAGCTGACATGCCTGTGCTCCACCACCTCGCTGCTCCCAAGGGTGCTCACAGGCTGGGGTTCCTGCTGGCCCTTCCCTGCCAGCAAGGAGTGGGGGCCCAGGGCAGCACCCCGTGTATCCTGCAGCTCCCCGGGCGGGCAGTGTGGGGTGCTGGCATTGCAGGGGACAGCTGGACTGTGGGGATGCCTGTGGTCCTCAGAAGTGACTCTGCCATGGTGCAGCAGCGATGGGAGCAATGAGACAGGGGGCTACCCGGTGCCCTGGGTGCCCTGCTGAGAGAAGGGGATGCTGTGGGGCAGTGGGGGGCTGGCTGTGTGCCACCATGGGGCAGCACCCAGCCAGCAGGCCCTGGCAGTGGGGTGTGAGCTCACAGTGGGCCAGAGAGGCAGGGGGACAGCCCAGCCTGGCCCCATGGGAGGCCCTCGGCTCAGGCAGGGTGTCACAGCTGGTGCACCTGGAATGGGGGATGCCCTGTGGGGAGCCCTGCCAGGCTGTGGGGCCAGGGGCTGCCCCAGCCCCTCGTCCTGCTTGCAGCCCCTACAGGAGGCTGTCAGGACGCAGCAGAGCGGGTGTGCAGGGGATCCCCGTGCAGTCTCGGGGCAGCTGGAGCAGCTGTGTGACTCTGCAGGTGTGCACGCACGCGTGCTCACACAGTGTGCGTGGCTGGGAGCAGGGACTGCACTGCCGGCTGCTGTCTGGCAGCTCCCAGCAGCCAGCCGAGCCGGGGGCGTGCGTGCGAGCCCCGCAGCGTGGGTGGGTGCGAGCCGGGCGCAGATCCCCGAGCGGGGCCGTGCCCGCGCTGGGCAGGCTGCAGGGCAGGGGGGGAGCTGCCGGGCAGCAGCAGCGAGGCACACACAGCCCCATGCCCGCTCTCTGCAGACAGCAGCAGCCGCATCCATCACCGCCTCCCCCGGCACCCGCTGCCGGTGGGGACGGGCTGGCAGGCGCTGCCGTGGGAACTGGGTGCAGAAACCACTGCCCCACCTGCCCGCTGAGCCCAGGCCGCGGGTTTTGGCGCTGCCCGAGCAGTGCGAGGTTCCCGGGTGCCGGCATGGGCAGGGAGCGCGGTGGTGCCGGTGCCTGCAGCGGGGCGCGGGGCACGCTCGGGCCTGTGCGGGGCAGAGCGGGGCAGAGCGGGGCAGGCTGCTGCGCTGCCCCCGGCGCTGCCCCGCTGGCAGCTGCGTGGGCAGGACGGGAGATAAATGGGAGTTTGGCGTAAACAGCCCTGGCTGCCAGCAGTGCTGGAGTGGCGCTTAAAGGCACAGGCTCTGGCCTGGTTCTGCTGCCTTTTCCTGCCCTCCCTCGCTGCCTGCTCTGCCCTCCTTTTCCTCCCTGCCTGCCCTTCCCTTCCCTCCTGCTGCTCACCCCAGAGCAGCTGCCCTCCCCACGGGGGTCCCGTCCTCGCTGCGTGCCACCACAGCAGTGTTGACACAGCACTGCCACGCCGTGCACAGGTGACAGCCAGGTCCCTGTAGCCCCCCGAGATGCTGTGAGCTGGCATGGGGCAGGGGGCCGTGGCTGCAGGGTGAGTGCTGCTCCCCCCCGTTCAGGGTGACCAGCTTGGCTGGGTGACAGGGAGTCCGTCTGTGCCACTTCCCGGGCAAAGGTGCTGCTGATAAGGCTGGGGTGGAGCTGTGGGGCTGTCCCAGCGCTGGAACGCCCAGGTCCACCGGGAACAGCAGGAGCAGTGGGACAGGAAGGAAGCAAGGTCGATTTGGGGCGGAGGGGCGCCCCCCAGCCCCAGCCCCTGGACACCAGGTATGGCCTGTGAGTGGGCACGCCCAGCAGAGCCAAGCGGGCAGAGTGTGGGAGTACGGGCACAGCTGTTCCGAGAGTGTGGGCACAGGCATCCGAGGAGTGTGGATACAGTTGTCCCGGGAGTGTGTGGAGCATTTTTCCTGGGCAGGGGGCCCACAGTGGGTCCCACCATTGCGGTCCAGGGCTGGGACTGACCCAGAAGGGCATGGGAAGCTCTGGCCCACACTGGGAGGGCAGTGCTGGGTGCCCTGGCCTCAGGAGAGCTGCCTGCTGCAGGGGAATCCTCAGACCCCATTCCTCTGCCCCCTGCCCCCGTTGCCTCGGCGATATAAGGATGTGTCATTAATAACAGTTGTGTGGGAGCTGCTGGCCGGGTGGGCAGTGCTTCCGAGGGCTGTGGGGGCTGTGGGCCCTCCCCACAGCCCAGCCAGGGACAGAGCCCCCCGAGGGCCAGGCGGAGGGTTTTGGCCAGCACTACCTGCTCGGCCCACGGTGACATCGGGACCCCGGGACAGGCACAGGGGCTGGCAGGGATGTGTCTGTGCCCTGTGGGGACACCGGTGCCGGCCCGGTCTGCCCGCGGCAGGGCTGGCTCAGGCAGCCCGTGGTAGCCCACGGCTCCGAGGGAGGGCAGGGAGCGCTGGGCTGTGCCCAGAGCCCCCAGCCCAGCACAGTGGCCGTGGGGCACAGCTGAGGGGCAGGGAGCGGCTGTGGCACAGCCATGGCCGAGCTGTTCCCGGGACAGCAGGACAGCCCCGGGACGGCTTTTCCGGGGGCTCCCAGCCATCCCTCCTGGACCCCCGCCCGGGATCCCGGGTTTCCCTGCCGCGGGGGCGGCTGCCGGGAGTCCCCGGTGCCGCTTCGCCGGGGACAAAGCCCCGATCGCTGCGGGCCGTGGCGGCCGCGGGGCGGGGTCCGGGCCGGTCCCGCTGGGGCGGTGCGGGGGCGGTACCGGCCGGGACGCGCCCGCCGCCTTTCCAGCGCCCCTCCCGCCCGGGACACCGGCGGGGCTGGAGCGGCTCGGTACGGCCGGGAAGGGCTGGGAAGGGCTCGGGGACACAGCAGTAATGCTCGGGCGGGGCCGGTTCGGTCCGGCCCGGTCCGGCCGGGCTGGGTTGCGCCCGGTGCCGGAGCGGGGCGGACGGGCGGGGGCCGGGCCGGGCCGTGCTGAGCCGTGCCGAGCCGCTGAGCCCCTTCTCTCCCCGCAGGTTGCAGCGCCCGGGCGGCTCTGGCCGCGGCGGAGCCCCGCGCTCGGTGCGGGATGGCGGCGCGGCCGGTGCTGCCGGTGCTGGCGGCGCTGCTGCTCTCGGCGGCTCCGGAGCCTGTCCCGCGGGTCAGCCTGCCCTACGGTGAGTGTCCGGTTCGGTGGGTGAGGGTCCGCCGGGCTCGGGGATGGCGGAGCGTCCCGCGCCCCCCGGGCTCCGTGCGCCGCGTGGGAACGCCGAGTGACACCCCCGGGACACCGGGAACCCCCTGTCAGCGGGACACGGCGCCAGGGCTGGGCAGAGCCCCGGGGATGCTGCGGGGTGTAGGGTGGGTGTGCCTGGGGCGCCGGGGGTTCTGGTGGCTCCGCAGCAGGGCGGTGGTGCCCGTGTTCTGTGCACGGTAGGCTGGGCTGAGCCGACCGGGGGACTCTGCCCGCGGGATCCCTTCCGCTCAGGGTGTCCCTGGGGCTGGGGACACGCCACAGCCCCTCACTGTGCGGTGCTGAGCTCCGCTCAGCTCTGAGCCCCGCTGCGGGCACTGCCAGCTGCATGACAGAGTGCTGGGGCTGCCCTGGGCAGGGGACATCCCGGGGGGTGCTAGGCCAGGCAGAGCTGTAACAAGTGGGGGCCTGGCTGCAGTCCCCGCCTGCCCTGCAGAGCCCCCAGCAGCTGGCACAGGCTGGGCGAGCCGTGGGGGCACGCTGCTCGGGTTTGGCCCTGGCAGCTGTGCGTGTGGGGGAGCCACCCACGGCTGTGCTGCCAGAAGTGGCTGGATCCAGCTGCTGCCGGCCAGCAGAGCCCATCCCGTCCTGTGCTGGCCGGCCTGGGAGGCTGCCGTGGTTTGGGCAGCTGCTGCAGCTCATGGTGTGGATGTGGCCCCACCACATGCTCCCATGACCGCTGGCCACGGCCCTGGTGGCTCCAGCAGATGTGGGACCTGCTGAGCTGGACAGGAGGCTGGCACCCAGTGAGGCAGCCAGCTCGGCGTCGTGCTGTGCCGTGCCGTGCCGTGCCGTGCTGTGCCGAGCCACGCTGCCTGCCCTGCCTGCACGGACCGGTTCTGCCCCGCTCTGCACGCCTGCGAGGCTGTGGGAGCTGTGGGGCTGCAGCCAGGGCAGTGCCTGGGGACCCCAGCCATGCAGGGGCAGCTGGGCAGGGAGCTCGGGCCGGTGACCAGTGTGTGCCCGGTGGTGGCTCCCATGGAGCGTGGCCACATGTGGCTGCGGTTGGTGGGAGGGAGGAGCTGGGAGCTGCTCCCCTGGGAGCACTGGATGTGCCTGCAGCAGGTTTGTCTGGAAGAAGCAGGTCTTGTCCTGACAGGTCCCTGGCAGCCACACCAGCAGCCAGCTCCCCATGCCAGCACAGCTCTGCAAGGCACAGGGGCCCCGCTGCCCCTCCGCTGTCGTGCCCACCACGGGTGGCATGACACCTCCACTGGGGTGCAGGACCCCTCCCAGGGGGACGCACTGGGACATCTGCTTCCTCCTCTCTGCACCACTGTGGGACAGCTGGGCTGGTACTGGGGCCAGCTGAGCCCCACAGCGTGGGAGAGGGGCTGCCCCATCCAAAACCTGGGGTTTGGGGAGCCTAGCAGGAGCTCTGGGGTTATCCTGGTGAGACTCTGGGAGCAGGCAGGGAGTGGGGGAGGTCAGGGGGTCCCCAGAGTGTCAGGGGTCAGGGAGTTGGCAGCGTGAGTCAGCCCGACGTGTCCCGAGCACACAGCCAGGCCCATCTGATTCAGAGCAGGAGGAGAGGAAGGGCTTCCGGGGCCAGGCCACCCACGCGGGACAGGACGGGCTGGGATGGGACAGGACGGGCCCTCCCTGAGTCAGCCTGGCCACTGGCCCGTGTCTGGCATGGGCTGAGCCCCGTGGGCTCACCTGGGTGAGGGTCTCACCTGGTTGGGGTCCCTCTGTGCCTGGGCTGGGCAGAGCCTCCTGTGCTGCAGGCTGAGCTCTAGGGCCGAGCAGCTGCCCCAGTGCTGGGCAGGGCTGTGGTGGCACCCTCAGGGCCAGGACAGGGAGCTGTGTCTGTGCCTCGTGGGTGCCCTCGGGTCCGGCACAGTTCTCTGCAGTTCGTGGTGCCACGTGTGTGTGGCAGTGTGGGCAGAGCCAGATCTGGCCCTGGCTGCTGCAGGGGGGTGGCATGGCCACTGTGCTGGCAGGGGGACCAGGAGCGGCCTGCTGCAGGGTCCTGGGGCTCAGGTGCCAGCAGGAGGCTGATGCTGCCCCTCTTGCTCCCCAGACTCGGCAGAGAGAGTAGTGCAGCGCTTCGAGGCACCTGGGGTGTCCAACTACACGGCCCTGCTGCTGAGCCCTGACGGCGGGACCCTCTACCTGGGGGCACGAGAGATGCTGCTCACCCTCAACACCAGCAACTTCCAGCACAGCTCCCCAGTCCGCAGGGTGAGCCCAGGGATGGGCTGGGTGGCCCTTGGGGAGGGAGGGGGACCCAAGCAGCTGGAGTGCAGGGATCCCCTCCCCACCAGCGTTTTGGGTCTGTGTGAGCCATCATGCCTTCAGGAGCACCTGCCCCAGAGCAGGGTGTTTGAGCTGGGGAGAATGTGGATGCTCTGAACAGGCCTAAGGAGGGTGTGCATGAACCAGCCAGGGGCAGGAGGGCTCCCAGTGACTGTCCCTTCTCCACAGCTGCTATGGAGTGCAGATGAGGAGAAGAAGAGGCAGTGTGTGTTCAAGGGCAAGGACCCCCAGGTGAGCCCCATTGCCAGCAGGCAGTGCCCTGTGAGGGGTGGCTGTGGGTGACACAGCTGAGCCAAGGGCTGAGCTGGGTCCTCTGACCCCCACAGAGGGACTGTCACAATTACATCAAGCTGCTGCTGCAGCTGAACAGCACCCACCTGTACACCTGTGGGACCTGCGCCTTCAGCCCAGCCTGCGCCTACATCGTGAGTACAGCAGCAGGAGCCCCCGCAGTGCCCCCGTGCCCTCAGGGCCCTGCACTGGGGTCCTGGCCCTGGGACAAGCGCTGCTGCTCACAGCCCCGTCCTGCTGCAGGATGTGCAGCGCTTCAGCCTGGAGCGGGACGCGTCGGGGAAGGTGGTGCTGGAGGACGGGAAGGGACGCTGCCCCTTCGACCCCGAGTACCGCTCCACAGCTGTCATGGTCGGTAAGGCACCACACCCTGGGACCCTCATCCTTCCTCCCTGTGCCAGCCTGGAGCCCCCTCCCTCCCTGCAGTGCCCTGGGACCTTTGCCCTCCTCCTGTGCCTCCCTCCCTGCGCCTGACCAAGGCCGGGCTGCGGCAGAGCCCAGCGGGGCGCGGGGCCGTGCTGGTGGCACGTGGCACGTCCCAGCAGGAGCATGTCTTTGGCAGACGGCGAGCTCTACGCCGGGACCGTCAGCAACTTCCAGGGCAACGAGCCGACCATCTCCCGCAGCCAGGAGAGCCGCATCGCCCTCAAGACCGAGAACTCCCTCAGCTGGCTGCAGGGTGGGTGCTGGCGCTGGCACGGCCGCTCAGGGTCCCTTTCCCCCCGGCGTGGGAGGATGGAGTGGGGTGGAGCGGGCCAGCAGCGCTGAGGGTGCTTGTGCCCCCAGACCCAGCGTTCGTGGGCTCAGCCTACCTGCGGGAGAGCCTCCCTGCCGGCAACCCTGAGGGCGACGACGACAAGGTCTACTTCTTCTTCAGCGAGACCGGGAAGGAGTTTGACTATTTTGAGAACACCATCGTCTCCCGCATCGCCC
This sequence comes from Oenanthe melanoleuca, assembly GCF_029582105.1. Lineage (NCBI taxonomy): Eukaryota > Metazoa > Chordata > Aves > Passeriformes > Muscicapidae > Oenanthe > Oenanthe melanoleuca. Next base: position 303,645 of record NC_079344.1, on the reverse strand, counting down.
GTGTGTGCAAGGTGGGCAGGAGGCAGCAGTGGGGGCTGTGGCTCACTGCTGGGCTGGGGGGATGTGGGACCATCCTGCAGATCTGCAGGGCTCTGGGTGCCTGGAGCCCTGCTGGGGCTCCCTGTGGCCATGGCCACGGCAGCCTGACCTGCTGTGCTGTGCAGGGCGACCAGGGCGGGGAGCGCGTGCTGCAGCGGCGCTGGACCACCTTCCTGAAGGCACAGCTGCTCTGCTCACACCCCGAGGATGGGTTCCCCTTCAACGTGCTGCAGGACATCTTTGTGCTCACCCCGGGCGAGCTGCACTGGAGGGAAACACTCTTCTACGGTGTCTTCACCTCGCAGTGGTGAGTGCTGGACCCAGGGCAGCACGGGAGGCTCGGCAGAGCCAGGCCCTGATCTTGCTGTGCTCTCCTCACCAGGAACAAGGGTGGGCTGGGCAGCTCGGCCGTCTGCGCCTTCCCCATGCGCAGCGTGCAGCGTGCCTTCGGCGGGCTCTACAAGGAGGTGAACCGCGAGACGCAGCAGTGGTACACGGACACCAGCCCCGTGCCAGAGCCCCGGCCAGGCACGGTAGGTGGCCCCTTGGCACCTGCCTGAGCACAGGATGCAGCACTGCCTTGCTGCCCTCCTGGTCCCGATGGCTGCCACAGCATGGAACCCTTCTGAGCCCCCTCCTTTCCCTGCAGTGCATCACCAGCCACACACGGCACATGAAGATCAACTCGTCGCTGCAGATGCCGGACCGGGTGCTGAACTTCATCAAGGACCACTTCCTGATGGACAGCCCCGTGCGCAGCCAGCCGCTGCTGCTGCAGAGCCAGCGGCGCTACCAGCGCATCGGCGTGCACCGCGCGCAGGGCCTGCACGCCACCTACGACGTGCTGTTCCTGGGCACGGGTGGGTGCACAGGGGGCTCTGCTGGGGCAGGGGGTGTGCTGGGCCCTGGCAGCGCAGGGTGTGTGCCCTGCACCCGGCCCTGCTCAGCACAGCCCCTCTGTTTGCAGACGATGGGCGGCTGCACAAGGCTGTGCGGGTGAACCGTGGTGTGCACATCATCGAGGAGATGCGCCTCTTCCCCGACGGGCAGCCCGTTCTCCAGCTGCTGCTGGACCACGACAAGGCATGGGCCAGGGCAAGGGGGCACTGGGGGTTCAGCCTGCTCAGCTCCTGTTTGTGGGCTGGGGGACAGCAGGGATATGCAGGAGCCCACCCCGCTGACCCCAGCGTGTCCCCTCCTGCAGGGCCTTGTCTATGCAGCCACCTACTCAGCGGTGGCCCAGGTGCCCTTTGCCAACTGCAGCCTGTACCGCAGCTGTGGGGAATGTGTGCTGGCCCGGGACCCCTTCTGTGCCTGGAGCTCCAACGCCTGTCGCAGGGTCACCCCACATCCTCCGGCACACTCACAGTAAGTGCTGCACCCTCTGCCATCCCCTACCCCCACAGCACCCCACTGCCTGCCCCTCGCTCTGTTCCCAGGCACGGGGCACAGGACATCGAGGGTGCTGACACGGAGCGGCTCTGCCTGCGGGCCAACGCCTCCCAGCCCCGGCCCCGCATCCTCCTCACCTCAGGTGAGCTCCTGCCCGTGCTGCTGTGTGAGTGTGTGCGCCCTGGGGGCTCCCACATGTCCTGCTCCACGGCATTGCCATCAGTGTGCCCGCAGCGGGGTGCCCTCCCTGACGTTCCCGTGGGTTCTCTCTGCAGCCTCGGGCACGCCGTGCCAGCAGATCCAGCTGCCTCCCAACGCGGTGCAGTCCCTGCCCTGCCAGCTGCTCTCCAACCTGGCCACGCGGCACTGGCTGCACAACGAGGTGCCTGTCAATGCCTCCTACCTGGTGCTGCCCGACGGGGCCCTCATCCTGGTGGGCAGCCCGGAGCGCGCGGGCACCTACGAGTGCTGGTCTCTGGAGGAGGGATTCCGCAAGCTGATGGCCAGCTACTGCGTGGGCGTGCGGGAGCCAGCCCTGGGGCCGGCAGACTCGGGCGGGAAGGCGGCTGCTGGCCGAGACGCCCTGGAGACGGTCAGCACGTCCCGCAGCACCTCGGCGGCGGGCAGCGCCGCGGCACGGCTGGAGGGCAAGACCTACTGGACCGAGTTCCTGGTGATGTGCGTGCTCTTTGCTGCCGCCGTCCTGGTGCTGGCCTTCTTCGTGCTGCACCGGCACCGTGACGGCATGAAGGCGCTGCTGGAGCCCGGTGACCCCGGCAGGCACCCGAAGCCGCCCCGCAAGCCGGTGGAGAGCCTGCCCCTGAACGGCAGCAGCCTGCCCAGCACGGCTCCCGAGCACAAGGGCTACCAGGCCCTGCAGGACAACTACATCGTCAGCACCCCCGTGCACGAGCCCCCGGGCCCCCCCCGCGCCTTCTCTGAGTCAGAGAAGAGGCCTCTCCACGTCCGTGACAGCTTCGTGGAGGTGTCTCCCGCCTGCCAAAGACCCCGGGTGCGCCTGGGCTCCGAGATCCAGGACTCGGTGGTGTGACGGGGTGAGACCGAGCCCTCAGCCGCTGCTGCCTCTGCTGCGCTGAGCCTCGCTGGACGGTGCACGGCTGCCAGGGCCCGCGCTGTGTGTGTGTGTGCCCGCAGCCCGGCGCCCGCGCTGCGGCAGCGCCCGCCAGCCAGCGGGTCCGACCCTCGCGGGCTCCCTGGGCATCACCTCCTGCGCCTCAGGGGTGCCACACGCCTCCCAGGGCCCTGCAGGGCGGTTCCTGTGTCCCTGCTGCAGGCACAGACACGGTTCCTGGCCCAGGCTCTGCCAGGCCCTGACCCCTCTATGCAGAGGGCAGGAGGGGGCGGCTGCAGACCCCCCGTGCCCCAGTCACTGTGACGTCCCGCCGTGGGACCAGGGCCACGCGTGGGGCTGGGCAGTGCCAGCCCCGCAGCATGTGCTGTCTGTCTGTGCTTGGTTCGTTTTTGATATGTGGAAAATGTGAATTGTGTCCGGGATAGGGGAGCTGGGAACTGCCCCCCCCCCCTGTGCTGGGTGGGCAGGGACACCCCTGCAGCCCCACGTGTGCGTGCAGAAATGATGTTTTTATATAAAGTCATTCAGACACGTGTGTGTGCGGCAGGGCTGAGAGCCTTCCTAGCCAGGACCATCCCCTGGAGTGCAGCCGTGTCTGGCTCTCCCTGCAGGCAGAGGAGGATCTGCCCATGGCCTCACAGGGGGCCAGAGGACTGTGCTGGCCATCAGATCTGTGGGGTCCCCTCCTCTTGTGCTTGGCTGAGCACTGGGCCAGGGCACACGGGGCCCTGCAGGGACAGTGGCTGTGTGCCTGGGGCTGTGCCAGCTTGGGCAGGCTGTCCCTGGGCTGTCCTGGGGCCGTGCCTGGAGGCCTGTGCTGTGGCAGTGTGCTGCAGGCAGGGCAGGGAGTCCTGTGGTAGGAAAGCACAGAGCGATGGGGTGATGCCATCCTGGTACCATGAGAAACAGGAGGTGACCAGGAGTAAGAAAATGTGGTGCCTGGGGCTGGGAGGAGGGCAGCCCCAGCAGGAGAGGCTGTGGCAGCTCCCTTCCCAGGACCACAGTGTTGGGCTGCCTGTGGGACCCACAGCCTGCCCAGGGAGCATCAGCTCCTTTCCCCATCCCACCTTGCTGTGGGCAGACCCTGGACACTTTGCCAGCAGGACCTGACTCTGTGGTGGTTCAGGGTGAGGCCTGGGACTGCAGCCAGGGGTGGTTTTGAGCCCTCACACAACGGGAAGTGCCAGTTCAGGGCTGGGGGAAGTGGGGAGCTCCACACAGAGCTGGCGTGTCCAGGCAGGATTCCCCCGAGGGACCAGCACTGCCTTGCTCCCAGGTGGACCCATACACTGAACTTCCTGCACAGCCTGTTCTGGGACATCAAAAAAGCCACTGGAGGCGTTGGCTGGTGCGCTGCCAGCAGACACAGCCCTGGGGCTGCAGGGACACAGGCCTCAGATGGTGTCAGCACCGTGGGGCAGCGAGCTGCAAGAGCCAGGAGCAGCAGCCACTGTGAGGAACAGCCCTGAGGTCCCTCAGCTGCTGTGCCCCAGCATGGGGGCTCTGCTGGAGCCCAGGCCAGGGCAGGGACGATGCCAGGACAAGGACAAAGCCCTGGTGCTGCCACAGCAGTGGCACCACTCGCCTGCCCGGGGTTCCCCTGGTGCCTGCTCTCTTTGTGCTGCCCAGAAGGATCCCAGCCTGCAGGAGGGAGGAAGGGGCTGCCCATGGAAAGGGCTGTGGAGCAGCAGGACGTGGAGCCTGTCCCTGCAGCGGCTGCAGAGGGCTGGCAGCAGCCCATGTCCCAACAGCCTGGTGGCACCCGTCCCACAGCCGGACAAAGGCAGCAAAGAGCAAGGGTGAAACCGGAGCCCTTTAATTGTGTCCTCGCAGGGACTGGGGGAGGAAGAGGCCAGGGCAGCAGCACAGCTGCTGTGCTGGAGCAGAGAGAGAAAGGGGGGAGGAGGAGGAGGAGGAGGAGCACAGGCTCTGAGCACAGCTGTGGGGGCACAGCTCTGCTGTGGGGTGCCACCTGTACAGTGACTTGGGTGACTGCTCAGAGAATGCACCCCCATCTGGGTTATTGCTGGTGAAAAATGATCCACGTTTTGGTTATTGCTCAGAGGATCCACGTTCGGGTTATTGCTCAGAGAAACGGATCCATGTGGCAGCAGGGAGGCTCCCAGAAATACAGGAGAGGCAGGAAGAGGCTGGCAGGGCAGGCAGCTCCCTGCCTGCTGCTGGAAGGCACAAGGTGGAAATTGGTCCTGGGGGCAGAGAGGGGCTGTGCTGTGCAGATGGCCCCAGGCAGAAGCAGCTCTTCCTCCCTCACCTGCTGAGCTGCCCTTGGAATGCATAAGGATTCAAATTGTAATGGTAGGAGAGCAGAGGGGCAGCAGGTCCCAGATTCCTGGGACCCCTGCTGCCAAGCAGGCACCTGAAAGGGGAGCAGGAGGGTCCCTGCCCAAGGCACTGTAGCACAGCCAGGCCATTGAGGGGCCAGGCCTGTGCTCCCTGAAAGAGGAAATGGCTGAGGCCACGAGGAGCTGCAGGAACTGGAGGAATGCTGCTGGACAGCCACGGGGTTCACAGGACAATCTTGAAGGAGCTGCAAGAGATATGACAGGGTCTGCACCTGCTTGGTAGCCACACAAGGGGTTTACAAGCCCCCAGCGCTGCAGGGACCAGAATCTCCATGCAGGAGAGGCTCTGCAGAGCCAGCCTGGGGTGCAGATCCCCCAGCATTAGAGCAGGCTTGGCACAGGGCAGCCCTGCCCTCCTGCCCAGTGAGCAATCAGGTGATGAACCCCAGGCACCCTCTGCAGAGCAGCGCACCTGGCGAAGTCCGGGGAGCGGGAGACAACGTGCTGGAACTCGGAGAGGTTGATGGTGCCGTCCTTGTCGATGTCAGACTCCTCCAGGATCTGTGGGGGAAGGTGGGCTGAGCTCTGTGCCTGGGCCGTGCAGTGCCGTGCCCTGGCCAAAGGGCCTCACGTTTTGGATGAGCTGCTCCATCTCCGCGCTGCTCAGCCGGGACTCCTCGCCTTGCCCCGTCAGGCAGTTCACCAGCTGCTCCAGGTCCTTCCTGTCCAGGGTGCCATCGTCATCAAAGTCTGTGGGGAGACACAAGGTAGGTTTTGGCAGGCTGCAGTGACCCCAGAGAGTCACAGGCACCGACGCTGCACCGCTCTGTGCGCCTCACCACGCCAAACCAACTGTTCCCACAGGGAGTTCCTAAAGCCACCGTCCCCACGGGTGCTCCAAGGGCACTGCCAGCCTCCTGAACATTCATCACCCTGCTCCCGCCTCCTCAAGGTGCAGGGATGCCAGAACACAGCACCTGCCCCCAGCCTTACCAAAGATGCGGAAGGCATAGTGGGACTTGACGTCAGAAGTGGCAGAATCGCTGAAGACACTCAGCATATCAAGGAAGTCTTCAAAGGACATGCTGCCATCCCTGGTCTCTGAGGTTGAGAAGACGTGGCAGATGCGGTGCTGGAAGGGGTTTGCCTGCAGACACGGGAACAGCTCAGGGCTGTGCTGGCTCCATCAGGCACACCTTGGCTGTGGCTGCTGCTCCAGCAGGTGAGCAGCCACCCACTCTGCCACTGCTCCATCACCCACAGCACGGCCAAACCTGACCTGTGCACCTCCTGGGATGCAGCAGGGACAGGCAGGATCCCCTGTGGCACATCAGGAATGCCCAGGGTCCTGCACAGCAGGGATCCTGGGATCCTCCGTGGCACAGCAGGGATATCTGGGATCCTCAGCTGCTCGGGGGGGACAGGGAAGCTCTTTAGGGGCGCAGCGAGGCCGTGGTGGGTGCACGGGGCCCTGACCCGGCAGCAGCAGTGTCCCGTGCCTGCCAGGCACCATACCCGCAGCTCCGGCAGCGTCAGGATCTGGCTCTTGGGAACCCGCGCGGAGCAGGCATTCTCCCTCTCCTCCTTTGGCAGCAGTTCACTGAACCTCTTGTAGGCACTTTAAGAGGCAAGAAAAAGAGCGGCTCTGTGGAGCGAGCGGGGCGGCAGCAGTGGCCCGTGCCAGGGAGGGGTGTCCCGTTCCCACAGCTCCTGCCAACTCTGCCAGGGGAGCGGGGGGTCCCATATCTGCTCCGGGACCAGGGAGAGGAGCCAGTCTGTGTGCTGCCCACCCCGGGCACCGGGGATTCAGAAGGATCACCGGTCCCCAGCCCTGCCCCGCTAGCCAGGGCGTCACCGGCAGCTCCCGCGGACCTTCGCCCCATCACAGCCGGCTTTCAGGGAGTGCCACCGGCACCTCCCGGCTCAGCTGGGCGTCCCGGCGGAACGGGAGCCCCGGGGCAGAACCGGAGCTCTCCGTGCCCCGCGGGTCCGCGCCTCCACCCGCCCCACTCACGGTATTCCGGTACTTACAGCAAGATCTCCTGCTTGCTCAGGAACGTCAGCTCCTGCGGGGAGAGCACGGGTCAGCGTCGGCACCGGGGCCAAGGCCCGACCCATGGGCACGTTCCGGGACCGCGCCGCCCTGCCGCGCCCCCGCTGCAGCCGGTGCCGGTGCCGGTACCTGGTACTCGCCCAGCAAGTCCCGCGGGATCAGGCTGGCCGAGCCGCCCATGGCGCCGCTTCCCCCCGCACGTCACTCGCCCGCAGCCGCAACTGCCCGCCCCGGGCGGGGCGAGCACAGCCCCAGCACAGCCGGCCCCGCCCGCCCGGGCACACGCCGGGCTCCGGAACCGGCAATCGCGGAGATGACGGCGATGGCGGGAGCGGAGGCGGGCGAGCCGAACCCCGAGGAGTTCGTGTACGGCGAGGAGGACTTCGTGCTGCAGGCGGCCGGCTGGGGCGACCCGGACTCCGCGCCCTCCCGGTTCGACCGGGCGCTGCTGGCGGGCTGGAGTGACCGTATGGAGCGGGGACTGTTCCGGTACCGGCTGGGCCCGCTGCCCACCCGCGTCCTGCCCGGCGCCGTGCGCCTCGTGGCGCAGCTGAACGAGCAGCGCAGCGCCGAGCGCCGCCCGCCGCAGCCCGTGCGCAGCCTGCGGGACCCCTTCGATCCCGGCGCCTTCAACTTCACCCGGCTGCGCCCCGCCGAGCTGCTGTTCCGCCTGCGCCGCACCGGCGGCCCGGGGCCGCCGCCCGAGCCGCTGCTGGTGGCCATCAACGCCAGCCCGCTGGAGCGGGGACACGTCCTGCTGCTGCCCGAGCCCGAGCTGCGGCTGCCGCAGCTGCTGGCGGCGCCGGCGCTGCGCGGGGCGCTGGAGGCGGCGCTGCTCAGCGCCCACCCAGGCTTCCGCGTGGGCTTCAACGGGCTGGGCGGCGGCGCCTCGGTGAACCACCTGCACCTGCACGGGCTCTACCTGGACCGGCCGCTGCCGCTGGAGGAGGCGCCGGCCGAGCCGCTGGGGCCGCGCCTGGGGCTGATCCGCGCCGGACCGGCCCCCGCCTTCCTGTTCTTCGCGCCCGGCCCCGCCGAGCTGGAGCCGGTGTCGCGGGCCGTGTGCCGGGCGGCGGAGCACCTGGGCGCTGCCGGACTGGCCTGCAACGTGCTGGCCACGCGGGGCGAGCCGCCGGCGGGGCCCGGGGCCGGCGGCGGCCGCGGGCTGCGGGTGCTGCTGTGGGCGCGCCGGCCGCTCTTCGGCGCCAAGGCGGGCGAGCCCTTCGCCGTGGCGCTGTGCGAGCTGGCCGGACTGCTGCCGCTGCCCAACGAGCCGCTCTACCGGGACATCACCGAGCCGCAGGCCCTGAGCGCCATCCGCCAGCACCTGCTGCCCGAGCCCGAGCTGCTGCGCCTGGGCTGGGAGCTGGGGCGGCTGCTGGGGGACTGAACCGAGGGCACGGGCAGGGACGGGAGCACTGAACTGAGGGCACGGGCAGCGGCTGCAGAGCTGAACCGATGGCACCGACAGGAGCCGCAGAGCTGAACCAATGGCACAGACAGTGGCTCTAGAGCTGAACCGATGGCACCGACAGTGGCTCTAGAGCCGAACCGATGGCACGGGCAGCGGCCGGAGCGCTGACGGCTCCGGGACGGCAGGGGTCGCTGTGCATGGAGGACACGGAAGTGGCTGTCACGTGACCGCGCGCGGCCGCTCCGCCCGCCGTGCCACCGTCTCTGTGGTGCGGTCGCCATGGGAACGCGGCGGACCCGGGAGCGGTGCGATGGCGGCGGCGGGCGACGACGGCGGGGGGAACGTGGGCCCGGGCCCACCCCCGGGATCCCCTCCGGGCGCGGAGGCGGCCGTCGCGGCGCCCCCCTCGGACCGTCCCGCTGCCCCCGCCGGACCCGAGCCGCGGAGGAAGCGCAGGCGAGTGCCGGGCCGCAGCCCCCCGGCAGGGTCCGGCTGGAGCCCGTCCAGCCGTCGCCTCAGTTGGTCCCGGTCCCGGTCCCGGCCCAGCTGCTCCCAGTGGGAAAATGCCCAGCCGGTGCCCTGCTTTCCCCAGCCCCCGGGAGCCGGTCCGGGATCCCACTGACCCAAAATAAATAGTGTTCCCCTAGAATTGCCCCAGCCATCCCCTGTGTGACAGCCAGGCACGGCTCCGTGCCCAGGACCAGCCTGCCTGTCCTTAGGGCTGTACTAACCGCGGCTGGCTGGTCAGGGTGCCCCGAGTGTGTGCAGGAGCTCGGGGCTGTGTCCCCGCTCTGGGCTCTGCCCGTGCCTCGCTGAGCTGTCATCTCATCTCTATTCCAGTGTCCCCTCCATCAACCTGAGCGGCTGCAAGTACGAGAGTGGTGAGTCAGAGGGGTCCCTGCAGCCTTCCAGCCCACACCCGCAGGCTCTCCCGGTGCTGGCACCCCGTTCCCACTGGTTTATTTACTGCTGCCAGCCACTGGCATTGGCCCCCGTGTTAGTGGGGAGTTGGTCACGCTTTGGATTGAGATTTCTCCCGATTTAAAATGTGCAACAGCAGCATGAGCCCTCAACATGCCCCACACTTGAGTTTGCCAGCTGTCTGCTAAAAAGGGCAAGAAGGGTTCCCTCAGGTACAGTGCAAGGGAGCACCTGGGCTAGAAGACAGGACCTGAGGGTTGGGAACTGTTTAAGGTAAAGTTGGTGGTGAGCAGGCAGGATCTGTACCTGCAACTCTCCCTGTGCTGTTCATCCCTGGTGACCCCGGGGAGCTGGTCCACTCTGCCCTCCCACAAGCTGGATCTTGAAAGAACAAACTCCTGCCCCCTGAGGGGTGTTTTTAATCTACTTTGCTAAGGGATCTTGGTAAGCATGGATCCCCATCACCTCCCCAGCCCTGCCAAATTCATACGTGGCACTATCATGAACTATCCCAGCAGAGACCTTTTCCTGCTGAGCTGTGTTCTGCTGCTGAAAGACCTTTGATTTGGGAGATTAAATTCACACCTTTGCAAGATTTGTGTCTGCCTGTGAGGTGTAAGACCCATGGGAAGTTCAACCCTGCTGTTGAGGGGCCCTGGCATCTCAAGACAGGTGGAATTAGAGGGTTAAAATCTCCCAGAACACTTGCACCGAGGCTTGGGGGGTTGGCCGTATAAAAATGGTGTTCCTGACAGGTTCCAAGGGGTCATGCCAATACTTTATACCTCTGAGAGGGGAACTGCAGCTGGGGAGCTGCATGCTCCATCCCTTGTTATTCTGGGGGTGTGCCAGCCCCTGCATGCGGCTCCTCAGCCAGAGAATCGTTTCACATTCCATCCCTGGTTATTCTGGGGTGTGCCAGTGCCTGTACCTGTCCCCTGGCTGGCCCCTGTCACTGCTTGCCTTGGCACAGTGCGGCGGGCGGCGCAGCACTGCGGGCTGAAGGAGGCGGCCGAGAACGAGGAGTGGACGGTGTACTGGACAGACACCTCGGTCACCTTGGAGCGCCTCATGGAAATGAAGCGCTTCCAGGTAAACACAGCAGCTGCCCTGCAGGAATTGCTCGGGAAGGAGGGTGGCACAAGGCTGGCTGTGGAGCAGCATGTGGCAGAGTGAAACAGAAGCACCCAAAGCAATGCTGTGAGCTGTCTGTGCCATGTCCTTGGCTGGTGTCACCAGCAGCATTCAGCAGCTGTGGTGGGAACAGGAGCATTCCAGCCCTGTGATGTGCTGTAAAATAAACAGCTGTGGATGATAAACAGCTCTTATGCTGCTCCAGGGCTAAGATGGAATAGGCAGATAAATCAATAGTGAAGCTCAGATAAAGCAGCAGTCGCAAGTCTCACCCCCCAGCAGTAGTTCAAGGCAGCCACAGGCTTGGCTTCCCTCTTGCTGGTGGTTCTCCGTGCACAGGCTCTCCTCAGGGCTGGGATAATCCACCCCCACAGGGACTCTGCTGATCTGGGTTTTTCTGCCCCACTTTCAGAAAGTCAACCACTTCCCAGGCATGATTGAGCTGTGCCGCAAGGACCTGCTGGCTCGCAACCTGAACCGCATGCTGCGGCTCTTCCCCAAGGAGTACAACATCTTCCCCCGCACGTGGTGCCTGCCAGCCGAGTGAGTGCCACGGGGAGGGCTGCACAGGGAGGGGAGGCTGCTCCCTGCCCCTTCTGGGCACCAGAGCCCAAACCTTCGCTTGCTTTGGCACACACCGTGGTGAGCTCCTGCACAGACCTCCCAGGGCAGGTGGGATGTGAGAGCTGGGTCAGGTCACGCAGGTCTGTGACAGGTCTGTGATTAGGAATGGGGTTTCAATTCATCCCCTGCAGGAATTCAGTGTGTGCTGGCCTGCAGCACCGTGGTCTCAGCACCCAGCTGTTAGGAGAGGGTTCAGAAGGGTGTTTTTTGCAGCTGCTAATAGTCACCCCTTCCTTGCACAGCTACGGAGATTTCCATACCTTCAGTTCCACGAGGAAAGCAAGAACATTCATCTGCAAGCCCGACAACAGCTGCCAGGGAAAAGGGATCTTCATAACTCACCACCCAGAGGAGATCAAGCACGGGGAACACATGATCTGTCAGCAGTACATCTCTGAGGTACTGGGACAGTCCCAGAAGAGCGGGGTAGGATCCCAGTCTCCACTCTGCCAGCATCCCCCCTGCTCCCCAGGTCTCCTTAGGTCTGCTGGAGCTGCTGGTGGCTGCAGCACGTTGGGGACACAGACAAAGCTTGTCCCTCTGCTGAACAGCACAGGCAACCAGGGCAGTTCTACACCTCAGCCCTGCTCCTGCCCCTTTCCTCACCTCAGCCTTGTTTCTCCCTCTTCCCTCACCTCAGCCTTGCACCTGCCTCTTTCCTTTCCTCAGCCTTGCTCCTGCCCCCTTCCTCTCTTCAGCCTTGTTTCTCCCTTTTTCCTCACCTCAGCCTTGCTCCTCCCTCTTTCCTCACAGCCCTTCCTCATCGATGGCTTCAAGTTTGACATGCGCATCTACGTGCTGGTCACCTCCTGTGACCCACTGAGGATTTTTCTCTACAAGGAGGGCCTGGCCCGGTTTGCCACCATGAGGTACATCGATCGCAGCACGAGAAACCTGGTAAAAAGGAAGTTTCTAAAAAACTCATATAATATCTGTAGATGTCAGTCCTTAACTTGTCCTGGGGGCATTCCAGGCCTTGAAAAGGCAGGTATTGGGGGTTGCAGGAGTCCCAGCTCGATGCTTTCCTGTTCTTCCTCCTCCTCATGGAGGTATTTCAGGAGGGATAGTAGATTTACCCCAAGGCCTCACATTTGGGCTGTTTACTGGCATTACCACAGAATCATGGAGTTGTTTGCTTGGATGGAACCTTGGAAGGTCTCCAGCCTCAAAACTTGGTCAACAATAGATTCGTATCTGATTTCTCAGGGTCTCACCCTATCAGGCTTTGAAAACCTGCAGAATGAAGCCCCCCTGTCTCTGGGCAGCATGTTCTGCTTCTGGCCCTGATGAGAGTGCTCAATTCCACACCATTCCTACCCTGCCCATGCTTCAGGCAGAAAAGAACATGGGAGTATCTGGTGGAGCTGTTCCTGTTCCTGCTTAGTGGTTCAAAGTGAACAAACATCTCTTGTGGTTCCCTGCCAGGGTGACCTCTGCATGCACCTGACCAATTATGCAATCAACAAACACAATGAGAACTTCGTCACGGACGACACGGTGGGCAGCAAGAGGTACTGGCATGTCAGAGCACTGCAAGAACACTGCCTGGGGACACTGGTTTACCTCAGCTTTCCTGGGGTGACACAGCTGAGCCCTTACCTGCTCCTGTTCCCTGTGCAGGAAGCTGTCCACCCTGAATGCCTGGATGGCAGAGCACGGCCATGACACATCAAAGCTCTGGGAAGATATTGATGACATTGTTATAAAGACGCTGATTTCAGCTCACCCTGTGCTGAAACACAATTACCAGAGCTGCTTCTCCAACCACCCTACTGGCTGTGCCTGCTTTGAAATCCTGGGCTTTGACATTTTGCTGGATAGAAGGCTGAAGCCGTGGCTGCTGGAGGTGAGCTCAGAGCTGGGGGGTTGGGATGAACAGGGCTTGTTCAATTCAAAAGGGCTACCCTGCCCACAGAATTAACCAGGCTGTGAAGCCCAACAACCTGCTGTGAGCAGGATCCAAGAGAACCCATCTCCTGCAAACCATGTAACAACAGAGAGTTTCCCACGCCTTCAGACCCCTTGTCCTGTGAGCACCCTGTGCCAGCTGCCCCCTGCCTGCACCCTGTGGGGTGAGACCCAGGTAACCTGTGGCACAAGTGGGCAGCACTCTGCAGCAGAGAGTGCTGTGTGTGGCTTCCTGTCTGTGACACAAAGAGCATCCGTGGGCAGTGTGGGGCATGGCTGGGGCCGTGGGCTGGCAGCTGGGGTGCCAGGTTAGGTTACCTGCTTGTCTTGGCAGGTGAACCACTCTCCCAGCTTCAGCACGGATTCTCAGCTGGACTGTGAGGTGAAGGACGCGCTTCTGTGTGACACCTTCGACCTGATCAACGTGCACGCCTGCGACAGAAGGAAGGTGCTGGAGGAAGACAAGCGGCGCGTGAAGGAACGGCTCCTGCAGGCCAACCAGACTGTCCGTGAGTCCAGGTACTGCTGTCCCCCACGGAGCTGCAGGCCCCCAGGGAGCAAAGACGGGCATGACACAGCAGGGTAACACCTGGGCTGGCTGTGGAAGCTCCCAGAGCCCATGGCATTGTGCAGCCCCGGAGCTCTCCCAAACCATCTGCATCCTGCAAGGAGGAGCCAGGGCTCCTCTCTGGGTGCCAGGAGACCTGTGCCACGCCGTGCTCTGACAGAGCTGTCCCCAAGCTGCCCCTGCTTGTCTTCTCTTTTGCTGGGGATGGGCAGGGATGCTTACGTGAGGAACCACAGCCCTGCCTCAGGAACTGGGGGTAGCCCGGGCATGTGCCCTTCTCCAGGGCAAGAGTCCTTTCCAGGGCTGAGGGTTTCCCCTTCCTTTGTCTTTGTGTCCTTTCCCAAGCCCGGGTTCAATGAGCCTGCTGCCTTGCAGGCAGGGCGTGGCTCTCTCCAGCTGCTGCTTCCATCAGGAGTCCTGGGATAATCCTGGGACATGCTGAGCATGTCAGCCCTGCACTCTGCCTGTCCCAGAGCCTCCCTCCACAGCTGCCTGTCCTCCCTCCTGCTGCAGGCGCAGGGAGCAGGAGAGCAGCCAGGCTGCCTGGCTGGCACAGGCTGAGAGCTACGAGAACGAGCACCTGGGGGGGTTCCGCCGCATCTACCCAGCACCTGGGACAGAGAAGTACGAGCCCTTCTTCCAGCAGAGCAGGTCCCTCTTCCAGGACACAGCATCATCCAAGGCACGAGAAGAGCATGCCAGGTACGCTGCTCCTGTGGAAACCCACTTCTCACAGGTGGCAGGGAGACCACTTGCTCCTGATCCCTCCTGGGGAACAGCTCTGCTGCTTGGCAGATGTAAGACAGCGGGGAGAGTGGGAGGAGAAAGGAAGGAGCCTGCATGTGCTGTGGCAAAGTCCGTCCTTTCAGATGGACTCCAGAGAGGCAAGGGCAGTACTCCACTGACTTTTGGACCCTAGAGACACCATTTCCCAAATGTCACACTCCCTTTTGGCAAGCACAGCTTAATCCAAGGGCATTTATCTCTTAAAAAGTCTCTTTACAATCATCCCTGTCCCATCTCTTGGCACACTTCTATTATGGGCTATTCATACAGACTTTGGCCTGCAGTAAATGTCCTCAGGTTGAAGGCTGCCCCACAGCCCTTTTGCTATTGTGGCTCTGAGCCAGTGAGTGACTCTGCTGTTCTGTGGCAGGCAGTACCTAGAGGAGATTCGCATGAAAAATGAAAAGCTGGAAGCTGCCAGCAGGAAGAAGAAAACAGAGAAGAACAAAAGCTCAGCTCCTACAATCCACCTTGCTAACAGAAGCACCAAGTCATGGGATAGAAAGGTACCTCAGTGTCAGCATTATCCGTGGGCTCCCCAAGTCAGTGACATGGCTCTGGGAGCTATGCTGAGCCACTGGTACACCCATGGAGCAGAAATTCCAGGTTTGACTCCCTGCATGAAGCTCAGAGTCAACAACTTGTGTTGGTGGTACTTGCAAGCACCTGTGTTGTGCCTTTCTACTTTGGCTCTTGTTGGGATCTCTGTCCCACCCTGAGACTATAACTGTCCCCAGGGTTGGAGCAGCTCCTGGCTTTGTCTCACCTGTGCATTGTTCCAACTTCAGCTTTGCTACAGCTCAGGTGTTTCTCTGCCGAGGTGCAGCGCATCCAGTACAACTCCATGCAGCCCCAGCACATCGTGGAACACGAGGAGAAGAGGAGAGTGAATTCTCTGCTGCGGCGTGAGAAGCTGATCCGAAACCTGGGCATCATCGACCAGCTTTCCCGGCTGTTCCCCACACCTGACACCCAGGGATCCTGTGTCCTCCAGAGCCAGGTAAGGGCACTGCCCACAGCCACCCCACACAGCCAGGGCAGAAGGATGAGGAGAAGTCAATTGGGCACTGAGCATCTCTGGGGGAGCAGATGGGGGTCTGCTGCAGGCAGATCAGCTGCTGTGCCTTCAGGATGATGCGAGTCTGGAATGGTGGTGGGGGCATATGGGGGGACAGTGTGGGATGATGCTTTAGTGAGCACCTGGGCGTGACTAGAGAAGACATTTCCTCCCCATCTCCTGCCAAGGCCTACAGAAGTGTAAGCCATGGCCATTTTCCTTCCCTCCTTCCAGCTGCACTTTCCCTGGGATGTCGTCGGGAACAACACCACCAACAATGTAATGATGGTTATCTCATTCCTGGGAGCCCCAGCTCAGGAGGGCCCTAGAGCCCAGCCCAGGCCACGGCCCATCCCGGGCCCAGATCCCAGCGACATGAAGAGCCTGTGTGTAGAGGGCCGGAGCGTGCTGTACCACGCGCGCGACGAGGGCTCGCGGGCGCTGGGCGGGGGCTGGCTGCAGGGCCAGGCCGCGGGGGCAACGCTCACCCAGCCCTGCACCCACCCCAGGCGGCAGCAGCCGAAGGAACAGCAGCTCCCTGCCTCGGGAGCCCAGGCTGAATGCTGTGAGTGTGCATCTCCTTCCTGGGGATGCTCCCCACATCTCCTTCCTGGGGATGCTCCCCACATCTCCTTCCTGGGGATGCTCCCCACATCACCTTCCTGGGGATGCTCCCTACATCTCCTTCCTGGGGATGCTCCCCACATCACCTTCCTGGGGATGCTCCCCACATCACCTTCCTGGGGATGCTCCCCACATCTCCTTCCTGGGGATGCTCCCCACATCACCTTCCTGGGGATGCTCCCCACATCACCTTCCTGGGGATGCTCCCTACATCACCTTCCTGCAGATGCTCCCAGCCTTGCCAGGGTGGGAGGAATGGGTGGTGGGCTGGATGGAGCTCTCAGGGGTGCTGGAACACTGAAAAAGTCACCATGCTCTGCCTGGGCCACTGGTAACCACTGGAAGTCTCTGTCTGAGGCTTGGAGCATCCCATTTGCAGGGACTGGGTGGTCTCCCAGGATCAAGGGTTGATGTGCAGGCATGGGGGAGTGTGAGAAGCCAGGAAAGTCAAAGGGGTGCGTTAGCTCCTGAAGGTCAGAGGTGACACAGCACAGTCCCCAGTCTCTTCCCAGGCCTCCCTCCCACCACACTGCTCCCTACCCATGCTCACTCTCCATCCTCTCCCAGCCCTGCCTGGCTCCTCAGCATTGGCTCCATCCACTTTGCAGCCTTAGAACCAGAGGAGGGGCTGCCAGGACCAAGCCCCACATGGAAGGGCAGTGGGGGCTGCTGACCCGCAGAGCTGCTGCTCTGCACAGCCCCACATCTCTCTGTGCTGTTCCAGGTGATGCCGATAGCTCATCATGCTCCGATGGAGGCAGCTGTCCCCCAGTTTCCCCAGCCAGCCCCGGGCAGGTCACGGGTGGTGCCATCTTCGGCCACCTGCATCCTCCCATGGCCACTGCCGTTCAAGTGGAGCACACACATGCTTCAAACCATGGCAGAGCCTCATGCCCGTGTGTCACATCATGCCAGCACCTTGCCCCGTGCCAGCATGCCCCTTCACAGCAGGAAAAGCACAGGTAACACGGCCGAGGGCTCAGCCTTCCTCCCGTGTGCGCTGGAATGAGAACCAGGACTTGCAAGACAGGCTGGCTGCTTCCATCAACTCTAGAGTCGGCTGCTGAGCCCCCTGACCAGAGCCTGGGCTCCAGCCACCCGCCCCGACTAGCTTCACCTCTGCCGGGGCCGGAGACCGCTGCTCGTGCCCCTGTCCGTGCCCTGCCCGCTGCACTCGCGTCCGTGACCCATCACTGCCTGCAGCGCAGCCCCCCGGAGGCCACCTCGCTCCAGACCCGTCGGAACCTCGCTTCCCCCGCCGGCCCCGCCCGTTCCTGGGCCAGTTCCCGGGCCTGTCGGTGGCCATGGCGCTGCTGCTGCAGCGCGGCCTGCGGGCGGTGCCGCTGCTCGCCTGGGCCCCGCGGCGGGCGGCGGCGACGCGGCCCGGAGACCCGGAGCCGCCGGAGCCGGCGCTGGAGGAGGCGGAGAGGTGCGGAGCTGCCGTCCCGCGGCCGGGGCTGTGCCGGCCCCGGCGCTCACGCGTGTTCCCCGCAGGGCGCGGCGGCGGCGGCGGGCGGCGCGGATGGAGCGGCTGCGGCGGGAGCTGGGCGGGGGGCGCGGAGCCCCCGAGCGCGCCCTGACCTGGCAGGCGATGGAGCAGCTGCGGTGAGCGCGGGGCCGGGCGGGCAGCACCGCGCCTCCCCGCCGCCCGCCCCCTGACCGTGCCCGTGCCCGCAGGTTCCTGCGGCAGGAGCTGCCCGAGGAGTGGCCGCTGGAGCGCCTGGCACAGGGCTTCGGTGTCAGCACCGACGTGGTGCGGCGGGTGCTGCGGAGCCGCGGCTGCCCCTCGCCGCGCCGCCGCCTGCGGCAGGACCAGCGGGCGCTGAGCGGCACCACCGCAGCACCGGCGGGACGGGGAGCGGGGGACGGGCGCGAGGTGCGCGCCCCCGACGGGACGCTGCTGTATCGGCTGCCGCGGGGCTGGGGCGGGCCGGGGCCCGGCGCGCAATAAACGGAGTTGGGACCCGCCTCCGCCTGTGCCGCTTCCGTCGCGCCGGGCGCGGGCTGCGGGGCCGCGGGGATGAGCTCCGGGGCCGCGGGGATGGGCTCCGAGGGGCCGGCCCTGGGCTCCGGGGCCGCGGGGACGGGCTCTGCGGCGGCGGGGATGGGCTCCGAGGCCGCGGGTATGGGTTCCGAGGTGGCGCGGCTGCTGGAGGCGGTGGACTTCGCCGCCAGGAAACACAAGGAGCAGCGGCGTCTGGATCCCGAGGGCACCCCGTACATCAACCACCCCATCGGTGCGGAAACTCCGCGTCCCGCTCCCGGGTGACCCCTGCGGCCCCTCTCTCCCTCACCCCTGGGACCCCTCCTGCTCCGGAGCGCTGCCGACCCCCGGGAGCCCCTTACTTTAATCACTGGAGAGAACCGTGTCCGTTCTCCCGTACCATGTCCTCCAGCCCGATGGGGCAGAGCTTTCTAGGCATTGCTTGGCCCCTGCCCCAGCCCTGTGTCTGGTTGTGTTGCTGTGGATGGGGCGCTCGGGAGCTGCTGAGGGGCTCCCGTGCCACAATCGCACCTGCCAGGTCTGGGGGCAGCTCCCACCTTGGGGCAGTGCCGGTGCCTGGACCGTCCTGCCTGCCCAGCCAAAGGATTCACCCCGCTGGATGTGCCTGTGGGGTTTCCCCCGCCCAGGGTGGATCTCGGGGAAACCTCCCTGCCCACCGTGCGGGGCAGCCCCCGTGCCACCCACGGCAGCCGCTGTCCCGGCCCGGAGCTGCCTGTTCCCCGGTGCCTCCTCCCACCTTTCCGTTCTCGCTGCAGGCGTCGCCAGGATCCTGGCACACGAGGCCGGCGTGACGGACATAGTGGTGCTGCAGGTACCGCCCTGCCCTCCCTGCCCTCCCTGCCCGCTCCCCGGCGCTCGGCCCGGGCCCCCGCAGTGCCCCTCGTCCCCTGCTCGCCGCAGGCCGCCCTGCTGCACGACACCGTGGAGGACACGGACACCACGTTCTCCGAGATCGAGGAGCGGTTCGGCGCAGAGGTGCGGCGCGTGGTGGAGGAGGTGACGGACGACAAGAGCTTGCCCAAGATGGAGCGGAAGCGGCTGCAGATCGAGCGCGCTGCCGCCTGCAGCCGGCGCGCCAAGCTGGTCAAGCTGGCGGACAAGCTGTACAACCTGCGGGACCTGAACCGCTGCACCCCGCGAGGTACCGCCCGCGCCGGGGCGGCGGCGCCGCGGGGACGGGGACGGGGACGGGCCCGGCGGGTCCCGGGCAGCAGCACGGCTACAGGGGTACAGCTGCTGGGTGTGCCAAGGGGCAGAGGAGCCCCGGGGCGACAGTGGCGGGAGCGGAGGCACTGTGTGTCTCTGTCTGTGTGTCTGTCTATCTGTCTGTCTGCCTCCGTGCGTGTGGGGCCGTGTTCGAGTACTCGGGGCTGGGGCTGCTGTCGGTATCGGTAAGGCATCGCCGGAAGTGACGTCGCGCGTGTTCCCGCAGGATGGTCGGCGGAGCGCGTGCAGGAGTACTTCCGGTGGGCGGCGCGCGTGGTGTCGGGGCTGCGCGGGACCAGCGCGGCCCTGGAGGGGGCGCTGCAGCGCCTGTTCGAGGAGCGCGGCGTGCCCACGTAACCGCATCGGCCAATAAACGTGCGCAGAGCTCGGCGTCCTTGGGTTGCTATGGTACCGCGCGCTTCCGGCTCCGTGCCGCCGAGTTCCGGCTGCGCCGCGCCCGCGCTCGGGCGTTCCGGGTGCCGCGCCGGCCCCCGCCATGGCGCTCGCCGGGCGGCGCGACGCGCCCGAGCCGCCGGACTTCGGGATCCTGAAGCGGCTGGCGCGGGACCAGCTCGTCTACCTGCTGGAGCAGGTCCGGGGGCAGCCAGGGTGCGCGGGGAGCCGGCGGATCGGTGCTGGCCCGGGGGTCGGGGGTCGGGATCGGGGTCGCGGCGGGCGGGGCAGCCGCGCGGTGCCGGCCCACGCCCGCCTGCCCGCAGCTCCCCGGGAGGAAGGACTTGTTCATCGAGGCCGACCTGATGAGCCCGCTGGACCGCATCGCCAACGTGTCCATCCTGAAGGTACCGCGGGCCCCGCTCGGGCCGGCCCTGCCGCCGCCCGCCGCCCGCGCCCACCCCGCGCCTGTCCCCGCAGCAGCACGACGTGGACAAGCTCTACAAGGTGGAGACCCGGCCGGGCCCCGGCGCCAGCGACCAGTGAGTGTCCCGCGCCGGGGCTGGGCTGGCTCCGCTGCTGTGCCCGAGCAGGGCCGGGGAGAGACGGTCCGGGAGCAGCCCCGGGGTACGGGAGCAGCCCCGGGTACGGGAGCAGCCCCGGTACGAGCAGCCCTCGCTCCCCTCTGTCGCTCAGGTTCTGCTTCCTGGTGCGGCCGCGGGTCAGGACCATGCGGTTCATCGCGGGTGAGTGCGGCCCCGGTGCTGCCCCTCGGCTGTGCCCGGGCCCGAGGGGCTCCCGGGGTCTCACCGTGCCTGGGGTAATCACTGGGCTCTGAGAGCCCGGGGGAGCTGTGCCTGGCAGGGTGGGCAGCTCAGCTCTGCAGGGGCTCTGCGGGCTGTCCACAGATATTGTCAACGCTGACAAGATGTCAGGGAGGAGCAGGAAGTACAAAATCATCTTCAGCCCCCAGAAGGTTAGTGGGACCCGTTCCCCTGTCACTCTGTGCCTGCCCAGCCTTTGCACCTCCCACCCCTTCTACAGGCACCAAAAATTGTTTCTAACCCAGAAATGTTTAAGTAAACCCAAGTGTTGTGTAAGGAAGGGTGCTGGGCCCTTCCAGAGCTCTTCCTGCTCAGAGCCTGCTTGGCTCTGAGGGTCTCCCCTTCCCTTCCAGTTCTATGCTTGCGAGATGGTGCTGGAGGAAGAGGGGGTCTTTGGTGGTGAGTGGGGCTGCAGTGCTGGCTCGGGGCAGCTGACACTGCGTGGTTCCAGTTAAATCCCAGTGCTGGCATCCCTGTGTGGGCAGGGACAGGAAGGTGGGCAGGGAACACAGGTTCTCTCAGGGCTGACAGATGTGTGCCTACACAGCATCAGCCCCTCTCTTCTGCCTGAGGAGAGGAGACTTGTCCTGCCACCCATCCTGTCTGAAGCTTCACAGGCCCTGTTTTGGGGCTGCTGTGATTCTTGGGGCTCTTCCTGCCCAGGGCTGCATAAGTGTCCCTTATCCCTGTCCTGAGCACAGATGTCACCTGCGATGAATGGTCCTTCTACCTGCTGCCCCTGGATGAAGACATCATCAGCATGGAGCTGCCCGAGTTCTTCCGCGACTACTTTCTGGTCAGTGGGACCCTGGTGGGGTGACAGCCCTTCCTGTGCCCTGTGCCTCACTGGGGACAAGGTGCTGTTCAGAGAGGAGGTGTGTGGTGTCCTGCTCAGCCCCTCAGTGCACCAGGGGCCCCGTGTGCTCCCCAGGGGCAGCTTTTGTTGGGAGTGGCCCCTCTGCCCCTGGCTGAGCAGCTTTGGGCCATCCCACTGTGTTCCTGGGATGAATCTTTGTGCCCAGCCCAATCCTCTGCCATGGCAGTCCTTCCCTGCCAGCTGCCACTCTCACTCCCTCATCCTGCAGGAGGGAGATCACCGCTGGATCAACCCCGTGGCCAGAGCCCTGCAGCTGCTGAACTCCCTTTATGGCCCTTTTGGGAAGACGTATGGCATTGGCCGCTCTGCTAAGGTGTGCCTGGCACCCCTTGGGTCCCCTCAGGGCTGCAGGGGCCTGGACCCCATCAACCACAGGGCAGCACATCACCACTGAGGTGTAACTGTGCTGTGCCTCCTCCTTGGCAGCTTTTTGGGGGGTCCCATGTGCCAAGGTGGGCAGTGGAGGGGTGGCTGCTGCTCGCTGGGGTGTGCTGGAGCCCTCCGTGCCCTGAAGGGGGGGAGCATTTGTGCCTGGCCTTGGTGGTGAGCCCCACTGTGTGTCAGGGCCTGGGTGGCAGCCTGGGGCTGCCCTGCTCCCTCTGCCCCTCACAGATGAGCTACGAGCTGTGGCGGGACCTGGAGGAGGAGAGCGAGAGCGAAGGCCAGGGCAGGAAACCTGAGATTGGACACGTCTTCCTCATGGACAGAGGTGGGCTGAGGCCAGGGCAGCGCTGGGGGAATGCAGTTTGGGCAGCAGGGCCCCAGAGGGGCAGGGACAGCCTCTGTGGTTGGCAGGAGGAGCGGGAGGGCAGGCTGGCTCTGCTCTGCTTGCAGACACGGACTACGTGACAGCACTCTGCTCCCAGGTGGTCTACGAGGGGCTCGTGGACGACACCTTCCGCATCAAGTGTGGTGGGTGAAAGGGGATGGCGATGGGGCAGCACGGGGCTGGCACTCAGAGTGGGGCAGAACAGGGCTCTGAACACAGAACACAGGGCTGGGCACTCAGAGTGGGGCAGAACAGGGCTGGGCACTCAGAACAGGGCTGGGCACTCAGAGTGGGGCAGAACAGGGCTGGGCACTCAGAACAGGGCTGGGCACTCAGAGTGGGGCAGAACGGGGCTCTGAACTCAGCATGGGGCTCTGCACTCACCTGTCAGGTGCTGTCCCACAGGGACAGTCCCAGTGTGCGATGCTGCTGGAGGTCATCCACAGGAACAGTCCTCACTCTGACGAAGATGCTCTGGCATCCCCTGTCTCTGCTGCCTCTTACAGCAAGGCTTGTGCATGTGGGGATGTTGCTGTGTCTGGGACAAAGCAGCTCTTTACTTTTCCCTGCAGGCAGTGTGGATTTTGGGCCAGAAGTCACCTCTTCTGACAAGAGTATTAAGGTGCTGCTCAATTCCCAGGACAAAGTGAGTCCTCAGAAGCCTCAGGGGGAGTCCCCTGGGGAGGAGGCAGAGTGGAAAATTTCCTCCCCCAAATTTGAGCAGGAGTGGCTGGGGGCTGCTGGGCCCCCGAGCATGGCTTCAGGCACAGACAGAGAAACCTGGTGCAGCTCCACTTCTGAACGTGTCAGAGTCCCTGCATGCAGGGCTGTGTCACAAATGAGTGATTTAATGTCGCTAAAGGAATCACCAGCAAAAGTATCCACAAAAATGGGTTGAATATAAAAGCCACAGCATGACAAAGTTCTAAACGGTTAAAGCACACGGATGAAAAGCAAAAACTAATTATAAATCAATCAATCCAAACCAAAATCAACTCAAAAATACCTACGTGGAGGTGGAGGTGGGGAATGAAAAGGATAGGAAAGGGTAAGGATAGAAGGCAATACAGAAAACCCTCCTGTTGACTCACAAGGTTCACAGTAATTTTCCATCCTGGCCACAGTTCAGGTTGGTATTTAACGATGGAATTTGAGAATGAAAATATTATTCCACTTGGGGTTTTATTCAGGTTACAAAAATAAGTTTCCCAGGCTGTTCATTTAAAAACAACAGTACTAGTCCTAGGAGGAGAGAGTGTTTCTGCTGAGCTGGGGAGGAGCTCAGCCCAGGTGCTGTTCAACAGGGCTGATCCCTGAGGAGCATTTCTCAGACGATGGTGTGGGATGCACAGAGGGCTGCACTGACAGGCTGCTGTGCTGCCAGCCAGGGTTTTGGGGCTCGGGGTGGCACAGGGTGGCACGTGGCCAGTGTGCTGTCAGGCTGCTGGCAGTGCTGGCCCTGGGCTCTGTCTGCAGCTGCTCTGCTCCCACAGGTGTTCAGCCAGATTCGCAACGAGCACTTCTCCAGCGTCTTTGGCTTCCTGAGCCAGAAGTCGCGGAACCTGCAGGCTCAGTACGATGTGAGTGCCACCCTGCCTGTGTGCACAGCCAGGCTGCCCTGTCCCCCACAGCCAGGCTCCCCTGTCCCTCACCCCCTGCTCTCCCTCCGCAGCGGCGCCGGGGCATGGACATCAAGCAGATGAAGGACTTTGTGTCCCAGGAGCTGAAGGGACTGAAGCAGGAGCATCGCCTGCTGAGCCTGCGTAGGAGCCTGGGGAGGGAGGGAGGGGCCTTGGCTGTTCTGGGAGTGCTGGAGCTCTGGGGGAAGCAGGGGTCGAGGAGCCCTGGATGTGCCCAGAGGGCAGGGCAGGGGCTGCTGCCATGTGCCTCCAAAGCCCCTGTGTCTCTTGGCTGTGTAGATATTGGTGCCTGTGAGTCTATCATGAAAAAGAAAACCAAGCAGGACTTCCAAGAGACCATCAAGGCAGAACACTGTGAGTGCTGCTCCATGCCCTGTGTGCCCACCCCTGCCCCAGTCTGACCCATGGCCTCGCTTGCCCCAGGCCCAGGTGTGTTCCCCATGTGGCCACCACCCTCCCAGTCCTTTGAGGCTGCCTCAAGATCCTAAGTAGGGTCAGGCTGAGAGAGAATGTGTGGTGGAGTGGGGGCCCCATTTCCTTGGGTGCTGGGAGGGCAGTGGAGCCCAGAGCCCAGCTCAGTGGGCTGGCAAGAACCCTGGGGTGATGCTGCCTGTGCCCCTGCCACAGCACTGCTGGAGGGCTTTGACATCCGTGAGAGCACCAGCTTCATCGAGGAGCACATTGACCGGCAGGTGAGCCCTGGGTCCCAGCCTGCTGCAGCTGCCCCATGCTGCCCTGTTCAGCCCTGCTCCCCCCTGCTCCCCCTGCTCCCCCCTGCTCCCCCTGCTCCCCCTGCTTCCCCTGCTTCCCCTGCTCCCCCCTGCTCACCCCTGCTCCCCACAGGTGTCCCCCATCGAGAGCCTGCGCCTCATGTGCCTCCTGTCCATCACGGAAAACGGTGAGTGAGTGCCCACTGGGCTGAGCACGGCAGTGGCACCGAGCCCCAGCCCTGGCACAGAGCTCACCTGCTGCTCCCCACAGGTCTGGTGCCCAAGGACTACCGCTCCCTGAAAACCCAGTACCTGCAGGTGAGGGCTGAGTCACTGCAGAGCAAGAGCTCAGGGGAGTTCCCCTCCTCTCTCCTCGCTGTGGTGCTGGGCTGCAGCACTCCTGGGGATGCACAGGCCCTTCAGGAGCCCCAGCTGTCTCTGCAGGACAGACCCTGCTCCATGTGAGCCCTGCTGCCCTGCCCTGTGCTTGCTGGGGGCTCTGAGCGGAGGGGACACCTGTCTGCTGCCCGTGCTGGCACAAGGGCTGCACTCTGATCCTGCTGCCCCTTCCCAGAGCTACGGGCCCGAGCACTTGCTGACCTTCCACAACCTCAAGCGCATGGGGCTGCTGACAGAGCAGTCAGCTGGGGAGACCCTGACGGCCGTGGAGAGCAAAGTCAGCAAGCTGGTGACAGACCGAGCTGCAGGTGAGGCAGCCATGGCCCTGGAGCCTGGGGAGGGCAGCTGCTGCCACAGATCTGCAGAGGCACAGGGCAAACAAACGGGCTGCCAGCAGCGAGGGGTCTGCAGCAGTGCTGCTGCAGGCAGGGCAGGGGGCTCTGCTGGGGTTGGCAAACACCAGACACACAGCTCTGAACATCTCTGCCAGCCTGGGTCTGGGCTGCAGACAGAGCCTCTTCAGATGTTTCTCCTTGTCATGTTTTCCAGGAAAGATCACAGATGCATTCAGTTCTTTGGCCAGGAAGAGTAATTTCCGAGCCATAAGCAAGAAGCTGGGGTTGGTACGTCTTTGAGGGGTGCTGGCTGGGCACAGTGCCCACGGAGCAGAGAGCTCTGCTTGGCCTGTGCCTGTGCCCAGGCTCCAGGCTTGGCACCTTGGGGGGCACAGTTCAGTGCCACAGCTGCTCCAGGCTTCTCCTCGGGGCGGGGGCCACTGCCAGCTTCCCCCTGACCCTGACCCTGACCCTGACCCTGCTGCAGCGCTGGGGCTTTCCTTGTGCCCTTCAGACACTGCAGTGGCACTGGGCAGCCAGCCCCGTGTCCTCCATCCTCAGACAGGTCTGAGGGTGCTGCCAAGGTGACATTTCTGTCCCTGGCCCTGCTGCACAGCCCACCCAGGCCGTGTGATGCTGGCTGTGGCGCGGTGGGGCGGAAGGTGGGGACACAGCTGTGCTCCAGGTGCCTGTCCCTCCTCACCCTTGCGCCTCTGAGGGGGTGAGGCCCCAGGCATACTGCTCCTGTACCTTTGGTGTCACTGTCACTGCAGATCCCTCGGCTGGATGGTGAGTACGACCTCAAAATGCCTCGGGACATGGCGTATGTTTTTGGTGGGGCCTACATTCCCCTGAGCTGCAAGATCATCGAGCAGGTGAGCTCTTCTGCCACTGCAGAGTCGGGCACATCCCCTGGAGCCCCTGCCTCCTTCTGGGGAGCCCAGCAGGAGTCCTCCTGCCCAGGGCTGATGGTGTCACTGTCACCCTGTCACTGTCACCCTCAGGTGCTGGAGCGCCGGGGCTGGCAGGGCCTGGAGGAGGTGGTGCGGCTGCTCAATGGCAACGAGTTCAGTGCCTCAGGTAGCTGTGGGGGGCTGGGGGTGGCGGGGCTGGCGCTGGCACGGCTCACAGCGCTGCTCCCCATGCAGACAGCACCGTGGAGGACAGCCCTGCGTGCGAGGCCCAGCGCGTGGTGCTCGCCGTGTTCCTGGGCGGCTGCACCTTCTCCGAGATTGCAGCACTCCGCTTCCTGGGGAAGGAGAGAGGTGGGGAGGGAAGGGCAAGGGGAAGGCACATGGCTGTGCTGGGAAATGGGCAGTGTGGGTGCTGCCCCACAGCACTGCCCGGGCACCGACCGGCCTCTCCTACAGGGTGCAAGTTCATCTTCCTGACCACGGCCATCACCAACAGCGCCCGCATGATGGAGGCCATGATCGAGGCCAAGGCCTGAGCGCCGGAGGGGCCGAGGGAAGGGCGCCAGTAAAATCTGTGATAACAACGAGCCGGCCTCGGGCTGTGTGTGTGAGGGGGGCGATGGCCGGGCCGGTGCGGGACGGGCGCGGCACGGGGGAGCCGTGAGGCGGCCGCGGGGACGCGCAGGCGCCGCCCGGGCCCCGTGCGCGCTCACGGCGCGCGATCAGTCGCGAGCGCGCACTGGCGCCGTTAGCCGCGCAGGACGCGGCGGCGCTCTCGCTGTGGATTGGCTAGGAGCGCCGAACACTCTGCGCCGCTATTGGCTGGGAGCGGCTTGGGGCGGGGCGGAAGCGCGGCCCGGATGGCGGTTAGGGGCCGGGCCGCGGCGGCGCGGCAGCCAATCAGCGCTGCCGTGACGGGAGTTCGAATCGGCACAGCGGCGGCGATGGAGCGCGGAGGGACGAGGAAAAGGTGCGGCACCGGGAACCGGGGATCGGGAACCGGGGATCGGGAACCGGGGATCGGGGACAGCCGGCGGGACCGGGGATCAGAGCTGGGGGCACGGCCGGGCGGGAGCGCGGGGAGCCGGGCCGGGCGGTGCCGGCGGGCCGGGCGGTGGCCGGGGTGGCTCCCGGCCGCTGACGGCCCGCGCTGCCCTCAGCGAGGTGCTGGCGGCCGAGGCCGTGACCTGCCTGAACCGGGCCATGGCCGCGCTGCGGGACATCTGGGAGGAGATCGGCATTCCCGAGGAGCAGCGGCTGGAGCGCACCGACACCGTAAGGAAGCACATCAAGGTGAGGGGCGGGGGCGCCGGTTCTTGTGCTGGGACCCGGGAGGCTCCGGGTGAGCTCACCCAGGGTGCTGCGGGCACCGGGGGGCCCTGCCCGGCTGTTCCCGCGCCTCTGCCCCGCCCTGGGCAGCCCTGTCCTCCCACACCTGCGTGTAACCGTACCTGTGCTGCAGAACCTCCTGGACATGATGGTGGCGGAGGAGGAAAGCCTGAAGGAGCGTCTCCTGAAGAGCATCGTCCTGTGTCGGAAGGAGCTGGACACCCTCTGCAGGGAGCTGCAGCTGGGCCCCTTTGAGGTGAGGTGTGGGATCCTGGGGTCCTTCTGACAGCAGGGCTGCTGCCTGGCCTCTGTCTGGGTGTCTCAAGAGGCCAGAGCTTAAAAGGCAAATATCTATTCAAAACTGCTTTTCTGGGTGTTTGATAGAGCCGAGGGCTTTGTTGCTCCTCACAGGCCAGGCATTGCTAGGTGGTTGTGTGGTGTTCTCCAGCACCTTGTTTTGTGTGTTGCTGGTGTTCGTGCACCTTCCTGGGGAACACATTGCTCAGACCCAGCCTGGTGGCCCCTGTCTTTGTATAAGACCCTAAAGTATGAGCCAGATGCAGGAGCAGTGTGGAACAGAGCTGATTGCTGGCC
Organism: Oenanthe melanoleuca; assembly: GCF_029582105.1. Classification (NCBI taxonomy): domain Eukaryota; kingdom Metazoa; phylum Chordata; class Aves; order Passeriformes; family Muscicapidae; genus Oenanthe; species Oenanthe melanoleuca. The sequence continues at coordinate 275,734 of NC_079344.1, read as the reverse complement.
TCTTGCAGACAGAGGAGGAAAGCACTATCCTGCAGATGGAGAAGAACCTGCGCACGTGCGTGGAGGTGCTGCAGAAGCAGAAGCGGGACCGCAAGCAGGAGCTGAAGGCACTGCAGGAGCAGGACCAAGCCCTGTGTGACATCCTGTGCACACCTCTCTTCAGCATTGACACTAACAGCGTGCCCAGCCTGGAGGACCTGGACCGCTACCGGCGCCATGTGGCCTCCCTCAACAGCCTGAAGGTGAGCCTGGAGGGTGAGGGGGTCCCTGAGGGGCCACAAGGGCCCCCTGGTTCCTGACACTGCCCTCGCTTCCAGGAGCAAAGGCAGGAGGAGTTTGTCAGCAACAAGCGTCAGATCATTCTGCTGATGGAGGAGCTGGACCACACCCCAGACACCAGCTTCGAGCGGGACGTGGTGTGTGAGGATGAGAAGGTGTTCTGCCTGTCCGAGGACAACATCATGGCCCTCCAGAAACTGCTGCAGCAGGTGTGTTGTGCTCTGAGGCAGTTTGCAGTTTTGGGGGCTGCTGTGCGTGCTGGCAGCAGCTGCCACCGTGATGTGAGAGCAACCGCTGGGCTTTGGCAAGGCTGTGTGCTAGAACACCCTTCTCAGGGGGCTCCTGTGCCACGTGTGTGGCTTTGCAGGCACACAGAGGCCAAGGCTGTGCTGATGCCCTGCTCCCTGTGCCTGCAGCTGGAAGCCCAGCGGGCCCTGAACGAGGCTGTGTGCACGGAGCTGCGCGCCAGGATCGTCGCGCTCTGGGAACGGCTGCAGATCCCGGAGGAGGAGAGAGAGTCCTCGGCCGTGCACCTGTCTTGGTCCAGAGTCAAAACCAGGAGAGCTGTAAGAGCCCTGCTGTGCTCGTGGTGGGGGTGCTGGGGATGCAGGGGATCAGTGAGGGGTGAGGGGAGCAGGCCAAATCCTGCCTGCAGGGAGGGAGGAGCTGGAGGGTGGTGCTGGCAGCTGCCTCGTTCTAGAGAGCAGAAGATGAACCCTGCTCTCCTCCTCTTCCTCCCTGACCTGTACTCTGTCCTGGGGGCAGTTGCAGCAGGAAGTGGACCGTCTGGAGGAGCTGAAGCTGCAGAACATGAAATCCGTGATCCATGCAATCCGGGCAGAGCTGGCTGACTATTGGGACAAATGCTTCTACAGCCAGGAGCAGAGGGAAAACTTCAGCCCCTTCTATGATGGTGGGTGCTGGCTGGCCAGGCAGTTTTGGGGAGGGATCCCAGGGGTTCCAGCCCCTGACCTGACTTGTGCCCTTCCAGAGGATTTCACAGAGACCCTGCTCGAGCTGCATGATGCTGAGGTGGGCAAGATGAAGGTCTACTACGAAACACACAAAGATCTGTTTGAGGCTGTTCAGAAATGGGAGGAGAATTGGAAGCTGTTCCTGGAGCTGGAGGTATTGTCCAGGCAGCGCATGCCGGGTCATGGGTCAGTGTAGAGCGCTCTGGGAAGGAGCAGGGAGGCACTGGGAAGTCATGCTGAGCCAGTGAGGTGCTGTGTTTCGAGCACTGGGGTGCTTGTGCAGGGCTGGCTCCTCTGGGGCCTTCACCATGTCAGGTTGAGGGGATTGGGTGGTGTGTTTGTCTCTCCTGACAACCCTTCTCTACCAGAGGAAAGCAGCTGACCCCAGTCGCTTCACCAATCGTGGAGGAAACCTTCTGAAGGAGGAGAAGCAGCGAGCAAAGCTGCAGAAGACACTGTCCAAGGTAAGTCCAGCCCTGGGGAAGGACCTGTGGTCCCACTGACAGAGGAAAAGGGACAGATGTGTTCAGGGCAGCCCCTACACTGCCCTCATGTCCTGATCAGCTGCAGGAGGAGCTGGAGAAAAAGGTCCAGGCCTGGGAGCAGGAGTTCAAGGGAGCTTTCCTAGTGAAAGGCCAGCAGTTCATGGAGTATGTGTCGGAGCAGTGGCAGCTCTACCGTCTAGAGAAGGAGAAGGAGAAGCAGGAGCGGGTGAGTACTGAGCTGAGCATGTTGGCTTCTGCCTGGGAGTGTCCCTGGCTCCTGCCTAAGAATGCCAGCCTAGGGCTGTCCCAGTTTGGAAGGAGCAGGCAGTGGGGCTGTCACATCCACGTGGGCTGAGCCCCGTTCTGGCCCTGGCTGTGCCAGAGGTGACACCTGGCTCGATGAAGTTCCTGCTGTGTGGCTGTGCCAGGCTGCCGCAGGGCAGTGCGCCTGGCAGTGTCACAGCTGCAGCAGCTCAGGTGTGTAAGTGCAGGTGTCTCCCACAGCACCTGAAGAAGAGCAGGGAGATGGAGGCAGAGATGCTGTACGGCAGCACCCCGCGGACCCCCATCAAACGGCGCATGCTCAGCCCCCACGCTCCTGCCAAAGTAAGCAAGGTAAAATGTCCCTGTGCCCAGGGCAGTGCCTGCAGCTGAGCACAGCCTTGGGCTGGCCCTGTCCCATACACAGGTGTGGGAAGGGCTCAGGGTGCTGCAGCCCATGGGAAGCAGCCCTGTGTGACGTGTGCTCTGCTCTTCCTCAGCTCCACGGCACCTTCAATGCCAGCACCACTCCCAACACCACGGTTCGCACGGCCTTCGGGGGGCCCATCTCACACTCACCCACATCTCGGCTGCCACCCTCTGGGAAGAAGGTGAGAGTCCCTGCCCTGGTGAGCTGAGGTGGTGCAGCTCTTCCTGCTGTCACCCCACGGCTCGCTGCCATCCTGCTGGGGTGTTTCTGGGACCTGAGGGAGGAGGAGGGTGCCAGGAAATCTTTCTCCAGCCCAGATTTGTAGTACACATGTTCCTTAGTGCTGAGTCTGCAGCTTGAGGGACCTTCAAAATGTGTGTGTGCTGCCAGACAGGGCCTGAGCATCCTTGTCTGGTGAGTGCCATCCCTGCCTATGGCAGGGGGGTGGAATGAGATGGGCATTAAAGTCCCTTCCCACCCACGTCATTCCAGGGTTCTGTGACTGTGTGCTGTTCAGGACCCCAGAGTCTGGAGAGCTCCTGGAGCCTGACGCTGCTCTGGCTCCACAGAGCGACGGGCACTGGGGCTGCCGCAGCTCTGCTGCCCCTGCTCAGTGTCGCTCTTCCCGCAGTTCGGCCGCACCCAGAGCTCCGCCCGCACGGCAGCGCCGCCCCGAGCCCGCCTGAGGGAGCGCAACAAGGAAAACATGTCCCCCCTGAGCGGTGGGTGCACCCCCACAGCCCCTGCCCAGCGTAACCACAGCGTTAGTTCTGTTGCCAGCACCTATTCTGAGTTTGCGGTAATTCACCTCTTCTAACCCCACCCCCCTCGCTGCACAGCACCTTTGCTCCCCCCTGTGTCCCCCCTGTGTCCCCTGACAGGGTGGCTGCTCCTGCCCCTGCCTGGGACTCCCCATGAATGGCAGAGTTGGTGACAGAGGCCAGGCTGGGGTTGGGACACACTTGTGCAGGGACAGAGCTCTGAGGCCGGAGTGAGCAGAGGCTGCACGGGGGCTGCTTTCCTCTCTCAGGGTGGGGGACCTGGGGGCCCTGGACAGCCTCTGTCCTGCCATCAGGCTGGGCTGAGCCACAGATTTACCGTTGTGTGACACTAGCAAAAGTTTTTTACTCTTTACACATTTCAGTAAAGAAAGGCATTAATGTTCATTGGCTACAAGTTACATTAATTACCATAATTCCCATATTGTATTCCATCTCCTCGCCTCTCTCTGTCCCCACTGAACTCTGGGGCAGCAGCCCCCTCCCTTCCCTCATCCCTCTCTCTCTCCTTGTTCCCACAGCGCGGACTTTCAAAGGTTTCCAGCTTTGACGGCGCCTCCGATGTTCTCAACTCCACCACCAACCATGCCACGTGCTGAATCCCTGCTCTGGCACTGCTGCAGGGCCTTGCAGCCTCTCCTGCTCCACCATCACTCTCCCCTCAGTTACTGCCTTAGAAATGTGCTTTTATTTAAAAAAAAAATTATAGGTGTTGTGAATAAAGTCCTTGTACAGCCCCCACCTCTGAGTGTGTTTGAGGGGGTCCCTGGACCCAGAGGGACAGAGGACACAGAGCCATGGGACCTGGCTGAAAGCTGAGAAACTTGTGATACGAGACAACAACACAGAACAAAGCAAAAACAATTTATTCCCTCCTTCCAACTAGTGCTCAGCTTCCCCAGGACAGGGCAGCAGGGGACTTCACAGCAATGGTAACTTGGGGACAAAACCACAACTGCTCTGAGCATCCCCCCATTCCTCCTCTACTTTCCACACTGGCCATGATCCCACAGGGTCTGGGATACCTCTGGGGTCAGTTGGGGGTCCAGCTCTGTGTCCCAGCTCCCCACAAGTTGCTCTGCAGCCCCCAGTGCTGCTCAGCCACAGCATCCCTGAATTACCAAATCCAGCCACAGCCCCATGCAGCCCCTCACCCCAGGACAGCTTCACTGGAACCAGATATGCTGGAACGTTTTGCACACACCAACGATGCAGCCATTATGGGAAGGTGAATTTAATAAACACATCCAGCCTCTCCCAGGTGTCCCTGGCCCTGATGCAGCTGCAGCCCCACTCCAGGTGTGAATCAGGTCACTGTGGGCTAAACTCAGCCCCATCCTGTGCTGTGGGGGGCTGCCTGCCCTGGCCCTGAGGACAGGGTGGTCCTGGAGCTGGTCCTGCAGAGCAGAGCAGAGCCTGCCCTCATTCCCCACCTGTCAGCACCCACAGGTGGTCCTGGGGCCATCAGGGCTCCTGCACACGCACATAGGTGGTCCAGGGGCCACACACCACCTCCTCCACCCGCAGCCCCTCGGCCACCAGCTGCTCCACACGGCGTGCCTGGTCACAGCTGATATTGTCCCCGTGTCCCAGCTGTCCATATTTACCTGCAGACACACACTCATGACACAGCGTGGCCCTGGGGCATCACAGGGCAATTGCTCCTGGTGGGGAGGGAGGGAACACAAGAGCCAAGGGAGAGAGAACAGGAAGCAGAAGCTGCTCCTGGGGAGCAGAGGTGCCACTTACCCCAGCCCCAGGTGTAGAGCTCCCCGCCTCCTGCAACAGGGACAGCACCAGGTGAGCTCTGTCCCCTGCAGTCCTCTCCCTGCTCCCAGGGGCACTGCCCACGGGTCCTGCTGAGCCCTGGCAGGTCTCAGGCCCCAGAGGTGCTGCCCTGCCCCGCTGGACACTCACGTGTGACCGCGGCCGTGTGCCGGGACCCGCAGCTGACCGCGCTGACCTCCGGCTCCTGCGGCAGGTCCAGCAGCGCTGGGAACGCCTGGATGGAGATGAACGCAGCATCCTGGGCTGGCAGCTGCTCCCTGCAGGGCGTCAGCCTGGGGCTCCCTGCACAACAGCCAGCTCTCAGCTCCCAGCTCCCAGCTCCCAGGAGTGGCTGGGTTACGCCAGCGTGGCTGGCAGGCTCGGCCCGCGCTGGCCCTGCTCTGAGCTGTGCAGGAACCAGCCCAGCTGCCCTACCAGGCCAGCAGCAGCCCCCACCTGTGCCCGTGTCCTCGGCCTGCGCTCGCTCCGCCGCCAGCGCTTTGGAGGGCAGAGCCAGCTGCCCCGACTCGTTCCAGCCCCACACATACAGGTCTCCTACCTCTGTGGGGTGGGGGAGAGCACAGCACAGCTCAGCCCTGAGCCCCACTCGCTGGCAGCACTGCTGCTCCAGGGACACCAACAGCCCGTATTCCCCGAGCCAGGTGCCACCAGGGCCCTGTGCTGCCACCAGCGCCTCACCCTCCATCCCATCCATCCCATCATCCCATCCATCCCATCCATCCCATCCATCCCATCCATCCCATTATCCCACTATCCCATTATCCCACTATCCCACCATCCAATCCATCCCATTATCCCACTATCCCGCCATCCCATCATCCCATTATCCATCCATCCCATCATCCCATCCATCCCATCCATCCCATTATCCCATTCATCCCATCATCCCATCCATCCCATCATCCCATTATCCATCCATCCCATCATCCCATCCATCCCATTATCCCATCCATCCCATCCATCCCATCCATCCCATCATCCCATCCATCCCATCATCCTATTATCCATCCATCCCATCATCCCACTATCCCACCATCCCACCGCCCCGTCCCAGCCCTCACCGCTGACACTGGCCGAGTGCCACCCGCCCGCTGCCACCTCCCGCATGGGGACCCCGGCCAGCGCCTCCAGCAGCCGCGGCTGCAGCTCCGACTCCAGCAGCCCATGGCCCAGCTGCCCGTGCCTGCAGGGACAGACAGACACACGGACACACGGACAGACAGACCAACAGACGCACCTACAGCCCCGGTGCCTGCACGGACAGACAGACACACAGACAGACACACAGACAGACACACAGACAGACACACACACCCACAGCCCCCGTGCCTGCAGGGACAGACAGACACACGGACAGATGGACAGACACACAGACAGACAGACACACCCACAGCCTTCGTGCCTACAGGCACAGACAGATGGGCAGACAGATGGACAGACAGACAGACAGACACACCCATAGCCCACTGCCCCCAGCTGCCCGTGCCTGCAGGGACAGACAGATGGACAGATGGACAGACAGACACACAGACACACTCACAGCCCCCCTGCCTGCAGGGACAGACAGACACATGGACAGACAGACAGACACACCCCCAGCCCCCGTGCCTGCAGGGACACACAGACAGACAGACAGACAGACAGACACACAGACAGACACACACACCCTCAGTCCCCGTACCTGCAGGGACACACAGACAGACAGACAGACAGACACGCCCCCAGCCCCCGAGCCCCCAGCCCACCCAGCCCTTCCTGCTGCCAGCCCAGCCCCAGGCTGGCACAGCCTGAGTTCACATCACAGCCCGTGCCCAACGTCCCCTACCCAACCTACAACAACTACAAATTAAAACAAACTATAAATCTTAATTAAAAATTAATTAAACCTGTTTAAAACTTTGCACCTTCACTAAAAAAGCCTTGCAAAATAATTTTTTATATATTAATTGTTATAGTAACAATATTAGTATTTGTACTTTGTGTTCTTCACTGTGTAAAGCAAATAATAAATAAGACCATCAGAATGGGAGATGTGAGGAATGAATTAGTAAAGGAATCTCCAAGCCTGGCTGAAAGCTCACACAGTCTTGTACATGTGGATGCAAACTCTGAGGTAAGGTGTGCTGACTTAGAAAGGAAACGGAAAAGAGAAGACATTGCTGAGAGAGAGACTGAACTAGAAACAAGTTTCAAACGATGGCCTTGCAAAATGAAGATATTTTGGAGACTTAAAACCGTGAAAATGCATAGTAGCAAGACCATGTGGGGTAAAATAATAAATTATTGGTGTTAGAAGTATTAGCAGTATTGTGTGGCAAAAGCCAATAGGCTGAAAAACATTTATAAGGTATTCTAACCAAGAAGTAAGTTGGGTTCTGATAGAACAGCACTGAGTTTTACATCTCTTATGCTTCACCCTTCAATTAGACTAAAAATGGAATAAAATCTTTTAAAAAACACCTGTGTTACCCCATCTCTATAAAGCTGAGATTTCCCAACACTCAAGTACATATCCCTACATGTGGAAACATTTCCCCTGAAGGGAAGGCATAAAAACCAAATAATGCAAAACACCAACTGCTGTGAACTGAGAACTGAGTGCTGTGCTTGCCACGAGCTGCTGCTCCAGTGAGGAGAAGGGACTGGGCAGTGAGACCCCCTGAGCCAGAGGAGCAGGGACTGGGCAGTGAGACCCCCTGAGCCAGAGGAGAAAGGACTGGGCAGTGAAACCTCCTGAGCCAGAGGAGAAAGGACTGGGCAGTGAAACCTCCTGAGCCACAGGAGCAGGGACTGGGCAGTGAAACCCCCTGAGCCAGAGAAGAAGGGACTGGGCAGTGAAACCCCCTGAGCCAGAGGAGAAGGGACTGGGCAGTGAAACCCCCTGAGCCAGAGGAGCAGGGAGGGCACTGGGCCAGGGCTCGCAGCTCTGGACAGTGACTGATGATCACTGCGGGGTTTGTCTTCCATAAATAGGAAAGAGGAACACGGCAACCCTTCCCCTGCAGCTGAGAGCAGCCAGTTCCTGTGGCCAAGGCTCATCAGGCATCAGCAGAACTCGGACCCAGGGCAGGGGGACCTGTGGCTGGGCTTTCCAGAACTTCTGGGAAAACCTGACTGGGGCAGCAAATACACAGACAACCCCTAATGAACAACAAACGCCTTTGTCAGAATACACAAAGAGCTCGTCTCTACTGCTTGTCCTGCAGTTCCTGAACGCCCCTCGGTACCTCCCGCACCGCTGTGTCCCCGAGCTCTGCTCACCTGCCGCCGCCCCAGCTGAACACCTCCCCGCCGGCGCCCAGCGCCAGGACGTGCTCCGTGCCCAGCACCAGCCGCCGGGCCCGCAGGCCGGCGGGCAGCGCCGTGAAGAACGGCGGCCGCGGCGTGGCGAAGCCGCCGGGCAGCAGCGGCAGCGGCGGCGGCTGGCGGGGCTCGGCGGGCCGGTCCCGGCTCCGAGCGGGCTCATCCCGGCTCCCGGCGGGCTCGTCCCGGCTCCCGGTGGGCTCATCCCGGCACCCGGAGGGCTCGTCCCGGCTCCGAGCGGGCTCGTCCCGGCTGCCGGCGGGCACGTCCCGGTTCCCGGCGGGCTCGTCCCGGCTCCAGGCGGGCTCGTCCCGCAGCGCCCCGCTCAGCGCCGCCGCCCGCCGCCAGGCGCGGGTCCCCGCCGCGCCTCGCAGCACCAGGTGCGTCTCGGACGGCAGCGCCTCCGCCCAGCCCGGCAAACGCCGCCGCTGCCCCGCGCTCCGCAGCTCCAGCCCCGCGCCTGCCGCGGCGGCAGCTCAGCCACCGCCGGCCCGGGGCACGGGACCGGGACAGCGCGGGGGGCTGGGGGACGGCACGGGAATGTCACCGGGGGAACGGCGGGGAGGATCCCGGGGAACGGCGGGGCGGAGAGCATCCCCAGGAACAGCAGGGAGCATCCCGGGGGAGCGGCGGGGCTGGGAGCATCCCGCGGAACAGCACGGGAATGTCATCAGGGGAACGGTGGGGAACATCCCGGGGGAGCGGCAGGGAGCATCCCGGGGAACGGCAGGGGAATGTCGCCGGGGGAACGGCGGGGACCATCCCGGGGGAGCGGCAGGGAGCATCCCCGGGGAACAACAGGGCGGGAGGGCTGGGTGTCCCTCCCGGGGCAAGGGGCGGACAGGGCGAACCGAGGCGAGCGGCGCGGCAGCGCACGGTGCGAACGGGAGCGCGCACCCCGGGGAGCGTGAGGGGAAGCGGGCACAGTGCTGCCCCGCGGGCCGGGCCGGGGGCGCTCACCGGTCTCCACGACCACGTAGCTCCAGGCGGGCCAGACGCGGGAGATGCCCTCGGGACCCGCCTCCAGCCGCCACGGGCCCGGGGCCGGGCCCGGCTCCCCGGCCGCCTCCTCGGGGCTGAACCCGAACGCGAACCACGCGCAGCTGGGCGCCGCCATGGCGGGGGCGGAACCGGGAGGCGGGACCGGAGGTGACGGCGGAGGGATGGACGGACAAACGGACAGACGGACGGAGGCCGGGCCGTGTCCAAGAGTAGCTTTAGTGTTACCGGGTGAGCCGAGCTCCGCCGCGCCGGGCCCGCCCCGGCCCGGCCCTCCCGACTAAGGCAGACGGTGGCAAAGGCAGCGGCAAGCCCCGTCCTCCCGCTCGCCCCGGGCACCGGGCGGGCACCGGAGGGCAGCGTGGCCCCGGCCCGGCCCGGGCAGTGCTGAGCCAGCTCGGCGTGCAGCCAGGCCCCGCGGGGCCGCGCTGAGAGCAGCGTGAGCAGCCTGTGAGCAGCCTGTGTGCGAGCCCCGCGCCCTCAGGCGTGCCCGGGGTTGGGCTTGATGAGCCCGAAAGCCACGGCGTGTGCCAGGCTCTCCTGCGCCGCCTGCGCCACCCGCGGCTTGTCCTTGTCCTTGGCAAGCACCGAGAGGATCTCCAACATCTCGCTGGCGATGAGCTGCTCGGCCACCTCGCGAGCAGCTGCCATCATGTTCATCACCACCACGGCGCCGCGGTGCTGCAGCTCCGCGCTGGGGCTCAGCAGCAGCGCCTGCAGGATCTCCAGCCAGTGCACGGTCTGCGGGGGAGTGGGGCCAACATCATCACCGACCCCAGGAGAAGGGTCCCCGTTCCCCGCTGCAGCCGCATCTCACATTCAGGCCTAAGTCACAACAGGCTGCCCTGTCTTCTGGGGTCAGAGCTCCAGGCCACCGTGGGGAGGGAATATGGGCCACAGGGTGCTGTCCCAGGGTCCTCAGTGCCCCCAGCCCAGCCTGGGCACTCACCACCTGGGGAATCCGCTTGCAGATGGGGGGATGCAGGGAGGTCAGCATGGCCAGGGTGCCCGAGGCTGCCCGCCGCAGCTTCTCATCCTCCTCCCCACTGTACAGGACCATCAGCTTCAGCCGGTCACTGCCCTCAGCCAGGAACATCTCCTGCACCTGCACAGGGCAAACAGGAGGGGTGGGTGGGGGGTGTGGTGGTCCGGCAGCCCAGCACAGACCCAGCCCCTCCCGGCCTTCACCTCCTTGCTCATGGCCATGTTGCACATGCACTCAGTTGCGGCCAGCCGGATCAGCTCGTGCTCCTCAAACATGTACCCCTCAATCATGGGCACAGCCCGCTCTTTCAGGATCTTCTGCCTGGCAGGGAAGAGGCAGTGAGCACTCCCTGCCCAGGGCAGCCCGCCAGGCCCCAGGGGACAGCCAGCCCCTGTCCCCCCACCCCTACCGCAGCCTCTCGCTGATGCCAGCCAGGTTGGTCAAGGCCATCAGCCCCTCAAAGTTCTCCAGGCCTGTACGCTGCAGGTGCAGGAGGCTGACCAGGGGCCGCACCACCTCGTAGATCTGTGGAGACAAAGCATGTGGGACTGAGTCAATGCCCACTGCTGCTCCCACACGAGCCCCTGCCTGGCAGACTCAATCCCCAAGACTCACCCGCTCCCCAGGGAATGCCATCTCCGGGTTGGAGGTGATGGTGATCTTTGCTAGGGCCTGTGCCGCCTTGGTCTGCCCCACTTCAGTGCCCTCCAGGGACAGTGGGATCAGAGCCTGGGGGCAGAAACAGCAGCTTGTCCTGCAGCCAAGGCCACAGCACCCAGGGCAGCCACAGCTTCCCCCGGCCTCATGTCCAAAGGAGCCAGTGCAGCCCCTGCTAATCCAGAGCCCAAGCTTCCCCAAGCCCCAGCACCACCTGGAGTGGTGCAGGGCTGAAGCACAGCAGGGTCCATGCTCTCACCTTGCCTCCTCCCTGAGCAACCACACCACCCCGGTCTTCTGCCTCCTCCACCAGCGCCAGGAACACTCTAGGGACCAAGTGGGACAAGTTGCAGCACTTGGATAGTCACAGTGGGCCCGGGCTGCTCCAGACTCCTGGGCATCCCCCCTACTGTCCAGGAGCTGGCCTTCACCAGCAGGAACCCATCTGCCTCCTGTCCCTGGCACAGCTCACCTGGAGATGAGCTCCCGACAGGAGCTGGTGAGCGCCGGGTTCTCGCTCTTCACCATGCAGGCCAGAGCCGACACCACGCCAGCCGTCAGCAGCTTCCGCACCCGCCGCTTCACGAACTCGGGCTTGTCCTGTGCCACAGCCAGGGGCATGATCGCCTCAGCTGCTGCTGCTGCCCCATCCCACCCCTGGGGGTCTCAAGGACACCCTGCCCACACTGGGGACCCCAGGCTGTGTCCCACCCACCCGCTCTCCTGCCAGGCACAGCCGTGCCTGCTCACCTTGGGGTGCTGCTCCGGGATGTGCTGCTTGGCATACTTGGCCAGCTCCAGCATCTGTGGGTCTGGCTCCTCGTGGTCATAGCTGTTGGTGCAGTTCACCAGCGTGGAGGCAACAGCATAGAGCACACTCCTGTCCTCTGACTGTGGCAACAGTGGGAATCTGTCACACTCACAGCAGGGAGGAGCAGCCAGAACTAGAGCCCACCCAGCTTCTCCCACACATCCCACCCCAGAGCATGAGCCCCACACCTGCTCCAGTACATTTCCCTGGTGCCAGGGTGCCCACCCCACAGCTCTTGGTATGCACCTTGGCCAGCTGGAACATGGCCTGCATCGCTGCCTTGTCCTCCACAAACTCCTCCTTGACATCTGCATCGAAGGTGAGGTAGGCCAGGCCCTCCACAGCCCAGCGCCGCGTGCCCGCATCGATGGCCTCGTTGCAGAGCCACCTGGGAGGGTGAGAGAGCCAGCTGAGCCTGGCTGGGGACAGCCCAGCTGCAGGGAGCCCAGCTGTGGGAGCCCTGCCACCCCCCACACCTGGCCCCGCTCACTTGCGGCACTGCTTGGCCAGCTTCATGGTGGATCCCTCAGCAAACTGCTTCATGCTGAAGTCCGTGCCACCAGCAGATCCCAGCTTGCAGAGCCCCTGCAGCCAGGAACAGAGTGTGGGAGCGGAGATGGATGATGTGTGTCCCGGACCCCCAGAGGGGGAGGAACGCTGTGCGTGGTGGTCCCGTCCCCACAGCCCAGCCCAGGGCTCAGCCCCGCACGGCCTGTCCCTCCCTGCTCACCACGAGCGCGCGGATGCGGATGCTGTCCCTCTCGCTGTGCTTGTAGATCTCCTTGAGCAGGTTGACGCCGTTGGCCGTGATGAAGGAGGCGCGCTTGGCCTTGTCGGCGGCGTGGATCAGCGCCTCCACGGCCACCAGCTGGTGCGCCTCGCACACAGAGGCACAGAGGGACAGCACGCTGTCCATGATCCCCTCCAGCTCCAGCACCCTGTTCCCTGCATCTGAGGGACCCTGCAGCAGGCACGACACTGTCTGAATGGCCCGCAGCTTTCCCGGCAGCTCGTGCCCCTCGAACCAGCTCCTTCAGGGAGAGACCACCAGAACGGGTCAGCATGATCCGCCTGCCTCTTCCTGCCCCACCTGCTGAACCTCCCCCACAGCAGGGCCCAGCGGGTCTGCAGTCAGCTTTAGCATTGAGGTGCTGCCAGGCTGCAGGTGACCAAACCCCTGCTCTCCCCAGGACACCCTGGCTCACCTCACATAATCCTCGCACAGGTGGTGAAAGTTTTCCCTCTCAGCATCACACTTCAGGTCCTCATACAGCTTGCTCAGCAGAACAGAGGTGCTCATTCGGGTGTTCTCTGTCACGGGTAAGCTGCCCAAGCTGCCACACACTGTACTGCCCACCTCTAGGATCTTCTTCAGGCCTGGGAAATGGCAGACAGCCCAGTGAGGGGCACAGTGGCACGTGCACACCTGGGGCAGAGGAGCACAGTGCCCCAGCAGGACATTGCTAGCCATTCCACTAACCCTGGTCAATCACCCAGAGGCTCAGGCTGTTGTTGGTCTCCTTTGGTGACTTCCTGGGCACCACCTTGATGAGCAGGTTGAGGGCATTGTCACGGCCATGCGCTGAGGCCCCTTCCAGCACCAGCAGCTCCAGGAGGTGCTTGATCAGCTGTTTCAGGTCCCTGGAGGAATCTTCCAAAAAAGACAGTGCCCAGGAATCATCACCCTGGGCATGGCCTCACTCCCACTATGGTACAGCTGGCAGAGATGCTGCCACGACCAGGGGCTTCTGCCTCCTGTTAACCCTGGACCTCTGCACCGACCTGGGACTCTCCCCATACATCAGCCAGCCAGGGCAGCCCACACTCACCCAGCACCAATGCATCCTCCTTCCCACGGAAGTCTTTCTGCAGTCCCTCCTTCAGGGAGTCGAACATCACGTGCAGCAGGTTGCAGGCAGCCAGGGACACCTGCTCATGCTCCACACCCAGCACTGCTGCCAGGCGGGGCGCCCCCAGCTCCGCCAGGATGGCCGTGGTCTGCAGGAACAAGCACACCTGTGTCTTCCAGAGGCCGTGGGGAAGCCCTGGCCTTTCCTCATCAGGATGATGCTTTCCCCGGGCCCAGCCGTGGGCTGTAGTGGCACCTACACGAGAGCGGTGGCCGGAGCACAGCCCCACCAGCGTGCGCAGGGCTGCCAGCATCAGGTCAGCCTTGGCCGTGTCCAGCAGCTGCATCAGCAGCCGCACGCCGTCACTCTGGAAGATCTTCTCTGCTCCAGCCTCTTCTCGTGCCAGCACGATCAGGTTCTGAGCAGCCTGGGGAAGGAGAGTTCTGTCTGGGTCACAGCAGCACACTGCACAAGGAACTGCTGGCAGCTGCAGGCACCCACCCTCCATCCCTGTCCTGGGGATTGTTCTGCATGGGGCGAGCCCAGCCTGCCCAGGCAGCACTAGCTGGCCCAGGAGCAACAATTCTCCCCTGTCTCTTCCACAGTCCTCCCCTCCTCTCCCCCCAGCCACAGCCCCACTGCGCCCCACTCCCTGAGCTCAGACTTTCTGCTTCTTGTCCGCATCCTTTTCATCAAGATCCAGCAAGATCTGGAACATCTGCTCCACTTTCGAGTCCGTGCAGGACATGGCCTTCATCTGCAACAGAGCAGAAGGAGTGGCTCAGTTCTCCCCTTCTCCTGCCACCCACAGCCACAGCCAGGTGCCCCCGCTGACCTTCTCGTGCATGCTGCTGCCCAGGGCACGCAGGGCCTCCTGGAAGGCCTTGTTCCTGGGCTCCAGGCTGACGCAGCGCTGCAGGTCGGTGACAGCCTGGTCCAGGCGGCCCAGCTGCTGCAGGGCCTGGCTGCGGCGGAACAGCGCCTTCACGTCCCGCCCGTCGGCTTCGATGGCTGCGCACAAGGGGGGCTGTGGCAGAGCCCAGGGCTGCCCCACCTGCCCCACTGCCCCCAGGGGCAGCTCGGAGGCTGGGCCCCCCAGCCCCACTGACAGTACCTTTAGTTGCATCAGCCTCTGCCTTGGTGTAATCCTCCTGTGGAGAGACAGCAGCGGGACGTGCCTGAGCACTGCCAGCACCAGCCCCAGGCAGCCCACACCCCGACTGGGGAACAGTTCACTGCAGACAGTGAGCCAGCACAGTGGAACGCGCTGTCTATCCCAGAACACAGCCCTCAGAGGGTGTCCAGGGAGCCCTACGACCGAGCTTTTCAGGCACTGTTGGTCTACTCAAGCCCCTAAAGCTCCTCGTGCTCCCCCCCTGCCCCAGACACAGACCCTGTGAAAGAGATCAGGGACGCTGTGCCTGCTCGCGAGCAGCCCCAGCCAGCCGGGCCGGTTCTGCCGTGACGCACCCGCCCGGTGCTCACCAGCTTCAGGTAGCAGGCGGCGCGGTTGCGGTGCAGCACGGCGCGCTCCGACGCCGCATCGCTCAGGCTCAGAGCTTCCGTGTAGGCAGCGAGTGCGGCTCCGTGATCCCCCGCCTGGAACAGCGCGTTCCCCCGCGCCCGGAGCTGCTCCGCCGTCACCTGCCGACGGGCACCGGTGGGACACGGCCCTGGGCCCCGCACGGGCGGCTGTCCCGGGATGGAGGCAGGACAGGGACTCCGGTAGACGGACCTCGGGACAGGCACCCCCGGAACAGGGACACCACGGGAGAGGGACCCCAGGGACAGGCACCCCCGGGACAGGCACCCCCGGGACAGGGACCCCCGGTTCAGGTATCCCCCGGGACAAGGACCCCCAGGACAGGGACCCACCGGGACAAGGATCCCCGGGATAGGGACCCCCGGTTCAGGTATCCCCCGGGACAGGGACCCCCAGGACAGGGACCCACCGGGACAAGGATCCCCGGGATAGGGACCCGCGGGACAGGCACCCCCGGGACAGGCACCCCCGGTTCGGGTATCCCCCAGGACAGGCACCCCCGGTTCAGGTATCCCCCAGGACAGGCACCCCCGGGACAGGGACCCCGGGGCAGGGACCCGCCGCCCCGGTCCCGCCTGTCTCCGCTCACCGGCTCCTCCATCGCGCCGCGCCCGTGACGTCACCGCCGATAGCCGGGGGAACCCGGCAGCCACCTCCCTTGTCACGTGACGGGGCACGCCCGGAAGTGGGCGGGGCCGGGGCTGCAACGCCGCCTTGTGGCCGGGCGGTGCCAGCACCGGCCACGGCCGCCTGGTGTGTCCCCCCTCACAGCGTCCCGCCGCGCCCCTGCTCCCCGGCATGGAGCGTTCCCCCGTACTTAAACCGGGGAGCAAGCGTTCCCCGGTACAACTCCCGTAGTTAAACCCGGGAGCGAGTGTCCCCCCCGTACACCCCTCGTATCCCCACCCAATGTCCCCGGGGACCCCGGTGCGAGTCCCCCCGTGCACCCCCTGCCCTGCCGTGCGCTCAGCAGGCGCGGCTGGGCCGGGTCAGCCCGGCGGCACCGCGGGCAGGCCGGGTGCCGGCCCGGTGCCCCCGCGGGGCTCGGCGCGCCGCGCGACAGGCACCGGGCAGCAGGCGGCGGAGGTGGCAGCGGCGGCTCCGGCAGAAGTGGCAGAGGTCGATGGCCATGAGCAGGAGGACGAGGAGCCCGTAGAGCCCCACGAAAGGCAGGGCCAGCGGGTTCCTGCGGGGTGCGGCAGTTCAGGAGGTGCAGCCGCGACCCTCCCGAGGCGCGGCGGTACCGGGGAGGGCCCCAAAGGCCACCCCAGCCCCTGGGCGTGCCAGCAGCCCCCAGGGCCCCCCTCCTCACCGGAGCAGACCAGGGCTGGCCAGGCTGGACAGGTTCACCCCGGTGAGGGCTTCCAGCGCCCGCTGAGAGCAGCAGGACTTGAGAGCGGCCGGGCTGGGCCGGCAGCAGTAGCGGTGGCCCGGGGGGTCGGTCAGGCGCGGGCAGTAGAAGCCGGAGTGGGAGCGGCCGTCGGGGCCCACGTAGCCCTCGCAGAGGTGCAGGTTCTGCACCTGCAGGTTCTGCACGGCTGCAGCGGGGACGGGGCGTTGGAGAGGGCCGGGAACCAGGGAAACCGTGCAGTGGCTGCAGGACGGGCTGCCAGCTCCATGAGATGGGCTCGGTGATGCAGCAGAGCAGAGCCTGCCCAGTGCCAGCGGGGCTGGGCTGGGCTGGGGGCTCACAGCCTGGCTACCGTGGCACAGGGACCCGGCCCAGCCCTCAGAGTGGGCTACACCCCAGGAGGCAGCACTGGCCGGGCAGAGCTCGCCGGCACTGCCCTGTGTGTGCCGTGACCTCCAGTGCTCGCCCAGGCCTCAGCAAGGGCAAACACGGACAAGGGCGGCGATGGAGGCAGAGAGGAGGGAAAAGCCCCCGGGACATCAGGTCAGCCCCCATCCCCCGTGCTGAACCCCCTCCCTATTCCCCATCACCCCACAGGGACAGCACTCAGACCCCACAGATGTGCTGCAGTGGGAGTAACCCCAGCACCATCCCCAGCAGGGACCACCACCTCTCACTGCACACCACTGCCCCCCAGCACAGACCCCTAACCTCCATTTGGGGCCTCAGGGCAGCAACCCTCAAGGGCCAAGGCCCCATCAGGGATGGGCTCAGGGAACAGCAGGGGCAGGAATGGGGCTGTACCTGTCCCAAGGATGCTGGGGAACAGAGCCGTGGTAAGGAGCAGCTGGAGCAGGTGCCCATCCCGCATCTTCCTGGCCAGCCCTGGGCAGAGGCAGTTCTGGCTCCAGTAGAGGCAGAAACCACAGCCCCTCCTGCTCCCGCCTCCATCACAGCCTCCACCAAGGGCTGCTCAGAGCCATTAGAGCCTCCTGCACTCTCCTTGTCCACAGGGACCCGGGTGGAGGCGGGAGCATCACTAATGAGCTTCTGGGGCCAGCAGTAGGACACCAGGCTCCTTTCCCAGCTGGATGCAGGGCACCAACTGCCACATCCAGGGCCCCAGTTGGGCACCTGGGTCCATCCTGGGAGTCCCTGAAAGGGCAGTGGACCAGGCCAGGGCACAGGGCAAGCACTGCGAGGTGCTGAGCTTCCAGGGGCCAAGCCCATGGTATGTGGATGTGCTGGGGGTTGTGCAGGAATCGTGGAATCACAGGCAAAATCATTTAGGTTGGAGAAGACCTCTAAGCTCAGCCAGTTCAACCCAACCAAGCCAGAGCTGAGGCAGTTCTCTACCTCATCCAATCCTTCCCAATGCCCTCCCTGCTGGCACCCTGGGCAGTAAGTAGCCCCAGGGGGCCAGGAAGCATGGCACGTGGTTCCCACAGCAACCAGGAGGATGCTCTGGTGACATGGTGTAATTAGCTGCGAGTCAGCCACCGAAGCTCAGCAGAGTGGACTGCCAGGCTCACTCTGAAAAGGTTCTAGAGGCTCTGGAGTTGGGGGAGGCATTCCCACGCTTCACCCAGACAGTGCTGCCTGCACAAGGAACTCACTCCCATCCCCCTGGCTCTTGCCCAGCACCAGGCACTGCCTGCCCCCAAGCACAGCTGGGCCTGGCCATGCCACCAGCCTCTCACAGGTGCCTGGGGCTCCTGGCCACATCTTCAAGCTGGCCTCTGCCTGCCTCAGAGTGCTGCCCTGTCTCCCCACAGCACACCGTTCCCACTCCCCTGAGTGAGAGCCACAAACCACACACAGACCAGAGCCCTTGGAAACAGCCTTGTGTTTCCCAAGAGCTCCAGGAGAGCTCAGTCCCAAGTCCACAGCACGTCCTCAGGCAGTTGCCCAACACCAGGTGCTCCTGGCCTCCCCTTGCTGCCACGCCAGTCAGGGGGAGCCCTGCAGGGGCCCCTGCCCCAGCCACCAGGGTGGCCACATTCCGGGGCAGCCTGTGAATGTGGCAGGGCAGCAGTGTCTGTGCCACCAGCAGCAGCAGAGCCCACCCTGCTGCCCTCCCCAGCCACGCTCTGCCCATCTGGCCCTGCGTCCAGCCCTGCCACAGCAGTTCATTCCAAAATCTGAGAACGTGGAACTAATAAATTAGAAAGTGGCAGCAGCAGCCTCAGGCAGTCTGGCTCCTGCCCATGCCACAGTACTGCTGGCCCTGCTCCACTGCTGCACTGTGCTGTTCCTGTGCTGTCCAGCCACTCCATCCCGTCCGGCTCCACACTACCCCAGGCGGATGCGGAACGTGGCGATTTCCATGGGCTCCAGGTGGATGTTAGTGCTGTTGGAGGCTGTGCCCAGCGGGTACATGAGCGTCAGCGAGGTGGGCTGCAGGGAGCCCAGCTCCAGCCCCTGGAACAGGCCTCCCAGAGACAGCTGGGGATAGAGGAGGAGGAAGAGGAGAGGTCCAGGTGAGGATGTGATGCCTGGACAGCACTCTGCCCAGGACAGCCTGACACACGCCATGACTGCCATGCCGAGGTCCCAGCCCAGCTCTGACCCAGTGGGGGTGTGGGGGCAGCCAGGCCCTACCTTGCCCTGGCTGGTGGTGCAGTTGAAGCCCAGGTTCTTGGCCTCCAGGCTGCAGTCAAAGCCTTTTCGGTGCAGGATCAGGGCTGCCTCAGCTGATGGTAGTGAGTCATCCTGCAGGGAGTTGGAGTGTGAGGCACAACACTGGGGACAGGGGCAAGAGCCCACCAGAGCCCCATGGGCCCTGGGCCACAGCTCACCTCTGCCTGCAGTGTCCGCAGGTTGAGGATGTGGAAGTCGCAGGGAAGGGTGGTGGCCAGGGGCACAAAGGAGCGCAGGGCTGGCAGGGCCAGCTTCTCCAGCGCCACTGGCATGACCAAGGCCTCAGCATTCAGGTGCACGGAGGTGAAGTGGCTCAGCAGGGATGGGAAGCTGATGGGGCGCTCATCCTGCACCTGCCAAGCAGCACATGGGTCAAACATGGGCCCAGGAAGCCAGACAGAGCCTGGGCAGGCCCACAGAACCCCACTTCCAGCAGTGCCTCGAGACCAGGCACCTGCCAGCACAGAGCTGCCCCTGCCCAGGCAGGTCCCCCCACCCCAGTACCCAAACAAGACCCAGCTAGAGATGGTAAAGCTACAGACCTGCTACAAGGCTGGCTAGACTAGTGGCTAGCAGCTAGTGCACAAGACAGGGAGAGACAGCAGGGCCAGGCTGGCCATTACCTCGGGGCTGCCAGTTCTGGTGCCAGGGAAGCTCAAGGCTTTAAACATGGAGACCAGTTTGGAAAAGAAGCCGGAGCTCTGAATGGGTGGCACAGCACACGCAGAGGGCAGCGAGGGGATGGGACAAGAACACTGTGATTATGAGGGCAACATGGCTCCTCAGGGACAGACCCCACTGCACATCCTGCTCTCCCCATGCCCCCTGCTCCAGGCCCATCCCTGCCCAGTGCCAGCACCATGGGACAAGAGGGGAGAGGACACTGCATCCCATCACATGTGTGGCTTGCCCATGTGATGCAAATGCCTCTGCCCTGCTCCACCCCAAGGCAGGGCTGGGCTTTCCCGTCCCAGCACCTTGCTGGCAGTGCTGCGGCGCTCCAGCAGCAGCCGGAACCGGTTGCAGGTGCGCTTGTTGTCCTTCAGCCCCTGGCCCAGGCCCCGGTTGTCATCCTGCATGAGGCGCCGATCCAGGATCACCTCCAGCTGGCCTGTGGAGAGCGAGTCCCTGCAGCCCAGGCTTTACCAGCAACACCCCACAGCACGGAGCCCCCAGAGGCAGCAGGACCCTGCCCAGCCTGCAGCCCTCCTCCCGTGCTCCCCTTGGGGAGAACAGCCCTAGCTGCACAGCAGCTGCCCAAGCACAGCCCCTGGCTCACCGCTGTGGAGGCTGGAGACCCCCAGGGCCTGGGCAGTGAGCAGTGTCAGGCGACTCTGCACGTCCTGGATGTAGGCCATGGCAGGCATCGGGTAGAAGTTGGCCTGCAGTGGCAGCTTCCGCTGGTACCTGCGGGCCTGGATCTGCCAAGGGATACAGAGTAGTGGCCAGAAGTGGCTCCCACAGTGCCGGAGCACTGTCCCCCTGTGGGTAGCTGCTGTCCCTCCTCAGGCTGCTGCATACCTGGAAACCATTGAGGTCCGTGAAGAAGGTGTCATCACTCTCAATGTCAGTGCTGAAGCGCAGGGCCAGCTCCTTGTTGATGTGGTCACGGATGTCCACCAGGCAGGACACATCCAGGGACAGGCCCTCCACCCCTGTGGGTAGGCAGTGAGGGCTGAGCCCCACAGGCAACCCTGGGCTAGGGACACTGGCACAGCCTCAAGATCTCACCTGGCACATTGTACAGCCGCACCACGGTCTGGACATGCTGGTAGTAGCTGGAAACCTCTGAGAAGAGGGGTCCCTCCATCACCCGCACTACTGGGGGGTCCCTGGGAGTGTAGGGCTGGGGGGAGGGACAGCTGTGCTGAGGCTGCTGCCTGAGGACCATCCTGTGGCACAGCTGTCAGCTGGCTTCCAGGGGTGGACCCCGTACCTTGGCCTCGCCATCAGGCAGGAAGAGATAGGCCCCACTTTTGTCCTTGGAGGTCCTGGTGCCGTAGACGAGAAACTCGCTGCTGACCCTGTGCACCTGCTGCTCCCCAGCCTGGCGCAGGCTCTGCGGGTGTGGCCAGCACAGCAGTGAGAAGCAGTGGGATGCACCCCTCTCCTCCTGCACCCCCTGCCCTGTCAGAGCCCTGCACTCACCTGCAGCAGCCCCGTGCGCCCCAAGAAGCAGGCCTGCAGGTGCTGGTTCTCCAGGCAGAAGTCCTCAGCAGCAGCCGGGAAGACGTGCAGGGGCACAGCCTGGGGCTGGCGCACGGACACGTCCCGGCCGTGCAGGTACAGGCGCGTGGAGGCCCTCGGCGTGGCATGGCCGTCCAAAGACTTGTGCAGCTGCAGCACACGCAGCCCCAGCGCGGGCAGGCGGGCCAGGACAGACACCTGCAGGCAGCGTGGGGACCTGAGCCAGCCCCCCACGTCTGGGGAACGGCTGGGGGTCAGTGGGGCACAGACCCTGCTCGGCCTCTGCTGAAGAGGGACCTGCAGGGGACCTGGGGGTTCCACAGCTGTGGGATCTCGTGTTGTGGGGCAGGGGTTGAGCAGGGCTGTCGGTGTGTCCTGGTAGTGTGCGGGATGGCAGGCTGGCACACATGGGCTGTGGCTGTGGGGCACCCCATACCTGGTAGACATCGGGCACCACATCCGTGGCAGAGTTCCACACTGCACTGAGCTGGGAGGGCAGGGGCTGCCCCTCCTCGGAGAGCACACGCACATGGGGGGTGTCCACCAGCACCGGCACCACAGTCAGGCGCTCCTGCTCCAGTGGGTTGAACACCACCAGGAACCTGCAGGAGTAACACAGGGATGGCATCCCAGCCTCACAGCATCCAGATGTCCCACACCCCACACTACCCACAGATCCTACCCACAGCTTCACAGGTACCCCCTCACTGCCTCCCCACAGTCACCTAAGTCCCCAGAGCAAGGCAGGAGGCCCTACCGAGGTGAGGTGTCCAGTTTGATCACTGTCCTCTCTGGGAGAGAGTCCTGGCTGGAGCGTGTCTCATCCTGGGGAGGAATAGTAGAGTAAGGGTGTGCCCAACCCCCTGCAGCTAGGCCCAAGGACATGGGGACATTTCCTGGACTCTGCAGCATGGAATTGCTCCCGGGGGCATGGGGACAGAGTGCAGGGAGCCAGGGGCTGGTGCTGCTCACCATGCCAAGGAACGGTTCAGCCGGGTTGTGGTGGTACGTGTCCTTGTCCCCCAGCACAAGGTAGTGCGCAGCATTGATGATGACACGCTTGAGGTTGGTGAGGGAGTGGAGCAGCCTGGGCAGAGGCAGAGTGAGCCACCTGGGACCATCACCCCCAACTGCCCCAGGACTGCCCCAACACCCTCTACATCTCCCCACGAGAGGGAGGACCTCCCCACAGCACCCCCATACCTAGCTATTCCCATTCCCAGCCTCGAGCTCACCACCCCACTCTGAGACAGGCTCTGAGGACAGCCTGGCCCCACACACACCGGACTCCATAGTCCACAGCCACGGCCTCCTTGGCGGTGCCAGCGATGGCGTCGTGGTGCTGGAAGAGGCCCAGGTTGCGGCGAGCGTTGGTCAGCAGGGCGTAGTCGGAGCGCGGGTACCTGCCATCGGCACCGGCACGGCGGGCCTGGGCCAGAGCCAGGCTGTACAGGATCTCTGCCCCCCTGCACGAGGACAGAGGCACTGAGGGTCCCTGCCCTTCTGCAGGGAGCGGGGTGGCAAGGCACCCACTGCCCTGGGACTGGGTGAGCGTTTGGCACTGTGTGTGCACCAGTCCAGTGTGCTGGCAGCTGGCGCAGACCAGGGGTTGAGCTCCCAGATACTGCCCAGACACCCCTCACCCTTGCCCCCTGCACACCTCCTGTGCCCCACGGACCAGCCCACTGCCCCTCACCGGAGGTGGGACTCCAGCACCCGGTCCAGGCTCTTGTAGAACGGCCGGGAGGTGAAGTATCCTGTCCAGTAGTGATCCTCCCGGTCCGCGTAGGAGAAGAAATCCCCTGTTAGAACTGGGAACCCGGGTGGCCTCATCCCTGGCACAATGCCCACTTTCTTGTACAAGGCATCAAAGTAGTCAGAGAGTGTGCCAAACTGTGCCTGCAAGACAGCACATGCAGTCCTGAGCCAGGGCTCCTGCAGTGGAGGCTCTTATCACCCCTCTCAGGACTGCTCATTCCTCCAACTGTGCTCTGCTGTGGCTTCCAGCTGCCCCCAGCCCCACAGAGCTCCCCACACATACCTGGACGTGGAGGTCAGGCCGGGAGTTGAGAAAGTCAAAGATGCGCTGGTAGTTGAGGAACTGGGCGTCCCACTCCTGTGGCTTGTCATAGCGGAAATCATCTCCCAGGGGCACCAGCAGCACCTTGCTGCGGTACAGCTTGGACTTCTTGCGGTACTGGTCCAGCAGCAGCTGGGCTCTGTACGGGGGCCAGGGCATGAGGCTGGTCCCTGGTGGCCCACAGGGCTGGGAGCTGCGTGCCCCTGGCCCTGCTGCACTCACCGCTCTGCCACGTTGGCGTCGGTGATGGCGCGAGGAGGCACCTTCCAGGGACAGTTGATCCGGCCCCCAGGCAAGCGCTTGAAGTCAAACTGGCAACAGATCTTGGGGTCCGGCCCGCAGGTGTGGGGCACATCGTAGCTGTAGAAGGGCATCATGTGGCACAAGATGTCGGTGCTGCTGTCTGGATCTGTGGGACCAAGGACAGGTGAGTGGCAGCAATGGCTCTCCCTTGCCTATCCCTGAGCAGCGGGGCCCAAAGACAGCGGTCTGACAGAGCAGAGTTCGGAGCTCAGAGGGCACAGCAGCCTCCACCAGTGTGCTGCTGGACATGGTGGCATGTGGAAAGTCACCCTGAGGCTGGCCCACAGGGCAGAGACACTGCCTCCCACTGTTCGGCTCATCTGCACAGGAAAGTGGCTGGTAGCCATTCTCTGCCACCACCTGCCCCACAGGGCCCCCTCTGCAGTCCCCTCCCGGCAGCACCTCACCCCACGTCTGCCTCCACATGAACTCCAGGTTCTGGGTGGCAGCAAAGTGCTTCTTGATGGTGTAGTGCACACGCTGGATGAGCATGGCCGTCAGGTTGGAGCGCTTCAGCAGGTAGGGCATGGTGGAGCTGTACCCAAAGGGGTCCACGGCCCAGCCCGACCGCGGTGTCACACCTAGGAACACAGACACCTGTCAGCCCCGTGCTGGGCAGCAGCACCTCCCGTGAGGAGGGTCCTGTCAGCACCTGGAGGCCTGCAGCACTTTATGCAGGCCCCCAGCAAGCATCTACCCAGCTCTCACCAATGTTCTTCTCCAGCCACTGGTGGCCCTCGATCAGCTGGTCAATCATGGCGAAGTAGTGGGAATTAGCCTCATCAGGCATCACCCAGCCACCCGTCACCATCTCCAGCTGCCCATTGCCCACCAGCCTGTGAGGGGACACCCAAGATGTGACCAGAGCCCTGCATGAGCCACACACCCATTGCAGAGTCCCCCTGCTCTGAGACACCTACAGTCTACCTGCAGCTGCCACTGCCATTTCCCCCTTGTCATGCTGTCCCCATGCAGAGATTCATCTCTCCACACCCCAACGTCAGCCAGAGCCCATTCCCACACACCTTCCTCTGTGTCCTCCATCCCAACGCTCTTGGGGCACGGGGCACACAAGGGGGCCTTGTCTCACCACAGAATCCTGCTCTCCAGGTCTCCTCCCCTTCCATGGGTGCCCTGGGCCTTGCACACAAGTTCCAGCCCAGTCAGCACAGGGCCCAGAGCAAGATCTGTCTCCCCCATCCCTCACCCCACATGGCAGTGGCTCTGACATCTGATGGCACTGGGAGACTGCTGGCAGTCTGAGGGCACCCCATGCTGAAAGCAGCCCAGTCAGCTTTCCAGTCCCTAGGGCACTTCCTTCACACACCCTACGCTGTAGGGAGCCAGGTGGGCAGTGGGGCCAGCTGGCAGCCCTACCTGCGCACAGCAGCCCGCTTCTGGGCACTGATGTTGTCCCACCACTTGGAAAAGAAGGAGATCTCGGACCAGATGAAGCGCCGGCGCGGGTCCTCCTGCATCTTCAGCAGCATGCTGTTGAGGATGTGCTGCGTCTGGTCGTAGTAGTACTTGTCAAAAGTCTTGATCCAGCCTGACAGCACAGGTGGGAGTCACTGAGGGGGGCCCAGGCTTCCCTGCCAGCACTGCAGGGTAGCAGAGGCTGGGCCAACCCCTGCGTCTCACCTGGGTCATTGTGGGAGTGTGGCACCACAAACACCTGCAGAGGCTCTGTGTCCCACTCATTGGGCTCGTAGGTGATGTCAAAGCCCTGTTTCCAGACACCACCATCCTGGTTGTCAAATGGCAGCAGGGAGTACACAGCTAGCATCTGCGGGTAGGAGACAGGGCTGAGAGACCCCTGAAAGAGCAGAGCCAGGACCCCACGGGTGCCCAGGTACGGACCCCTCACACCAGCAGAGCCACCAGCCCCTCACCTGCAGGTCTGGGCTCTGTCCTTTGCCTCCTAGAGCAAACTGGCAGTCTTGTGGGGACACGGAGAGGAAACTTGGGCGACTCTCAGCGGGGAGCACCCAGGAGCTGTTCAGGGGGCGCTGGGGCAGTGCTGGCTGCCCCTCCGCATGGGCTGTCAGCTCCAGCACCGAGTCCTTAATGTGGCTGATGATCTCGTGGTTCTCCTCCAGCAGCTGCTCCAGCTGCTCGATGCGGTTCTGCAGCACCGAGATCTGGCTCTGGGGCACAGAGGACAAAGCGAGGGGCAAGAGGTCACCCAGAGCGGTGGGGAGCCAGTCTAGGCCCTGGCACCTTAATGCCCCGAGGCCAGGGCTGGCTCCCCGTGATTTCCCTGGCTGAATGTCCCTGTTTGCCATCCCAGGGCCGCTCTCACTCACCCCAGCCCCTCCAAACTCACCCTGGGGAAGTTGCCCCCGCTCTGGTGCCGTGTGGGGTCATGCTGTACCCGGTCCAGCATCAAGTAGAGGGAGAAGACGGCCACGCAGAAGATGGCAGCTCCACACACCGTCACCTGCTTCTTGAGCTTCATGCCGAAGGGCTGCGGGACTCACCTGCCGGGCCGGGGGAGCCGGGCCGGGCAGCGCGGCCTCCTGCCGCCTCCTCCGAGAGCCCTCACGCGTCCTGCCTGCCTTAATCCGCTGCGGGCTGTTTATCTGTGCCGACGGGCCGGGCCGGGCCGGGCACGGAGAGGCCGCGCACAGCCGGCAGCGCCCGGGCCGCGCTCAGGCCCCGCCGGGCCGGGCCGGGCCGGTTCGGGCCGGGGAGCGGCGGCAGAGCCCGGGCAAGCACCGACAGCGGCACCGCCGGACCCGGGTCGGCTCCGCAGCCCGGCCGGGGCCTCGCATCGCCCGCCGGGGCCGCCGCGATGGGCCAGGCCAGACCGGGCCCCGCCCCGCGCTCCGCCCGCCGCTCCGGGCCCGGGGGCGGCTCCGAACCGGCTGCGAACCGGCACCGAACCGAACGGGCCGGGCCCCGCCCCGCGCTCCGCCCGCCGCGCCGGGCCCGGGGGCGGCTCCGAACCGGCTGCGAACCGGCACCGAACCGAACGGGCCGGGCCCCGCCCCGCGCTCCGCCCGCCGCGCCGGGCCCGGGGGCGGCTCCGAACCGGCTGCGAACCGGCACCGAACCGGCTCCGAACTGGCCGAGGCACGGGAACCGGCAGCGAACCGGCTCCGAACCGAACGGGCCGGGCCCCGCCCCGCGCTCTGCCCGCCGCGCCGGGCCCGGAGGCGGCTCCGAACCGGCACCGAACCGACACCGAACCGGCCGGGACCGCGCTGCTCCGGGAGCGGCAGCGGTCACCACCGCCCGCAGCCGAGCCGAGATGCCGGTGCCCATCCCGGTTCCCATTCCTGGTGTGCCCCATCCCGGTGTGCCCCATCCCGGTACCCTGTCCCTGATCCCTGACCCGGTGTGCCCCATCCTGGTGTGCCTCGTCCCGGTACCCTGTCCCTGATCCCTGTCGCGGTGCCCTGTCCCAGGGTCCCGGTGCATCCCTCAGCCCCAGTGTCCTGTCTCAGTACTCCCCATGCCAGTTCTACCCGTCCTGGTACTTCACCTTGATGCTCCATGCGGGTGCACCGTGTGCCCTGTCACAGTGTCCTATCCTGTGATCATTACTGTGCCCCGCCCCAGTGCCCTGTCCCAGTGCCATGTCCCAGTGCCCTTTCCCAGTGCAGTACAAGTCCGTGTCCCCTCGCAGCTCCCAGACTCACAGCTGCAGAGCTCGTGTGTTTATTGTACAAGAGGAGGCAGAAGCTGTGGGTGCCGTGTCCCAGCCTGGGGCTCAAGCACACACAGCCACCCTGCAGCACCCGCTGCCCACACAGGGCTCTGCTGTGCCCCAGGCACGGCCACGGGCGGGTCCAGGGCCCCCGCTGCTCCTGTCACCGGTGCCTCTTGCGGATGGTAGTGAGCTCCTGGTGGATGGTGCTGAAGCTGGGCCGCTTGCGGGGCTCGTACTCCCAGCAGCGCTTCATCAGCTGGTACACCTCCTCAGGGCACAGCTCGGGAGGCTCCAGCCGCACACCTGGGCCCAGCAGGGGGACATGGATCACCGCCCCGCACGCCCACAGCCCCGCCTGGGCCATCCCACAGCTCGTGGAGCCAGCCCCAGCCGTGTGCCCTACCCTGCTCCACTGCCTCCCGCGTCTGCTGGTTGCTGAGGTTGGCATAGGGCACGGCACCCAGGCTGAAGGCTTCCCACAGCAGGATCCCAAAGCTCCAGACATCACTCTCTGAGCTGTATCGGCCTGGGGACACGGGGCAGGACGAATCGTGTTGGCAGGGGACACGTGTGTCACTACTGCCCAGCTGTGCCCGTGCTGCTGAGGTGCTCAGGGTCTCTGCCTCCCTCCCCAGGACCAGGTGTGTGGGAGGGGGATAGTGCCAGACTCCTGGCTCCCAGATAAGCTGGGCGTGCCAGGCCATGCCCAGCTCCATCCTGTACCATAATTGAGTGCTTCAGGGGCCGTCCACTTGACAGGGATTTGCTTCATGCCCCCTGTGGAGGCATAGATGCCATCCTCCTCCTCCCGTGACATCCCAAAATCACTGATCTTCAGGGTGTTCCTCTCCGTCACCAGGCAGTTGCGAGCAGCCAGGTCCCTGAGACAGCCCCAAGCAATCAGCCATGTCCCTGGGCTCCACCTGGCAGGGGAGGGGGTGGTGAGGATTCCAGGCTCCCCCTCTCCTGCCAGGGCCCACCTGTGGATGCAGTGCTTGCTCTCCAGGTACTCCATGCCAGCAGCAGCATTCTCCGTCATCTTGACCAGCTCCTTCACGCGGAGGTGGGGACCCTCACTGCGCAGGAAGGTCAGGAAGTCCCCCCCTGTGCCCAGATTGCAGAGGGGTGGGTGCCCAGGCACACCTGGCAGGCTCACCCACCCCTGGGGACCGTGGGGATGGGGCCACTCACCCTGCACCAGCTCCATGACAATGTAAATGGGCTGTTTCTGCGTGCAGACACCGATGAGCCGCACGATGTTGGGGTGCCTGTACTGCTTGAGAATCCTGTGGGGACAAGGATGGGCACTGTGAATGCAGGGGGCCCAGCTGCCCTGGGCACAAGCCACCCATTGCCATCCCCAGGGCACTCTGCCCAGCCAGCCCAGGGACACAGCACGAGGGTGCTGCAGTCCCAACAGGGTCAAACAGCTCCAAGAATGGACAGAAGTGACAGGAGAAGCCCAACAGCCACACAGACCTGGCTTCCTGCAGGAACTTGGCCTTGAGCTCAGGAGGAAGGGTTTCCCGGCAGGATTTCACAGCAACAGGGGTGTTGTCAGCACGCAGGCGTCCGCTGAACACCTCCCCAAAGTTACCCTTCCGAGACACAGGTGCGCCAGGCTCAGTTCACCATGCACAGAACATCAGGAAACCCTTGTCCTCCTGCAGAGCCTGCGAGGACAGCCCTGCCCTCCTGCAGACCCCACTGCACCCCATCTCACCCGGCCAATGCGTTCCCCCAGCAGCACATCCTCGTGATTGAGCACCCATTTGTCCTGCAGCAAACAGACACCAGTGAGCTGCTGCTGGCCCACACACCCTGCAGAGCCCCAGGTCCAAGTCCCCCTGTCTAACTGGAGAAGCATGTCTGTGCCTCTCAGCCCAGCCATTGACAGGAGGAAGGGCTGGGCAGAGCTGTCCCTGCCCCATCCTGCTCCCCATTGCCTGAATCACCTTGGGCACAGCCCTGGCCAAGACAATGCCACTCTTGCGGGTGATGGGCTGCTGGCTCTGCAGGAGGTGCTGGATGAGCAGCGGGATGGTGGGGAAGCAGTCGCCCTCCAGCCGGAACATGTCCTGCAGGGGAGAGGCTGTGATGGGCAGGAGCCTGTGCCTGCCCACGCAAGGCCACCCCAGCCACTCCCTGCTCGTGGTCACTCACATTGACAGCCTGGATGATGAAGTGCCGGGGCTGCCCGTCCCACAGCACGCTGAGCACGTACTCCTGCTTGCCCTGGCTCTCCCGCACCAGGAAATCCCCGCTGCAGGTCAGCAGCTCCTGCACCTCCGAGCGTGGGATGGCCCCGTGGTACCAGACCTGCTGGCACAGCGGCTTCTGCACGTCGGGGATTAGGGGCACGGGGGGTGGCAGCTGGAAGGAGACAAGGTGAGCCCAGCCATGCACGCTCCTGAGCTGTGCCAGGGGTGGGGCAGCAGCAGTGTCTGGATGCTGTGCCCAGGGCAGGTGGGAGCGGAATGTGGAGGTGCTGAAGCAAGGGGGACTGTAGCCAGAAAGGAGAGGACCGACTCAGCAAGGCAGCTGGGTGGAGAGCAGGGTGGCCAGAGGTGCCCAGGGACTCACTGAGTACTTTGGGCTGAAGATGCCCGTGATGTGGTTCTTGAGGGTCTCCAGGGCGCTGGCCCCGCTCCGCTCCTGCTCCTGAAGGAGGGATGGGCTGAGCATCAGCTGTGCCCCCCATCCCCGCAGCTGCCAGAGCGCAGGAGGCCGGGCTGGCTCACCGTGGAGGAGACGGACTGCCGATCCTCGGGCAGAGGCAGGGCGGGCAGGGGCTCCCTGGTGCCCAGCTCCGCCAGCTTGCTGGCCAGCAGGTCCCGCTGCGCCTGCAGCTTGGCCTGGGCACAGAGGCAGCCCTCGAGCTGCTGCCGCGCCGCGTGCAGCCCCTGCCGCCGTCCCAGCAGGTGCACCCTGCGGGGGACAGGGCGGTCAGCACCCGCTGCCCGCGCCCCTCGCCCCGCCCGCCGCTCCTCACCGCTCCGCGGGGCTCCGGCCCTGCTCCTCGTCCTGGATCTCTGCCTTCAGCTCCTGCATCTGCTGCTCCTTGATACTCACAGCCTCTGTGGCGGCCACCAGCTCCTCCTCCACCGATGTCAGGCTGCGAGAGACGTGTGCCAGCAAGAGCCTCAGCCCGTGCCCCTCCCCTGCCCTGCCCACGGCTGGTCCCACTCACCAGTGCTGGACACTTTCAAGGGTCAGCTCATTAAGCTGCAGCTCCCCCGGCACCAGGTTTTCCGTGTCCTCCAGCAGGCTCTCATCAAAGGACACAGCTGGGGGCACCTCAGATTCGTACCTGTGGGCACCCAGCACAGCTCTGCCTCCACGTGCCCCTCGCCGGCCGCTGCCACCCGAGGGCAGCAGGGCCATACCCCGAGAGAGGCTGCGGCTGCGTGGAGCCATACTGGTGGCTCTGGATGAAGCTGCTGTACTCAGTGGCAGGGTCGATGGCCTGGATGGCACTGGCAATCTCCTGGTGCACAGCCAACATATCCTCCTGTACCAGGCTGCTGATGCTGCAGTACTCTCTGAGGATCTCCTTTCTGCGGGAGCACTGCTGGTTCTGGGGGGCCACGAGGGTGCCCAGGGGTTGGCAGTGGGGTGCAGGGCTGGGAGCAGGGCACAGGATGGGCAGTGGGGCATGGGGTGGGCAGTGGGGCACTGGATGGGCAGCAGGGCAGGCAGGGCTCTTACAGGATGAGGACCATCTCCTGCTGCAGACCGTAGAGGGACTGGTGCAGGCTGGGCAGCACGCGCTGGTAGTGGTGCTGGTGGTGCAGTGCAGCTGCCTGCACAGCCAGCACATACTGGTTGTGCAGGGCATAGAGCTTCCAGAGGCTGCGCACATACTTCTCCTTCGCCTTGTCCCGCTCCTTGTCTGTGGAGAGAAGCTGTGGAAAACCCCAAGCACATCACCTGTCCCGGCACTGGGGCTGGGCTCAGAGGGTGAGGGCTGGGAGAGGCTCTCAGGGCAGGCAGGGGGACCAAGCCTGGGGTGGTTACACTGTGACACGGGGATGCTCCTGACCCACAGCGTGGTGTCCCAAGGCCCCACACTTCTCCCTGGCTTCTTGACAGGCTAGGCTCCCCTCTACGCTCCCCAGCCCCAGCACCCCCACCCCCTCCAGGCTGGGCTGTTGTTTCCAAAGTGTGCAGGGTGCTCCAGCCATCCTTGACCCATGAGGGAAGCTGGGAGGTCAGGAGGGGACAGGGGCCAGGCTGGCACCTTTGCTGGCCTCCTGGTACTTGCGTTTGGCCTGGGCGCTGTCCCGAGCCAGGCTGCGGTACTGCGCCTTCAGCTTCTCCATCTCCTGCTGCGTGGTCTGCGGAGGGACACGGTCAGGGAGTGGCCCAGCACACCCTCCTGCTCCCTGCTGGCTCCCACGTACCCGGCCGTAGTCCTGGCTGAGCTGCTGCCACTGCTCGCTGAAGGCCTTGCGCAGCTGCTGCTTGTCTCGGATCAGCAGGCCGAGCTTGGCCAGCGGCCCCGCCGCCAGCGCCTCCGCGTGCCGCCGCAGCGTCCGGCTCAGCGCCTCCGTCCGGCTCACCAGCACCCACCAGGACTGCCAGAAACAGCGCCAGCGATGGCACAGAGGTGCATCCTCCAGCCCCACGCTGGGCTCTGCCCTACCCTGGGGCATCCCTACCTTCTCAACCTGGCTGCCTCGGTCGCCGTGGAGCTGCCAAGCGCTCTCCTGCTTTTCCAGCTGGGAGAACATGTGGTGCAGCATCCCTGCGTACTCCCGGTCACTCTTGGCCCGCTGTGACATCCACTTCTTCATCAGCTCCAGGAGCTGCAGCTCCCCGTCCTGCAGCCGCAGCAGTGCACTGTGCCCCTGCGGGCACCACAGCTCTGGCCCAAAGCCCATGGCACTGCTGTCCAGCCAGGGGAAGTCTGTGGGGCAGCAGGACAGCCTGAGCCACAGCTGCTGCCCTGCACTGCCTGCACAGCGGCCGGGGCCCTTTGCATTTCACACCCTCCTGCCCCATCGTTCAGTCTGTGCACACAGACAACCCCCCAGCCACTGCAAACAGCCTTGCAAAGCACATTCAAAGAGCAGTACGAGTGCTGCAAGCCCTGTGGGAGCTGGGGCCTGTGGGCATGGTGCTGGGAAGGAGGAAGTGTGGAGCTGCACACGGTGTCACCTCTGCCATGCTCAGGGCTGCTCCCCAAGGGTGCTGCAGCCGTGCCCCCCTCCCCAGGCACCAGCCCCTCCTCTCTGGCAGCTCCAGTCCTGTCCTGCCCATCGGCACTGTCACCCCTGTGCCCACACTGTGGGAGCCCCCAGGGGCCGGGGCACTGGTGGGAAGCCAGCAAAAGCAGAAGGGCGTGCTGGGCCCCAGAGAAAGGAGCTGAACCTGGGCACATCCCAGCACACAGGACTCCAGTAAGGCCACTGGGAGCAAAACTGATCCCAGTGGGTGTCCCCAGGTGCCCTGCCCCAAAAAAGGAGTGCAGCAGGAGCAGGAGAGTGCTGGGGCACCTCCCTGCACAGGGCAGGATGTCCCTTGGCACAGCCCTTGATCTCACCAACACCTACCCCCCAAGCCCTGCAGAGGAGTCCCCTCTGTCTTTCCCAGTACCCCACCAGGACACAATCCTTCCAACCTACGTTTGCTGCTCGGTCTTCGTTGTGGAGCTGCTGCTGGCGTCCTGCTGGAGCCGGGACTGGTGCGGTCTGGACCTGGTGCAGCTCTGGCTCCTGGGGAGGAACAGGAAACCCAGGGCTGACCATAGAGCCATTGCGAGATTTCCTGCACTTCCTCCCCTCCCTGCCAGTCCCTGCGCCGACCCAGAGCACAGCTCTGCTGCAGCTCGTCAGTTCCCAGCCCCGCCAGCCCTCCCAGCAGGACCTGACTTCACCAGGTCCAGCCCTGTGCACCTGGGGCTCCACTGCTCCTGCAGAGCCCCCACTCAGAGCCAGTCCCACCCAGAAGAGCCCCTCAGCCGTGCCTGCTGCTGCCTGACTCCCAGCCCTGCTCCGTGTCCCTGTGTGTCCAGGATACTGCAGGACCTGGAGGACCCTGAGTGCAGCCCCACTGAAGGGTGGCCACCGTGCCACCATCCCCAAGCCTGGCCCTTGTGACCGTGAAAGGCAGCAGGACAGAGCAGCCGCTGGTGGACACCCACAGTGCCATCCCCAGCCCTCGCTTCCAGTCTGCATTACACAGCCAGGATCACACTCCCTGTGACAGCCCTGGGCACCTCCGCTTCAAAAGGCTGCACAGAGGGCACTGCTCAGCCCTGGCTGCATCGCACCGGGCAGCCACCACCACTGCCACCACCACTGCCACCACCACTGCACCACTGCCACCACCACTGCTACCACCACTGCCACTGCCCAGCAGCACAGCCCGGGCCAGCTCCACTCAGCTCAGCTGGCCACCGCTGGGTGCTTTGGCCTGAGCCCTCTCCTGTGACTGCCAGGGAGGCTCCGGGGACAGAGAAGTTTCAATGCCACCTGCAGGAACTGCCGGGCCTACTCCACTTCTAGAGGAAGTCGTGGGAAAGTGTGTCAGGAGGGAGCTGTGCTGACTCGCCTTCCCACAGCGGAGCAAAGCAGGGCGGCCACGCCTGCAGCAGCTCCAAGGCAGGGGCTGCCGCCGT
The DNA here is from genome assembly GCF_029582105.1 of Oenanthe melanoleuca. Classification (NCBI taxonomy): domain Eukaryota; kingdom Metazoa; phylum Chordata; class Aves; order Passeriformes; family Muscicapidae; genus Oenanthe; species Oenanthe melanoleuca. The sequence goes on along the minus strand of NC_079344.1, from coordinate 241,752 downwards.
TCTGCCTCTCCCACCACCACCATCCCCTCAGCATCCCCCGGCTACTCCCGGGCATCAGGGCTCTGCCTCTGACCTAAGGGCAACAGCTGCGGCTCTCCTTGAAGCCCCGAGTGCCGCCCGGCCCCAGCCCCGCCCGTGGGGCGAGCAGAGCAGAGCGGGCGAGCGGCTGCAGCCCGAGCGTGCCACGGGAACCTCGCCCTGACCACAGGAAGCCACTGCAGCCCCAGACACAGCGAGGCTGGGCTTTTCCGCAGAAAGGAGCTGCCTCTGTGATGGAGCACAGCCCAAACGGCTCCTTTGTGGGGGCCGGGGACCTGAGGGGGGCTCGGTGAGCTGTGTCAGCAGCTTAGCCACAGCACGAGGGGGTCCCAGGTCCAGCCTGGCCATTCCTGCATCGTGCTCTGGTTGCAGGGTGCCAGACACAGGGGCTGCAGCTGGACCCCAGGTTGTGATGAAGGGACTGAGCCTCATGCTGTGGAAAGGGGTGCAAGGTCCCCAGACTTTCCACATGCACACACCCCCCAGGCAGCCAGTTTCTGAATTAGCTGCCCTGGATGCACATGCCCAGGTGAGAGACAGCCCCTCCCTGTCCCCACCACACCTGCCCAGCCCTGGCTACTGCCCACAGCCAGAGAAGGGCAGTCCCTAGTGCTGGGGAAGGGCTGCAGGCAGGGCTCCATCCCAGCCCCACACAGAGATCTGAGGCCCACAGCCCCCACAGCCAGGCACTGCCCCAGCTGGGACACCCATGGCATACAGAGCACAGGCAGCGGAGCTGGTTTGCATAGTTCTGAACATTTAATAACTCAGTCTCTCTAGCGTTATATCCACATCCATTAAATTAAAAACAGGCTCAGGAGGCAGCTCCCGGCTGATTAAATTACAAGAAAAAATTACTGTGCACCAAAAAGTTGTTATAGAAAAATAGTCCTGTGGCCCCTGGCCAGCGGCTCCGTCCGTGCTGGCGCAGGTGGAGCCGGCACCGTGGCCCCGGTGTGCGGCGGCGGACGGCAGAGGGGCCCGTGGCACTGGCCCCCAGCCCACAGGGAAGGGGCAGCGAGGAGAAGGGCTCCAGCGGGGAGCAGAACAGATTGTCACCAAGTGGGGGCAAGGCACGTCGGGGGGCGAGGGCTGCAGGAATGCCGGGCGCCGCCCAGCACAGGCGGGACGCAGGCAGAGCTGGGGCAGTGCTGGCACTGGCGCCGCCTGACAGTCCCAGCCAGCAGCACCTACAGCCCTGCCCAGGGGCAGAACACAAGGGGCCCGAGCCCCCCAAAGCAGGGATGTGCGACGGGGTCCCTGCCCAGGTGGGGGCTCTGCCGGGCACAGGGGCAGGCGATGCCCAGCCTGGTGCTCCCCGGTGCCAGGGCCCTGCCCACTGCAGCGGCGGCGCTGGGAGGGGCAGGCAGTGGCAGCAGCAGCTGAGGCCTGGCTGTTATTGCTGTTGAAGGGCACGGGTGGAAGCAGACAGGCCCAGGGCAGGCGGCAGGGAGCTGGGACACAACAAACTGAGCCTGGGACACAGCTCTGCAGGGGCCGAGTGTGGGAGGGGCAGGGGGATGCTGTGGCACAGTCTGGGCTCAGAGCCACCCCTGCCCCAGCCAGCAAACCTTGAGCCATGGCAACCCAGGGCCTTGACACACTGCCCACCCTGGAGAATTGGCCCCAGCAGCAGCCATGTACTCAGCAGGGGCACCACTGCCACCAAACACCCCGCACGGGGCACGGGATGGACGCAGGGCCAGGAGAGGTGGCGCAGGACTGGGACGGTGTTGTGCTGGGGATGGTGCCTGCAGGACCATGCCTGGCCACCCAGACTGGGGCTGAGGGACGGTGCCAGTGCGTGGGAGCCCCGGGCTGCTGCAGTGCAGGAAAGGACAGGGGCAGAGTCCAGGGCCCCTCAGCCTCACCTGCCCCAGCCCTGCAGTGCTGGGCAGGGAGGAGGGAGGGGCAGGAGGGCTCATCAAAGGGCACTTTGGTCTCTGATGAAGGCAGTCCTCTCGCTGTGGGCCTCATAATCCTCACCGTCCGACTCAGAGGGACCCTCCTCCTGCCAGATGTCGGAGGGGAGCCCCTTGTAGGAGATGATCCCGCTGTCCAGGGCATACACTTTCACACCCCGCAGGCTGAAGCCTGAGCGTGCTTGCAGCACCAAGAAGATGGTGACAAAGATGATAACGATGAGGATGCAGCTGAGGCTGGCGATGAGGACAGGCAAGTTGACCGGAGGGGGGGCCTCAGCTGGTCCCTCGCCATCTGCCAGGGCGGGGGACGCACGGCTGCTCTGTGTCTGGTGGGAACAGGAGAAGTCCAGGCTGCTGAAGTGGGAGTGTGCAGGACAGGTGAGGCACTGGTTGGGGCCAGGTCCCGCACAGGTGGCACAGGAGGGGTGGCAGGGCAGGCAGAGGTGGGGTGCAATGGGCTCCACGCTGTTCTCCAGGTTGTAGTGCGTGCTCTGGACGCCGGGTGCAAAGCCGGGAGGGCAGCGCTTCAGGCAGCTCTTCTGGTGCAGGTAGTAGCCCTCCTCACAGACTGTGGGACAGGCAGGGTCAGCATGGGCTGGGGCTGCCTGCGCCCACACTCCCTCCCTGCTGGCCCCGTACTCACCCACACAGGTCTGGCTGGGGGTCAGGGTCTTGCAGCCACTGCTCTCCAGCTGGTTGGAGAGGCTGGGGGACTCGGTGGCCGTGCCATAGAGCACAAGTGTGAACTTGGTGAGTGTGCCTGCAACAATGCAGAGTGAGCACCACAGAGCTGCCCGTGAGACCACCCATGCCCATGACAGGCACAGGGAGGGGGCTCACGCTGGTCCCCCATCCTGGCTGCCAGGGCTCAGCAGATTTGTGCCCACCACCTGGGAGAATGCCTCTTGTGGGGCCATGCCCCTGCACAGCAGCCCCAAGGAGCATGGGGTCTCCTTCTGCCTGGACTCTCACTGCCCCAGAGGGGCTGCAGCACCACCCCACATGCCCAAGTCCAGCCTCTCCCCAGCCAATCACCCAAAGCATCCAAGATGCTACTGGCTCCTCAGCTCAGGAGCAGGGGGGAAGCTGGGTGAGCACACAGCTTGCATCCCACACTTGGAGGGAGGCAGTGGATGGGGAAGCACACCCCTACCGTAGTTCTTGGCATCACTGGTGTTCTCAATCTCCAGCACCCACTCCCCAGAGGGGTCCTCATCCCACGAGTGCGTTGTCATGAAGGCCCAGTCATTGAAGCCATCGGCCGAGAAGTCGTGGGGCCTGAGCCACAGAGGCAAGATATGGCTGTTAACACACCCCAAACTGAGCCGTGCCAGCCTAGGCCAGGGCACCCTGCAGCCCAGCACGCACCTGGCGGCCAGCAGGGTGGAGCGGGTGCCCATGGGGCTGACCAGGTGGATGGCCAGGTCCCCCCGGCGGTTGTAGGACAGCGTCAGCCTGGCCTGCGCGTGCTCCAGCCGGCTGATGTAGTTGGCTTTCCCCAGGCAGGCATCCACCTTCCGCCGCACCTCCAGACGCTTCCCGATGTCCCTGCCGAGGACAGGCACCTGTGAGGCTAGTCCCACACCAGGGGGACACACCACAGTCCCCATTCCTTGCTGTGGGGACTGGGCACCAGGGCAGCTAGAGCGGCAACCAAATCTGCAGTGGGTGAGAGTGGCACCACCACTGCACCTTCCCCAGAGGCAGGAGATGGGGTGCCCCAGCTCCTGGGCATGGGGGAAGTGGGAACTGCCCAGTGCTGCCTCCCCAGGCACCACTCCATGCAAGCCCTGAATAGCCCCTTTATTCATGCACTGCAGGCCAGCTACACCCTGCAAGGCACAGCCAGGGGTGGGATGGGCAGAGCCATCCCCATCCTGCTGCTGGCGTGTGGCCGCTCACCCCTGGTGCCAGCACAGGATGTGCCTGCTGTATCCACACAGGGCTGGCTCCCCAGAGGGGTCAGGGCAGGGCCCAGCCCTCGCTCCCCTCATGCAAAGGAACATGATCCCCCCACCCCGGAGCCCCTAGGGAGTGCCCTGGCCACAGACAAGACTGCACATGCTGCACTGTGGCAGCAGCAGCCAAGCAGGAGTCAAAGGAGCTTCTGTCTGCCCCCTGAAAAGCCCCTCTGTCCAGGATGACTCGTGCTGGCTGCACCCCAACCGCAGCGCCCCAGTCTGCCCACATTCACAGCCCAGCCCCATGGCCAGCAGGCTCATTGGTGACGGCAGAGCAGGATGGCTGGAGGTGCCTTTCCCAGCTGTCTTTAGGTTTTTGCAGGAGGATGCTCCAACGGTCTCAACAGCAGTTCAGTCCCTGAGATTCTCCCCACTCCCTGCTCTGGCCCAGAGGCTCTCAAGCCCCCGTGCAGAACAGATGCTGAGTGATCTTCTCCTGGGCTCACCAGCCCGTACCTGGGCTCTGCAAGGATGTCAATGACACACTTCCTCTGAGGTCCCACCGTGGTCCAGTTCTTGGCCAGGCTCACCATGGCCCCAGCATCCAGCAGGCCGTAGCCATACGAGTGGCTCACTGTGGACAAAGAGGGGTCAGTGCCCTCCTGGGGTACCCAGTGGGGGATGTGTGCCTGGCCACGCTGCATGCTCACTGGGCCCTCCTGCCTCCTTCCCCCACAGGGCTGCCAGGGCCCTCTGCCCAGCACCCCAGGGCGAGTGGCACACGTGGGACTGGGAGCGCTGGTCCCACCCCAGCAGCCCGGTACCTTTGCGGCCAACGCCGTTGGTGATCCAGTCATTGGCATTCAGGTGAGCTGGCTTCGAGGTCTGCACCACCAGGTGCTGCATGTCCCGCCATGTCAGGTTCTTGCTACAGGAGACATGGAGCTCAGGTCAGTGCCAGCTCCTGCTGGCCCCAGGCAGGTCCACGCCCAGGACTGGCACAGACCCCCGTGCAGCCCCCTGTGCTGCCCTTACTTGGCCTCCAGGGCGAGGGCGATGATGCCCGCGGCCAGCGGTGCCGAGGCCGAGGTCCCGGTGTGCAGCTCGGTGCACTTCTGCCTGAGGTCAGTCGTCACCTGCCAGGAGGAGTGCCAGGGCAGGAAATGCTGCAGGCACATCCCACCCCCTGAGCCCCCGGCCCGGGACAGCGGCAGCCCCACTCACAATCTGCTTCTCATTCTGGTTGCCACTGCTGTAGGTGGTGGCGAGGGTGGAGGAGCAGGCCTCGCTGTACCAGGGCACGTTGCCGTACTGGGTGGTGCTGCTGATGGACAGCGTGTAGATGCTGTTGGTGTAACCGTCACAGTTGCAGCTGTCATGCTCACGGCCCCCATTCCCCGATGCCCAGACGAAGATGGAGCCCAGCCCGCCTCGGCCCTGGCAACAGAGGCAGGGTGAGGGCAAGCACCAGCACTGCCACACACAGGAAACCCCAGGCTGGGGCTGGGGACAAGTGGATGGTGCCAGCCTGAGTCACACAGACAGAGCAGATGCAGCTGGGACAAGGTGGACAGCAGGACTTCTGCTCACAAGTCACCTGGCCTGACTCTGTGTGGGATTGCCTAGCAGGACTGTGGGAGCCCCAGCACAGTCCCAGCCATGCCTCGGCACCAAAACACAGCAGCTACCCTGGCAGAGGATGTGACAGAGTCAGCATGGCATCACGTGCATCTCTGTAGGGAATCCTGGGCAGAACATGACACAGCTCCCCAGGCAGGTGACACTGCCAGCACAAAGGGACAGTGAAGGAGGATGGGTGGAGAAATCAAGGGTGAGCAGCTGGCACGAAACCAGACAAGAACCAGGAGAGGGCTCGGGAAAGCAGGGTGAGAGCATCCCACACAGGAGCCCTCACAGCAGGGAGATAGCACCACATGGGAGTGGTCCTGACTCAGAACCATCACACAGGAAGAACAAGAAAAACTAACAGAGCCTGATCCTAGAGATGGGCTGGAAGATGGCTCATGCTGGGAGGGCCAGGGTAACAACCAGGGCAGGCAGAGGGAAGGGAGGAGGGCAGGAGTAAGGCCAGTGCTCCCCCAGCAAACCCTCCTTCTCACCTGGCTGACCCCACGGAAGAAAGCCTCCTCTGCCAGCCGGGCCGGGCCATCCACGGTCTTGCCATCATCCTCAGGGCCCCAGCTGGCACTGTAGATGTGGATGTGGTTGGGGTTGAGACCCAGGGAATGGGCCTCCACAGCATCAGTCACCTCCCCATCCAGCATGCGCACACCTAGGGCCAGAGAGCAAATGTCAGGCTGGAGCAGAGTGCCACCAGTGAGAACCCCCAAGCCCTGCTGCCACCTGTGCCACAGGCTGTCACGGGACTGCTGCACCAGCAGTGCCCCCAGCTCAGCTGCTGCTGTGGCCACTCCAGGGCAGGGCACCCACCTCCAATCCTGGCGTTGTAGGCCACGCCAACACCACAGATGCCATTGTTTGCCACAGCAGCCACCTCCCCAGCACAGCGTGTGCCGTGTCTGCAACAAAGAAGGAGCAGCACAGTCACTCAGGGTGTGAGCAGCACAGGGGTCAGTGCTGGCTGCAGCCCCAGCAGCCCCCACCCAGGCTGCCTCTCATCCCCTCCAACCAGGGAGCCAGTGAAGGCTCCTCCATCGGCCTCCTGCTCCAGGGCCAGGGCACTGAACAGCCCACACTGGCTCTGGGCAGAAAAAGGATGCTGCTCATGTTAAAAAGGGCTCCCCATGGGGCAGGAGTGTACTGCCAGCCCCACAGCTTCCAGTGGCCCATGTGGGGTGACACTGCACTAACTCCCTGCCGCACTAAGGCTCTGCATCTTCACCCCCACTCCTGCCTCACCTGTTGTCATTCATCTGCGTGTAGCGGGGCTGCGGGTCTGGGTCCTGGTCATTGACATCAAAACTTGCTCCTGGGTCCTGGAAGACAAATGGGACACTTGGAGACTGTCTACCTTAGCCACCGAGCCCCAGTGCCCCTCACTTCATGCCTACACAGAGGCTGAGCTGAGCAGGGTGGCCAGGCTCCAATCCCACCTCCAGTGTCCCTCCATGGTGGGCACCAGACCGGTACCCCACAGCTCTGGGGTTGCCCTGCATGGACACAGCTGCCCAGACCAGCTCCCACAGCACTCTGCCCCACACCATCACCCAAACTCACATAGTTGGCCTCCAGGTCAGGGTGATTCTTCTCAATGCCGTCATCCAGGATGGACACCACTATGCCCTTGCCCGTGTATCCCTGTTCCCAGGCCTGGCGCACGTTCAGGTCCCGCTGGTTTGTGTTGTACTGCCAAGAGAAGCCTTGGCACTAGGAGATGTGCCCAGCCATTGCCACTGTGATGGGTGTGTGCCCCAAACCCACCCAGCTCTTCTGTGGGCTGTGACAAGGAACCCCAGGGAGCTGGGCACAACCAGCTGCTCTGAAAGCAAGATTGAGCCCCAGACAAGGCATCCTTTGCAGAGATCAGATTTGTGCCCAAGCTCCAGGAAGCAGGCAGAGGCATCAACCCATTACTGGCCCAGGCTAAAGGCTGTACCTCCTAGTCCAGTTGCCCCCAGCCCTCCCACCAGCTCTGTCAGCAGAGCTTCCCCCCTGGGGTGTTCCCATACACAGCCCTGGGTGCCTGCCCCAGGCTTTCCCCCTTCTCCTCCCTCCTGCCAGCCCAGCAGCTGCTGCCTGCCAGCAGTCCCTAGGTGTCACATCTGTGTCCCCAAACTCGCACACAGCCCTCCTCACCCGACACTCACCAGGTACCACTGCTGCGGGAACTTGGGGTCCGTGGGCTCCATGAAAACGTCTCGCTTGCTCCTGCGCTTCGCCACCTGCTGCTCCAGCCACTGCACCTGAGGGCAGAGGAGGTGTGGGGTCTCCTGCCGACCCCTCATGACACAAGCTCCTCATGACCCCAGCCCTCAGCCTGCCTGGAGGGGCTCTCCATGGGAAGCTCACAGTCAGCTCTGTCCTGGCAGAGTACTGGACCTGTCAGAGCTGCTGCCACCCCCAGTCCGGCCCTCCAGGCCCCCTGCCTGGCTGTGCCCTGCAAAGGCACAGCACAGGCTGTGCTCCAGTGGAGCAGGACGGTCAGAGTGCCAAGCTGCACTGAGACACGGGCTGCTGAGAGCTGCCATGCCACACCACACGTGTTCCAGGGCCTGGGCTGAAGCCAGAGGATGGGGAAAACAGCAGCCCCCACACGCCACTGCTCTGGGATCTGTTTATTGTCCTGCACACCTTGTGCTGTCTACAAGTACACAGAGCTCTCCTGGGAACAGAGGCTCTGCTGAACCCTGGGACTGTAAGAACCCACAGGCCAATGACGCTGGCTCCACCAACCCCTGCCCTTGCCAGACACGCCGTGGGCTCCCACCTGCCTCTGCCAAGGAATGGTTAAGGCAGCTCAGGCCTGTCTTGCGCCCAGCACTGGCTCACGTGCCCCTGTGAGGTGCCCGGGAGCGAAGTCAGGCGCTCCCCGCTCGTACCTGCGGCTCCCTGGCCAGGCGGCTGTGCCAGGGCTGGTGGGGCGAGAGGGAGCGCTTCACCACGCCACGGTGCCGGAAGTGGTAATAGTCGCCAAAGATCTGCAACACACAAACGCTGCTCGTGGCACCGACACGCCAGCCCGCCTCCCCCGATCCTCCACACCCCATGTCTGCAATCCTGAGCTCCAGGGCTGCCGTGCACAGCCTGGGCCCCCACTCCAGAGTGCCTGCTGAGGCTTATGTCCAGTACTCTGGGCAGCACCTCCTGCAAGAAGCTATGGCAGCTGGGGACAAGGCAGCTGGGAAGATCCTGGAGTAGCAAGAATGCAGCCGCTGCACACCTCACCCTCCCGCAGGTCCCACAAGGCAGCAAGTCTCACATTGTCCAAAAAAGCTACTGCCCTGGCAGGAAGGCCCCAGGCAAGCAGAGGCAGAGAGGGGCAGGCCTTTCATAGCCAGCCTGTGAGAGACACCAGACTCAGGAGACAAAACCACTGCCTCTCTCCTAGTACCAACCAGTTCCTCCTGGCAGAAGGTCCCAGTGGCTCCAGGCCCCACACACTCAGGTGATCCCAGCCAGGGTAGGGTCTGCAGCAGCCTCTGCACCTCTGGACAGGCTGCTGGCTTCTCCCCAGGTGCCCCACTGGAACACCCACCCAGTGCCAGCCTCTACCTGGGGCACAGCCAGTTTCAGTGGGGCAGAGCAGGGGACATGCAAGCGTCCAACCCCAGTGGGGTCCAGCCCCCGCTGCCGAGCGGCCATGCTGTGCTGTGCTCACCCCAGCTCCACTCCCATGTGGAGACAGCCCAGACTGGGAGCCCAGCACAGCTGGTGGGGCCAGGAGGCCATGCTGCCGCCCAGATGGTTATTTTTAAACCCCAAACCCTCCCCAGCACTGTCATTTCCGTATCCCCTCCCGCACGTCCTGGGGCTGACGGACACAATGGCCCCACCCTGGCCGCCCAGGGCCTCCCAGCCCAGCAGCCTGCCCCAACTGGGGAGAAGGGGCCAAGCACACAGCCAGCCCCCCATGAGTCACAAAGCCCAGGCAGAAGCCACAGGCAGGATCCAGCTGCCCAGGCTGTGCCACAGCTGAAGGGGCTGGGCTGCAAGGGCTGTAGGAATATGAGGCCATCGCACCCTCCTCCATCTCAGGCTGCCTCAAAACAGTTTGTTTGGGGCTAACAAACCTCCCCAGCTCATTAGAGCTCGGCAGATGTGCTCCCAGTTTGGACAGACTGCTGAGCAAGGTGCACCCAGCTGAGCACCCCCAGGCCCAGGGCAGCAGCCAACTCTCCCAGGTACACACCTGGTACCTGCTCCTCTGGCACACTGTGCTCCCCCAGGACAGCCCAGGATGCCTGTCAGTTCAGAGCTCTTGAGGAGGTGCACAAGGTACAAAGCCTCTGCACAGGCCTGGTGGGGGAATGCAGGCTGGTTGCCCTCCCACAGCATCCCTCACCCCCCCCGGGGGTACGGACAGAGCCCAGATTGTTCCTGCACACACCACAGCTCTGACTGGTCATCCAACTGGATTAGGTCTGCACTGACACTGTGGTGGCAGCCAGGAGCTGGCCAGCCCACACACTTCCACCCTAATCTCCACCGTCCCTGTCCTCAGCAAGGGCAAAGCCACCCCCCAGCACCACGTGTCCCTGGTGCCAGTTCAGTACTGCTGCCCTGCCCACAGCTCCCAACTACCCTGGCCAGTCCCAGGGCTAGAAGGCTGCCCCTATGCCTGACCATGGCTCTGGGAGTGGAGCTACATGCTGAACCTGCAGCCTAGCGGTGTGGGGACAGGACCACTCCCTCCCAGGATGGCACTGTCCTGCCAGCACAGCCCAGGGATGGCACCATCAGTGCCCTTCCAAGTGACCCCAATCCCAGCAGTGGGGGGCAATGCCTGTGCCCCCTTCTCTGCAAAATCCCAGCAGTGCAAACACCCCCCACACATCTCACTCACTGCCACACACAGCCTCCACCTCTGACCCACAACCCCCCCACTGTCCCATGTCCTCCTCAAGCCCTCCCCAAGGCCACTCGAACCAGTCATAGGCCCTCTGCCCAAGGTGCCACTGGCTCCCACTCCACAGGCAGCAGAGGAGCTGGGGGTATGCCAGGACAGCACAGCTTTGGGGACAGTGTCCAGAGCCCAGGCTGAGGCCAGGATCCCCTCAGATAAGGGCCAAGCCACAACCCTCACAGTTCACTCCTACGGCACCAACCCTGGAGGACTTGGGGCTCCCTGACCCGGGGACCTTGAGTATCCAGTGCCCATGCAGGGCTCCTTTCGGGTGGCAGGACAAAGTCCCTGGCTCCTGCAGCAGCCACCTTCCCACTGCCACTGCTCCCAGCAGCTGCTCACAGCGAGGTCCTGACACCACAGCCACCAGTTGTGCAATTTCCTCTGGGATTTCACCCTGCCCTTCCTTCCCAGAGAGACAGCTCACTCCCAGCACAGCCACGCACACCGCCTGCTCCCTGGCTGACGGCAGGGAAAGCTGAGCCTTGGGTGCTGCTGACACACCTTCTGCCAAGGACAGTTTCAGGGTAAGAATACACAGCTGCTGTCAGACCCCGTCCTGCTCAGCTGAGGCCATGCTGCACTGGGCAGCTTGCTGTGGGGAGCAACAGTGGAATTGGAAGCCTTCCCATCCATCATCACACAGCACTTCCAGTCCAGTTCCTCCATGCTAGGATGGGCTTTTCCTCCTTCCCCATCCAGCAGGCAGAGTGCTGTGCCACTTGTGCCATGCCACAAGGTCCCAGGCACAGGACCATACAGCTAATTGCCACCATCAAGTCGATTGGCTCCACACAATCAATTGCCACCATCCAAGCAAATGCTGGAAGGCCACAGCAAACAGGCACAAACACAGTGACCCTGATGCCAAAATAGAGGAGGCCCCAAGCCAGCTCTAGGACTAAGCTCAGCACCTGCCCAGACCATGGCAGAGAACACTAGCTCCATGAGAAGAGGGAAGCAGGAGACTTACCGGGCCTAGGTTGAGGAATCCATGCTTCCTGGCAAGCCTGTCAGCCTCCTGGGGTCCTGCAGGGACGAGCACAGCCCAGGTGTTGGTATAAATATGCTGGGCCAGCACCTCCTGGTCCAGGAGAGTGAGGGCAACCACCAGAGTCCAGAGCAACAGCAGCGAGCAGGGCCTCAGATCCATCAGAGTATCGGGGTTCCTCGAGCTGGGGAGCAGGAGGGTCCCAGGAGCAGGAGGGTCCTGGGAGCAGCAGGTCCAGCAGCCTCCCAGCGTCAGCACTCTGAGGCACACCGGCCTCTCTGCCCTGCTGGTCCCAGCTCAGCCCAAGCCCACATGGGGCCAAGCCCACAAAAGCACAGGAACAGACCGTCCAGGGCAGGAGCACGATCTGCAGAGAGACAGGACAGTGGTCAGGCCCAGGGCACCTTTCCTCAGAGCTAGGAAGGACAGGCTGCACCGCCGAGACGTGGCTCAGCCACTGGGCTCAGGGGCCCTGGCACACAGCCCCCGCTGTCCCCACGGCACAGGGACAGCCACAGAGCCGCCTGGCTTGGCAGTGTGCCCACACCTCCCCCTGCACGGAGACACTGTTTACCTTGCTATTACCCAATGTTTGCTTATAAACACGGAATCAGCCAGGAGGAGAGGAGGGCACCAAAGGAGGGCAGAGGTGAGGCCAGGGACACTGCTCTTCCTGCTACCACTACCGCTCCTCCAACTGGGATGGGACTATCTGGGTACAGAGGTGGGAGCAAATGAGATGGGAGGCCTGCCTCTCCAGTCCCATGGGGAGACCAAAGGATATGTCCCCAGGTGCTGTGCAAGAAATCCTAGCAAAATGAGAGACTGGAAGGAGGAAAGTCAAGGGGAACTCCTGATCTCCAGCTAGCACAGCCCCAGGCTCTCATCTTCCCAGCCATTGACCAGACAGCGCCTGGCAGCCACGGCAAGCACTGTGCTGCCTGTCACCAGCAGCAGCTCAGCTCTGCCCTTCCTCTGGAGCACAACATGGTGACACCAGTGTGACTCATCCCCGCAACCCGGTGGAAACCAGGACCAGGAAAAGGGGCACACTGCCGCCTCCAGAATGAACCCAAGGATGCCCAGGAACAGCTTGCGCGTTTTGGGAGGGCAAACGCAAGAAGCTTGTAGAAAAGAGCAGGGAGTGACCAACCCAGGGTAAGGGAGCCCACGATATGACGATGCCAGGATGAGCTCCACACCCGGAGATCCAGAGGGACCCTGGAATATCTCGTCATGCTTAAGAGACAGCTGGAAAGGTGAGAGCCGGCAGTGCCCAGAGGAGCCACATCCCGCTCCATCCAGAAGCGGCCAGAGCGAGCCGGCAGCCTGCTGTGCTGCCAGAGGAGAGAGCTCCTGGCAGCCGCCGGAGACCCCGCCGTGGGCACGGCACCGACAGTGCAGGACTGGCACAACGGCGTTTCTTCATCGGCGACCACAGCTCGGCCAGCCCCGGGCCGGACCGCCCCGCCGGAGCACCGGAGGCTGTACGGGAGCCCCGGGTGCCCGACTGCCAAGGCCCACAGCACAGTACGGCACAACGGAACGCTATCTGAAGGGTCTGCCAGTGTCCGTGCCGATACCTGGCCCCCGAGCCGGGCATTTCCCCGCCTCGCTGGTGCCGGCGCCAGCAGCCACCCGCTCCGGCGGTGACTGCCGCACGTGGGGCCAGCCCGGCCGGCGGGGGACAGCCGGGACCCCGCGGTGCCTCCCGCCAGCGAGCACCGCGTGCCGGGACAGCCCGGCCCCGCACCCCGCCCCGAGCCGCGCTCCGGCCCCGCACCGCGGCCCAAGGACCCGGCCCCGCACAACACCAACCGGCGGCCCCGGGCTGAGCGGCGGGCCCGGGCCTGCGCCCGCGGGGCGGCTCCAGCCGGAGCTCCGGACGGCGGCGGCCGGGCCGGGCCGGGGCGGAACGCGGCCTGGCTTCCCCTCGGCCCCAGTAGCGGCGGCTCCGGCCGCCCCCGCCGCAGCCCCCAGAGCGGCCGCCCGGCCCCGCACTCGCTGCCGGGGACCGCCGGGCCCGCACATCCCCGCCGGCAGCGCCCTAAGCCTGGGTACCCAGCGCCCGCGGCCCCGCCGGTCGCCCCGGGCCCAGCCCCGCCACCGAGCCCCGTTCGGCGGGGCCGCCGCAGCTGTCAAACCGCGGCCACCGGCGGGTCGAGCCCTGCCGGGCCGGTCCCGGTGCCGCTCCTGCGCCCTTACCGCGCGGCCTGCCCGCTGCGCTCCGCTCCGTCCCGTCGGCAGCCGGGCCCGTCTGTCGGCGGCGCCGCGTCACGCCGCGGGGCGCCCGGAGCGCCCGCCCCGGAGCCGGGCCCGGCCCAGGCAGGGGCGGCCGGGGCGGCCGCCGGGCCGCTTGTTTACGCCGCGCAGCTGTCAGCGCCGCCCGGCCCCGCCCCGACGGCCGCGCCACCGGCCCCGCGCGGCTCGCTCGGCACGGCCCGGCCCGGCCCGGCCCGGCCGCCGCTCCGCCGGGCGCCGCCGGATGCCGTCACCGCCGCCCGCCCCTCCCGGCCCGTGCTGCGGCGCCGGGTCCGGCACCGACCCCCGGCGGCCCCTCCGCCATGGGCACCGCCAGCATCGGGCACGGCCCGGGGTTCTGCACGGCCTCTCCTGCAGCCGAGCATGGGGCTGTCCGTGCCACCGGGGGCTCCTATGCCAGCCCAGGCAGGAAAGCCGCTCTGCGCCGCGAGAGACCTGAGCCTCGCCGTGGCCCGCGGTACCGGCCCGGTGTCAGGGTGCCTGCCGCGAAGGGCACGCAGAGATGCCCCGTCTCCCACCTGGCGCAGCTCGTGGTGCGCTGTGCTGCGACACGGAGCTGGCAGGACATGAGCCCCGCCAGATTAGCCTGTTCAGCCCTGGCAGACCGCGGAGCGGGGAGTTCCCCAGCCAGGCTGCGGGAATCGCACTTCCATGAGGTCCGTGTCGTGGGCAGATCGGTGTACAGCTGCCTGACAGAGAAACTGTCTGATAGGGAACAACACCAGGAAAGTCTATCAGCCCCGTTTCTTCCACCAAGGAAAAAAAGGTGAGAAGTGAAACACAGCTTCAGTCATTTGTAAAGAAATGCCCGCTGTGGGCACGGGACGGTGTCATTAGCAACAAAAATGCAGCAGAACCCAAAGTGACCTGAACCCAAACTGACCTGAATCTTCCAAACCTGCGACGAGTCTGGCAGCCCTGGGCAGGAGCAGGTCCTAGTGCTCTTTACAGAGAAAAGGAAGTCACTCAGATACCATGATCGAGATCGTGAAGCATAGCAATCACACAGGAAACAGTCACCTTGGTAACCGAGATGCTGAGAACAGCCCAGAAAATCTAGCACAGGGCAGGTTGCTGTGCTAAACTGGGTTAGTTCTGCAGGTATTTAGGCTGGGCATCCAGCCCCAAGTACTGCACCAGAGACCCGCAGCCACAGGGGCTGCGGTGCCCCAGGCCCATGGTCCTGCCAGGGAGAGAAGGCACCCACCAGACAGGCAGCACTCACCCAGAGTCACTGCAGCGCGCTCAGGAGTCGTCCCTGGAGCTGGCCAGCCCAGGCCAGCCCTTGGGGCACAGGGAGCCAGCTGCGCCCCACGGGGTTATATAGAGGATACATGGACAGGGGCAGGTCCGGAGCCGGAGCCGGAGCCCGGGCCGGCAGTGGGTGGGAGCATGGGAGGCGGGCTGCCTGCCCCTCCCGTGAACCTTACCTCTGGATGCCTCTTTTGGGCGCTGGCAGCCGTGCCCGGGCAGGTGAGGAGCTGCTGCGCCCGGCCCTGTGACATGGGAGCTGAGAGGAGCTGACAAAGGGCCCTTGTCCCTACGGGCAGGCAGGAAGAACCGCGCTCTTACATAACCCTGGCCTGGGACCCGCGCTGACCCCGCTGCCCTGCCAAAGAAAACGCCTGGGCCGGGAAGCACCTGGCTGCAGGTGGCACAACGCCACTGACGGGGAGCAGAGCCGCTGTCCCCGAGCCCCCTGGAGCCTAGCTGCACAAGGAGCAGAGCCTAGGGCCACCAGCATGGAACTGAGCGGCTGCTGTGCCCCACTCAGCTCACAGGGCTGCCGGGCACCCCTCTCTGCCCCAGCCACCATGCAGCCAGGGGGTGAAACAGCTACTTCTGCACATCTGCCAGGATCACAAACCCTCCTCCTGGGGAGGGGGACTTGGGGACCATGGCTCAGAGGCACCAGCACAGCCCAGGAGACAGCAGGAGCAGCTGCTCCATGCGGCAGTGCCCAGCAAACTGGCAGCACTGCTGCCAGCCCTACTGTCCTGTCCTGGGAGGTGTGCCCTGCCTCCTCTGGGGCTCTCACTACAGCCCCAGGGGCCAAACTGCTCACTGTGGGTGGCAGGGAGTCCCCCACATTGCCCTTCACTGAGCACACTCTGGTGTGGCTTGGCTGCACACACAATCAATAGAAACCCACTTTCATGGGAAAATCAGGTTCATTTTAGCTTTCAGGTTGCAGAATACAACTGAATACATCTGCCCAAGCTCCCTGGAAAGCAGAGCAGCATAGGGCTTCACCCCTGCCTGCAGGCACCCCAGCCTGAGGAACCTTCAGGATTGCAGGGGAAAGCAGCCACTGAGTGGGCAACAGCAGGGAAAGGGGAGAGAGCCCACACAGAGAAACCAGCAGAGAAAACCAAGTAACAGGCAGCAATAGCAGGCAGAAACATCTGGATGGACCAAATCAATAACAGAAGGTTTACCCAGCACAGAGCAGCCTGCTCTGCCCCCCATGCCAGCAGAGGTGAGCCCACAGCCCCTCTGCTGTGCTGTCCAGCCCTCTCCCTGCCCATCCTCACACTCTCCCCAAGCTAAGGCTGCAGTTCCTTTCCCTGGAATCTCTCCAGTCCATGCCCTCCCCTCCACACTGGATACCAGCAGCAGGCCCTTTGGTGCCCAGGGAGCTGGGATTGCCTGGCCCAGGCAGGATCTGTGCTCCACAGGGTCCTGCTGGCTCCAGCAGCTCTGTTCACCTCTGGCTCCCAGACACAACATCTCACTCTGGCTACATGCGGGGACTCAGGCCCAGCCCAAACACCCTGACCTTGTCCTTGAGATACAAACTGCAGCTGCTCAAGGTGGGTTCTGTAACTCCCTGCCTTAGGCTTTGTCAGCAGCAGTTGTAATACTGCCAAGATATCAATTCACAGCCTAGTCTGGCTCTGCCCCTGCTCTGGGCTGCAGGACGTGCCCTTCCATCACATGTCCTGTCACAGCACCCTGTCATCACCTGCTGTACAGGTGCAGGGATATCCTTGCCCAGCCTAAGCCCAAAAGGTGCCTGTGGCACTTGGGGCGTTCCACAGGAATTGCACACACAGGAACACAAGCACACAGAGGCAGGGAACACTAGGCTGGAAGCCCACCTGCAGCCCAGCAGTAGGAATGCCCATGGGCTTTGGTGGGCTGGGGAGGGGGTGCTCACAAGCACAGACACACCAACCCAAAGAGCAGCAGGTGTGGCTGGCATCACACTGAGGGGCAGACTGGCCCACGCCCCAGGCTCACTTGTGGAATGGCTGCGAGCCTTCCATGGCCTCACACAACCCCAGGAATGGGGGCTCAGCCCCACAAAGTGCCTCCCACCTGCCGCAGCCCAGCTGCCAAGCTCTGCAGAGCCAAGGTGTCAGCAGCACTGCACAGGGAAAAGGGAACCTGGGGCAGAGACTCTACAGTGAAGTGCATCTTCCTGCCATGGCCTCCAGCCCCTGCAGCCACAGAACTGAGCCAGGCTTGAAGGCATTTCCCTGTTTGCCCAGGTTTTTAGCTTTGCTTCACCTGAATGGGACAGTGTCTGCTTTATGTGTAATCCCCAAGCTTCCCCTTAGCTTCCGTGGCCAACTGTTCCTCCAAGCCCTGTTAAAGCTCATTCCTTGCCACGTGGCACAGGGCTCACCAGGTGGGAACATATTGTGACAACCCTCAACATTAACAACATAAACACAGAGTGGGTGCTCTGGCTGTGCCTGCACACAAAGGCCAGAAGCACACAGATCCACTCTTGCTTGTTCCTGGCGGAGGCTGTAGGTGCTGAAGGATTATAAAGGTGCTGTACGATTATAAAGGTGCTGTACAATTATAAAGACACTGATGCCTCAGTTGCTCAGGCAAACCACCTGCTTCAGGGCATCAAGGGAGCCCTGCAAACCCTGTCCCGTGCAGGGACACACTGAAGCAGGAGAGCTTCAGAGCCCCCATTTCTGCATGTGGCAGAAACTGGTCAGAATGGATGGCACTGCAGGGACACCCTTCCCCAGAACTAGAGCAGGCACTGAGTCAGGATGCCAGGCACAGCCAGCTGGGGCTGCAAGGAGCTGGGCCCAACTGCCCCCACACCTAGGGCAGACACCCCCACCTGCAGCCCAGCCAGATCACAGTCACCCAACTGGATCTGCCCAGTCCTGGCACCTCTATAGGCCAAGGAGAGTCCCCTAGGAGAGAGCCAGCCTCTATGGTGGCCCTGGGATCTCTGCAGCCATTTCTGGGAGCAGAGCAGGGTGGTACTCCTACCAAAAACAGGGTCTGCTCTCCACTAGACTGGCTGCAGGAGATGCTGCCCAGAGTGAGGTCTCCCAGCCCAGACCAAGAACACCAAGACACTTCCCTGCACTCCCTTAGGGATCGTGCTCCAGTGCTGCCCCACCATCTGGAAAAGCACACGTGCTTTGGGCTTTCCTGGCTGCCAGAGCTGCCCTCACCCCACACGGCCCCTGCCACACAAGCACGAGAGCATCTGCTCCACTACTGCCAGTGACCTGCTAAAGCTTGGCTCTGCCCTCCTGCTTCCTAAATTTCCCTGCCAGCAAGCAGATTTCATGGAAGATAAAACCTCTTCCTCTCTTCGTAGAAACCGGCAGAATGTGGCAGATGTGGCTGTAGTGGCTTGTGACGCAGTTTTACCCAACTTAGGAGAAATTATTATCTTCTGCGGCAGGATGAGCTCACAGGAACATCCTGCAAGCAGCCACTGGCTCCAACACTGCGAAACCTCGCATCCCTCGGAAGCTGAGACATGCTGACACAGCCGGCACTCAGCTGCTTACGGAAAACCCCCAAGAAGCGGCCGTGACCCCAGCCTTTCCCCGCTATACCGCAGCCACGCCAGCGGGATTCCCAGGAGCTGCCCCAGCCCGGCCGCGCAGCACGGCGGAGCTCCTGCCCCCCCGGCAGCAGCCGGCCGAGGCTCCGGGGCACGCAGCAGCGCAGGGCTACTGGCCCTTGCTGCCCGGAGGCCGAGAGCCCGGCAGCAGCGCTCGGTGTGGCTGGCTGGCAGCGGGCAGCGCAGAGAGCCGGGCCAGGGCTGTTTGCGGCTGCCGGCGGCCCGCTCTGCCCGCTGCAGGGAGGAACGGCTCGGCTTCAGCAGCGGCCGCGGATCCCCGCTCTGCCCCGCTGGCAGCGGGCACAGCGCACACGAACCAGCCCCGCTGTGCACCAGAGCGAGCGGCGTTTCCTCGGGCTGTGCGGGGGAACTCGGCACAGGAATGCGCCAGACACAGGGCACAGGAATGCGCCATTCGCGGGACGGGAGACCAGCAGTGCCGGCTCAGACCCGGCCCCACTCGCCGTGTGGGGACACAGAGGGCGGGCACACAGGGACGGCCGGGCCTGCAGAGTCCCTTCAGACACGGCCGGAGCAGCGGGGCTCTATCGCGGCGCTGCCCCCGCCGTCCCATGGACGCCCGGCCGGTGCCTCCCCCTGCGACTGCCGAGGGAAAACCCCGCACGGTGCGGGAGGGAGCGGCCCCTCTCCCGGCTGAGGGCGGGTGGCGAAACGAGCGGGGACTCCGCTGCCCCCAGCCCCAGGGCCGAACGCAGGCACGGGCACAGCTCCGAGCGCCAGGCCCGTCCCCCGCCACCGACCCGGCCGAACGTCACTTCCGGCCCCGGCACGGTCCCCGTCGCGGCGGAAGCGGCAGCGATTGCGGTTCCGGGTGAGCGCTCGAGGCGCCGTTGTCAGCGGCAGCGCTCGGTTCGGCACCGCTCGGCTCGGTTCGGCTCGGCCCGACTTAGCCTCCTCCCGCCGCCACCATGGCGGTCCCCAGCGCCCTCATGAAGCAGCCGCCGATCCAGTCCACGGCGGGCGCCGTGCCCGTCCGCAACGAGAAGGGTGAGACGGGGGCCCGGGGCTCTGCGGGGTGGGCGGAGGGCCGGGGCTGGGGCCGGGGCCGCGGGGCCGCGGGGCCGAGACCCCCGGTGACGGCCCGGCGCCCGCAGGCGAGCTGTCCATGGAGAAGGTGAAGGTGAAGCGGTACGTGTCGGGCAAGCGGCCCGACTACGCGCCCATGGAGTCCTCGGAGGAGGAGGACGAGGAGTTCCAATTCATCAAGAAGGCGAAGGAACAAGAGGTCGAGCCCGAGGAGCAGGAGGAGGAACTGGCCAACGACCCGCGGCTCCGGCGCCTGCAGAACCGCATCGCTGAGGACGTGGAGGAGCGGTGAGTGCTGGGTCAGGCAGGAGCAGAGTCTGGGGCCGGGGGCTGGGACTCTGCTGTGCTACAGGGAGAAACTGCACACGGCAGGAGCTGGGAACATTGTCCAGGCAGTACAGGAGTGCCTGGCACTTCTCATATCCACACTGCACTGTGCCTTGGGCTGCTTTCCAACCAGGAGCTAGCCAGGTGCAGCCCATGTCCATTGGGTAGAAAAAGCAGTAGAAAAAACAGGCTCCAAATAGAAATTAGTGTAGCATGCTGAGGCTCAGGGTAGTGAGGAAGGATGGTGTCTCATGAAGCGTACTCTGGGCAGGGAGCACTGAGTGCTGTTTGCCTCCCATGGAGCTGCTGTTGGTTTCGTTTCCACTAACAAGGAGAATTCTCGTTGGGAACTCCATTTTTCCTTGAAGCATGGGCAGGGAAGAGCTGCCAGTGCCCAGCCACTGCAGCCTCCTGGGACAGATCATCAGTTATGGCATGTTTGGCAGTCCCAGTGCTTACCATGGCCTTGCTAGAAGCGATCTGTGAACAGTCCCTTTCCTGCAGCCCCCTACGTTGCAAGTGCCGTGTGTTAACCGGGGTCTCTTGCAGGCTGGCAAGACACCGCAAAATCGTGGAGCCTGAAGTGGTTGGAGAAAGCGATTCAGAAGTGGAGGGGGGAGAAGCTTGGCGCCTGGAACGGGAGGACACCAGTGAAGAGGAGGAGGAAGAGATCGATGATGAGGTGTGTTTGCAGAGCCAGATAACGGGGCTAAGAAAGCTGTAAGGGCACAGGCTGGACTGCCTTTTGCATGGATATGTGGGCTGTCTGTCTGATGTGTCTGGACAAGTGTCACACCCAGCCATGACTTAACTGGTGGGTCACCATGCTCTGGCATGGGACAGGACACTGGGGGAGGCCACACCACACTCAGAGAGGTAGGTGCATCTTCTGAAAGCCAGCACTCCAGCCATGACATGTGATTCACAGGAGAGAAGTGGTGACAGGGCTGCCTCTGACTGCTCTGTGCTCTCCTGTAGGAGATTGAGCGTCGGCGCGGGATGATGCGTCAGCGAGCACAGGAGAGGAAAACTGAGGAGATGGAAGTGATGGAATTGGAAGATGAGGGTCGGTCTGGAGAAGAGTCTGAGTCAGAGTCTGAGTATGAGGAGTACACGGACAGCGAAGATGAAATGGAGCCACGTCTCAAACCGGTCTTTATCCGCAAGTAGGTGATGGAAGTGTGTGGGCTGGCCCTGGACTGTGGTAGGCAGAAGCTGGGGCCCAAGAAGGCCTCGCTGCCATGGTCTCTTCTCACTGTGAGGAAGCCATTCATCTCCTTGGGGTGGGTGGGATGGGATGGGTCAGCCTGGCAGGGCACAGCTAGCGAGCAAGGGGCAATCCCTGCATCCACAGCCCCGTATCAGCTGCATTGGGTTGGTGTGGGAACAGGCTGTGGAGTCTGACCAGAGCCCTTGGGCAAAGGCCATTCAGTGGCAAAGGAACATGGTAGTCCCCAGAAAGTGGAGAGCCCTGGGACTTGACCTGTCCTTGGAGAGGGCAAAGGCTGAAAGCAGCTGCAGTGTGGGAGCCAGCGAGAGGCTGAGTGTCTGCACTGGCTCATGGGAGAGCTGAAGGCTGTCATGGCTCTGCTCTCAGGAAGGACCGGATCACAGTTCAGGAGAGAGAAGCAGAAGCCCTGAAGCAGAAGGAGCTGGAGCAGGAGGCAAAGAGGATGGCAGAGGAGAGGCGCAAGTACACGCTGAAGGTGCGGGGGGGTGGGCTGGAGGCTGGAGGGGGCAGTCACTGCAGCAAGCTTAGCTTGGACCTCACTGCAGATTGTAGAAGAGGAAGCAAAGAAGGAGCTGGAGGAGAACAAGCGCTCGCTGGCAGCGCTGGATGCACTCGATACAGATGATGAGAACGATGAGGAGGAGTACGAGGCCTGGAAAGTCCGTGAGCTGAAGCGAATCAAACGAGACCGTGAAGAACGAGAAGCGTAAGTATTGTCTGGTAGACAGGAGGCTGAGAGCCCACAGGCAGTTGAAGCACCTTTTCCTCAGGCTGCCCTTTGGCAGCAGGGTCCCAGCTGGACTGAGTGCCCAGAGCCCCTCCTGCCCGCCCTTGGGGTGCCTTTGTTCCCCAGCAGTAAACGTGTAAACCCTGAGGTGGTAGCTGGTGACAGCCTCACTCCCAGGAGATGCTGTGGGGACATGGGGTCTCAGGGGCTTCTCTCCCACCCAGCATGGAGAAGGAGAAGGCAGAGATCGAGCGCATGCGAAACCTGACAGAGGAGGAGCGCCGGGCTGAGCTCCGGGCCAACGGCAAAGTCATCACCAACAAGGCAGTAAAGGGCAAATACAAATTCCTGCAGAAGTACTACCACCGTGGAGCCTTCTTCATGGTGAGTGTGCTGAGGGCCAGGCATGGCTGCACTGGCTGCAGGTGTGAGACCTTTTCCCTGAGGGGAGCCTCCCCTCTCCCACTGTGCCCTGGGGCTGGGGGTGCCCTGGGGCAAGAGCCAACCTGCAGAGGCAGCATGGGGCTGAAGCTGGCCCGACTGACACCAGAGCATGTCAGTTGAAAGGATCTGAAGCTGCAGAGCTGTCCCTGTGCTGCTATTTGGGCTGACAGACCCAGCCAGAACCAAGTCAGTTCTGCATGGGCCTCTGGAGAAGCAGCCTGGGGAACAATGCTCACATCTCTCACTCTAGCAGGAGTTAATAGGGCTGCAAGTACTGTGGCAGCCCTGGCAGAGCAGAAATATGACCTTCAGGCAGCTTCCCCCACTGCTGCCAAGACTTGCTAGAACCTTTAAGGCTGAGCAGGTGTGTCTTCCTGCAGGATGAGGATGAGGAGGTGTACAAGAGGGACTTCAGTGCTCCGACCCTTGAGGACCACTTCAACAAGACCATCCTGCCCAAAGTCATGCAGGTGGGTGTGCTGGCAGAGGGTGCCCAGCCCATGCCAAGGTGGGGGAGTTGTGGGCTTGGGGGTGCAGCAGGTCCTGATCCCCCGTGAACAGCTGCTCACAAGTTCTTCTGCTCCCCAGGTCAAGAACTTTGGGCGCTCGGGGCGGACGAAGTACACACACTTGGTGGACCAGGACACCACCTCCTTTGACTCTGCCTGGGGCCAGGAGAGTGCACAGAACACCAAGTTCTTCAAGCAGAAGGCAGCAGGGGTGCGGGATGTCTTTGAGAGACCCTCGGCCAAGAAACGAAAAACCACTTAAGGGCAGAGGCAGGAGGGTCTGGTGTGGCTGAGGCTGGCAGGAGGGCACTGCTCTGCCGAGCCTGGGCAGGGCCAGAAGGGACATGTTCCAGGACTCCTGTGGTGGCAAGCCCTTCCCCTGCCTGTACCATGCCTGCCCTGATGAGGTGTCCCACTCCCTGTGCTGAGCAGACCTGATGGGTTCCTTGCCCACACAGTGTGGAGGATGATGGCCTGTGGTGCTGGCCAGGCTGGTGGCCACACTATGTTCCAGCAACAGCCACCATGGAACTTTGGCAGTGCCTGGCACATTACAGCAGCACCCCTGGCTCCAGCACATCCACTTCTGGAGGAATTACAGGACTTTTGCACCCATCTTGTCTACAATCCCTTGCTTGTACTGTCCCTGGTGTCAGTCTGGGCCCTGTTTTGGGGTGGTCAGTGGTGGCCCTACCTCCTCATGGTGGTCCTGCAGGGCTTGGCTTTTCTACCTGTGTGGGGTGGGAGGGTTTGATTAAAAGTTTGATTTTCTTACACACTCTGGCTCTATTTTTCTTAAAGATGTGGTCATCCTATTCTGTGCTTTCCTTGTGAGCCACGGTGAGCTGGGGCAGCACAGGAAGCACCAGCTTGGGCAGGGCATGCATGATCAGCTGCCACCACTGCCTCAGGCCTGTGCCTGGGCCTGTGCTGCCCTGGGGCAGAGATAAAAAGAGGGGAGAGCAGCATGTCTCAGTGCTCAGGCAGGTCCCTTTGTCCTGCTCCAGTCACAGGGGTGCCCATGCCACATGGCTGGGCCCCACTCGTGGGCACCATGCATTCAAGGCCAGGGGCCTGTGCTCAGCACTGTGTAGACCACAAAGACAGCCCAGTCCCAGCAGTGCCTTTATTGGTAGGGCAAGAGCTCACGCCTGTCCGCCCGCGGCCTCCCAGCTCAGTTGGTGAGGGTGATGAGAGCCTCCACCACGTTGCCCATGTGCTCGCGCAGGCTGCGCTCCGCTGCCGCCCGGGATATTTCCATCTCCGTCATCTGCAGAGAAACAGCCACAGCCCCGTGCAGCACCGGCAGGGCCCCGCGGGCTGGGCGGGGGCAGGGGGGACACCCACCCCTGGGGACACCGCGCCGGCCTCAGCACACGCGTGCCTCCGTGGGTGCAGCTTCGCACCCGAGATTTGGGACATCGCAGCCTGCCTGGGGTCCTGCCCCTACTCACAATCAGCTCGAGATCCTCCTTCTTGATGGTCACTTTTGCCAGTTCTTTCTCCCTAGGACAAGAGACGGACAAACCGCCGGTGACCAACAGCCCCTGCTGGCCACTGTCCCGGTGCTCCCTCGGCCACGAGGCGGGCAGGAGCGACCCCTCTGAGCAGCGTGGGGCTGGGAGGGGGCCGGGAAGGGCCGGGGTGTCACACAGGGAAGCAGATGCCTGGGTCGTGTCCCGTGCGGTGACAAGCTGCGAGACAGGCACTGGCCCGGAGCGAGCGCGGACGGTTACCTCTCCTGCTTGGCTTTCTGCTCCCGGGACCGCCGGTCTCCGATCACCGACATAGCCTGCAGAAGGAGCGCGGTCACCCCGCTGCACGGCACCGACCGGGTCAGGGCCCCGCCGGCGGCACGGGCACCGGCACGGGCACGGGCACGGGGATGGGCATGGGCACCGGCACCGGCACGGGTATGGGCGTGCAGCCGCGGTGGTCAGCGCCCGGCTCGGCCCCGCTGCAGGCAGCGCCCGGCCTCCCACCCTGGCCCGGTCCCGGTCCCGGTCCCGGTCCCGGCCCGCCGCCGCACCGTCTCCAGGTTGGAGCTCTGGATCTCCTTCTCCTCCGCGTAGTCCGTGACGCGCTCCAGATCTGCCGCGCCGCTATCGTGCTTCCGCGGCTTCTCGGCCGCGCGGCCGCCCGCCCCATCGCTGCCGCCGCCGGAGCCGTTCGGCTCCGTCTCCAGCTCCAGCTCCACATCGCCTTCCGCCGCCATGCCGCCGCCGCGGCCCGCTTCCGGTCACGTGCGCCGCCGCCGGCGGCCGCGAGCGGCGCGCGCCGCCGGGACCGAACGCGGGCGGGGCCGGTTCCGCCGCCAGCCCGGCTCGCCGGGCGCTCACGGTCTGCGCTCCCGGGGCCCGGGCAGGCCGGAGCTCGCAGTGCCGGCACTCCCGGGCCGCTCGCTGCCGAGGCGCGGAGCCAGGTCGGGCGGGCGCAGCCCCGCCGCTGCCCGCTGGCGGTACGCCGGGATTGCCGGTACACCGGGATTGCCGGGTCAGCCCCCGGTGTGGTCCCGCCGCCGCCGCACGGTCGGACGAGCCGGGCCGGGCTGTGGCCGTGCTTCCGGACCCGGTGCCGGCCCGGCGGAGGATGTACCGCAGCACGGGCCCGGGCCCGCCCCGCCGCTCCCGGGGCCTCTCGCTGTGCCCCGAGCGGGAGCTGTGTCCCCGCGGGCGCGGATCCGCCGTGTCGGGGCTGTGCCAGCGCAGAGCCCGAATGGCTGTGGGGCAGCTGAAGAAAGGCCACGCCAGCTCCAGTGCAGAGCCCCTGCATCCCCTCGCTTGTCCCCAGCTCCGGCCGGCCGTGGGCCGCTCTGCTGCCCGCTGGACGTGCTCCCACTGGCCAGCGACGTACCTTGGGGTCCCTTGGGAGCCTCTGTGCCCGGGGCTGCTCCAGTAAACTCCACACCCCCAGCCCCTCCAGAGCTGCACCGTACTGCTCCGGGATCAGGGAGACATCGTGTGCAGACCCCTCCTGCCCCCATGCAAGCTCATGTCCAGGCCACCTGCCCGGGCCTCGCCCTGCCCACGGGGGGACCGGGTCTGGGCAGGGATGCCCGTGGCCAGGAGTCACTGGGCAGCGCCCATGGAGCACCCCAGGGGCGGCTGCCCGGAGGGAGCAGCGAGCAGATGGCAGGGCGGGCCGAGCTGACAATCCCCTAATCCCATCAACGCCACGGGGCTGAGCAGAGCTGAGCTGGGCCATGGCGGGCACAGCGGCACGCGGGCACCTCCTGCACCCGCTGCTCTTCCAGGTGGGACTGGGGGTCTGGCGGGGCCGGGAGCGGGGCTGGGAGCGGGATGGATGGGCAGGGTGAGCTGGGCCGGGCTGGGAGCAGCGCTGGGCCCTCGGGATCCCCGCTGACCCTGCCCCTCCCAGCTCTGCTGCGGCTGTCACGGGCTCCGCGTGTCCACGAGCACGCGCGTCCTCTACACGCTCCTGCACGTCCTGGCCTCTGCCGTGTGCTGCCTCATGCTGTCCCGCACTGTGGCCCAGGCTATCGCAGAGAAGGTGACAGAGGGAACTGGGAGACCCGGGGTACTGGGAGTGCTGGGGGTACTGGGGAGCCATGAGTTCTGGGGGTACTGGGGTGCCAGGCACCTCAGGGCACCCAGGGGTATACAGGAGAGCACTGTGTATGCCAGAACTGCCAGGGGCATCAAGAGCACTGGAATTTTGTGGATAATGGGATGCTGAGATAGTAACAGGGCTGCTGGGAGTGCCAACAGGGGAGGAGTGCCAGGAGTACCAGAGATGCAGGATTTGCCTGGCATGCTGGGGGTCCCAGGGTACTGGGGAAGGTACTGGGAATGGTGGGAGTACTGGAGGTTTGGATGTGCTGGATGCTGTGTGCACTGGGGGTGCTGGCTGGACACACCAGCAGCCCTGTCCCACCAACCACTGTGCCTGCCAGGTGCCCTTCTCAGTGGTGCTGTGCCAGCACCTGCCTGGGGGCACAGACTGCGAGCAGCTGGTGGGCTCCTCGGCCGTGTACCGGATCTGTTTTGGCACTGCCTGCTTCCACCTGGCACAGGCTGCCCTGCTGCTCAACGTGCGCTCCAGCTCTGACCGCCGGGCACAGCTCCACAATGGGTAGGGGTGGGCCGAGGGGCTAGGGCAGGGTGTCCTGGGGTGGGGCTGCCAGGGCTCTGTCCTACTGACCTTAACTGCCCTGCAGGTTCTGGCTTCTGAAGCTCCTGGTGCTGGTGGGCCTCTGGGCCGCCAGCTTCTTCATCCCTGAGGACAACTTCATCCAAGGTATGTCTGACACCCCCGGCCTCAGCTGGCACCCTGGGCACCCCTTTTGGCCCCTGCCTGCCCTGTGTCATCTCTACCTCTGCCCTCTTCCCTCAGCCTGGCACTACACAGGTGTCTGTGGGGGCTTTGCTTTCATCCTCATCCAGCTGGTGCTGATCACAGCCTTTGCACACACCTGGAACAAGAACTGGTGAGTGCTGGGGTGCTGGGTGGGTACCTGCCCACTGCCAGTGCTGATCCACTCTTCTGCAGGCTGACAGGTGCTGCACAGGACAAGCGCTGGTACCTGGCAATGCTGCTGGCCACAGCCACCTTCTACACCCTTGCCTCTGCCGCCTTCTCCTTCCTCTACAAGTTCTACACCCACCCAGCTGCCTGCCACCTCAACAAAGCCCTGCTTGCCATCAATGGCAGCCTCTGTGGCATCATGTCCTTCATCTCCATCACGCCATGCGTGCGGCTCAGTGAGTATCACACAGCACAGCACGGTGGGGGCTGCCCTGCTGCATGGCCAGCAGTGTCCTGGGCTGGGGGTGACTCAGGGCCAGCACTTGGGCACTAGAGGAGAACCTAGCTCCCCACCAGGGCCCCGCTTGTGGCACTGCAGGAACTCCAGTAACACCTCTGTCCCCTCTCCTGCAGAGCAGCCACGGTCAGGACTGCTGCAGTCCTCAATCATCAGCTGCTATGTGATGTACCTCACCTTCTCTGCACTGTCCAGCCGCCCCCCGGAGAGAGGTGGGTGTCCCTGTCCCCCCAGCAGCCCCCGCCGTGCTGTGTGCCCCTCTCACCTCCGCCTCCCTGCAGTGCTGCACAAGGGGCAGAACCTCACCGTGTGCTTCCCGGGGCTGCGGCAGGACGAGCTGCAGACAGAGGACACCACAGTGGCCGTGCTGGGCGCTGCCATCATGTACGCCTGTGTGCTCTTTGCATGGTGCGTGTTCTGCCCAGGCACAGCGTGGGGTGCCCTGAGGGCAGGTGGGGCAGTGGTGGGTGGACAGGGGCAGCCCAGCAGAGCTCCTGTGGCCATTGGGAATCCATGAGGCAGACTGGGAGTCTAGCACAGGGTGATGGGTGCCTGTGTTATGATTTCTGCCTCTCTCCTGGGCGCAGCAATGAAGCCTCATACCTCGCTGAGATCTTTGGGCCCTTCTGGATGGTCAAAGTCTACAGCTTCGAGTTTAAAGTGAGTATGGATGCAGCTGTGCTCCAGGTCCTCCTGCTACGGGCAGCCCAAGGTCCTGTCCCAGCCCCAAGAGAGGGGCAGGTCTGTCTAGCCAAGCACAGAGGGCTGCCCGCACCACCTGCCCTGGCATCAGGCACGGCTCAGCCTGGCCACGGTGGCCACATAGCTGGGCAGTCACCACTCTGCTCTTCCTGCAGAAAGCTTCCTGCTGCTTCTGTTGCCCTGAGAAGATGGAGGAGGAGCTGAGAGGTGAGTGCAGTGTCTGTGTGGGAGAGTGGGCAGAGCCTGCGTCCCAGCCTGGGAGTGCCATGCCCCCACACTCCCGCAGGCACTGACCAGACATGTGAGCAAGCAGAGGAGAGCGCCAGGGGACAGTTCATCATCCAGGATGAGCAGGACCGGGTGGTCTACAGCTACTCAGCTTTCCACTTTGTCTTCTTCCTTGCCTCGCTCTATGTTATGATGACACTCACCAACTGGTTCAGGTAGGGCTCTGTGCTGCTGCCCAGCCCTCCCTGCTCTCGCTCCAAACCTCTGTGCCAGGCTGTGATGGCACGAGCTGGCACCTGCTGGGGATGCTCAGGGCTCTGTGCCCACAGGCCTGCACTGCTCCAGTGGCAGCTGTGCAGCGCAGCAAGAAGGGCTGGAGGGCCCATGGCAGAAGGGACATGCCAGGGGCATGTGGCCACTGGGACACAGGGTGACCTGGTGGCTGCAGCTGGCACTGTAAGCCCCTGTGCTGGCATCCCTTGGGCACCCAGCCCTGCCCTCTCCCACCAGCTACGAGAATGCGGCGCTGGAGACCACCTTCACACACGGCAGCTGGTCAACCTTCTGGGTGAAGGTGTCCTCGTGCTGGGCTTGTGTGCTGCTCTACCTGTGGCTGCTGCTGAGCCCCTTCTGCCTCCATGGCTCCGCACAGCACCGGCACAGCACAGGACCGCGGATCGTGCGGCGCCGACGCGCTCCACAGCGCATCAACGTCTCCACATAGTCCTGCCAGGACAAACTGCCCAGGGCTGGTCCCTGCTGTGCCCTGTGCCTCTGCTCTGGCCCTGCTTGGTCTTCCTGGCCTCCCCTGTCCCAGGAGACAGCAGCATCTCAGACACTGAGGGGAACATGGGAGGTGGATGCTCCCAGGGATACTGGCCCTGTGCTGAGCCAGGACCACCCTAAGGGCCAGAGCAAGCTGGTGGCAGGTGCTCAGCCTGCAGCCTGGTTGCCCTGGCCTCACTGGGAGAGCAGGGCTCTGCCTTGGCCGCCACTGCCATGGTGCATTCACTGTAAATACCTGCTTCAATACATTTTTATATAAAACTCTGAACTGAGCCTGTGCCATTGCCCTGCACAGGCTGATGCCATGGGGATGGGGAGAGGGGCTGTGAGCCCTGTGAAACACTCCGAACCAGCAGCACTGCTGCAGGTCCCTGCAGAGCCTGACCTGGCTCTGCCAGACCCCCGTGCTGCAGGCAGTGCAGCGTCCACAGTCCTCGCATCCACACAGACCACAGGAGGCTGCCATGGCGAGCAGTAGCTCCGCAGGGCCTCGGTGCAAGCAGGGCCCCACTGCCAGCCCCAGGCTACAGCTGCGTGTTCTGCGAGACCAGCGCCAAGGACGGCGCGAAGCGGAGGCGGTGCTGCATCTGGCTCGGTGAGGAGCCCCGGCTGCCGCCAGCACTGCGGCTCCGCAGGGAGCCGAGGAGCCTCAGCCAGGCCGCTCGGCGCCGTGCCGGACGGGCAGCCTCGCTGGGCCCGCCCCGGCCGTGCCGCAGCCGCAGCGCGGCTCTCCCCGCCGCGCAGGCCCGGCCGCCATCTCTCCCCGCCGCCCTCCGAGCGGCCCCGGGCCCGGCCCGCCCGGCGCCACGCCGGCCACATTCGTTCCTCGGGGCTCCCGGCTCTCCCACCCGCCCCAGGGCGCTCGGCCCGCAGCCGCCCCGCTGATCTCGGGTGCTGCCCCGGGGGCCGCCCAGGCCCGACCCCACCTTTGTTCCTCACCATCGAGATGCCGCCGCTTGACTCCGCCGCGGCCGCGCTCGGTCCTTTTCCCCGCGGCCGCGATCGCTCCGCCGGCAGTACCCGTGCTCGCCCACCCCCCGCACGGCGCACGGACCAGCAGACGCAGCGTGCAGGGCTCCACAGCTACTTTAATAGGGGACGGCACCGCAGGGCGCGGGGCGATGCCGGGGGTCCCGGCGGGACCCGGCCCGGGGCGGCGCGGGGCATCCTGCCGGCGGGACCGGCCCTGGGGCGGCAGCCCGGCGCCTCCGCCCGCTACTTGTTGCCTTCCTTCTTCTCGTCGGCCTTCTTCTGCTTCTGCTGCATGATCTCCGAGTCCCTGCAGGGAGCGCGGCGGGGCTGGCGGCGGGGCCGGCACCGCCGCGGGGCGGGAGCGGGGAGCGGGGCGGGGGAAGCCGGCGGGGCCGGCCCGGCGCTCACCTCTGCTTGCGGGCGGCAGCCGAGAGCCCGTCGTCCCGCCGCTTGCCCTTGCCCGAGTCGCTCTGCTTCTTCAGGTTCTTCTGCCGCGCCAGTTCGCGCTGGTTGCCGCCTGCCAAGGCGCGGCTGCCTCAGCGCGGCCCGGCTCCGCTCACGGGACCCCTCCCACACCCGGCCCGACCGCTGCCCGCAAGGCGGGTCCCGGATCACGGCCTGACCCCGGCCTCGCCGCACTCCAGAACAATCCCCCACTACCCCGGCCCACCGCACTCGTCAGCCTCAGTCCCTTTTCTTTCTTTCCTTCCTCCATTCCTTCCTTCCCCCCCAACTCACGGGTCATGGCGCCGCTCCCTCCCACCGCCACTCCACCGCCACGTCCCGCACTGACCCCCCCCACGCCCCGCCCCGCTCCGCGCTTTAAGGGACGCCACAGCCAATCATTGCGCCGATCCATCCCCCTCTGCACTCCCATTGGCGCGTCTCTCCGGCACGACCCCGCCTGATTGGCCGCGGGCTACGGCCTCCCTTCTGCCGGCGGGGGCGAAAATCCCGGAAGGTTGGGCGCAAGCGCCGCAGCCGCCCCCGCGCGCCGGGATGCGTGGAGGGAGCCGACCCCGTGACGTCACGAGGCGTGCGGGGAGCCCTGCCGAGCGGGGAGGGCGGCGCGGGCGGTGCGGGACGGGCGCGGATCCGGGGCTTGTCCCGCTCCTCGTCCCGCTCCTCCCTCAGCCCTCCCCCCGCACAGTTCTCCTCCGCCCCAGGGACTGTGGGGCGGTGCGGGGAGGGCGGTATGAGAGCTCTTCTATCTCCTCAGTCAGGCTCTGGGGCGCTGCGGGGCCGCTCAGATCGCTCCTTCCGCCGTGGGCGGTGCGGGGGATCTACGGGGAGACACGGCTATAAGCGCCATCCGGGCCGAGAGGGTGCGGGACGGGCATCCGTTCCTGCCTACGCACGCGGGGCTCGGCGGCGGCATCGCGTCGTGGCGGGGATTCTGCGGGGCGGTGCTGGGTGCGGGGCTCTGGCGCTTCGCCAGCCGTGAGAGCTCGGTGTGGATGACCTGCGGGAGAGGAGCGGCTGCGGTGGGCAGGGCTCGGTGGGACATCCGACCATCCCGGAACCGGCTCCTGCGGGATCCTCTCCCTCTCCATCGCTCCTGGTACCAGGTCCTGCGGGACCGCCGCCCGCCCTCGCCCCCCGCCTCCCGCACCTTGTTGGCCGGGTCCAGCTCCAGGGCTTTCCTCAGGGTGAGCGCCGCCTCTGCGTCCCGGCCCTGCTCTGCCAGCAGCTGCGGGAAAGGAGCGGAGGATAGCTCGACGGCCGGGCCGAGGGGAGCGGGGCGGTGCGGAACCATGCGAGCCCCACCTGCCCGCGGCGGAGCAACGCCCGGTTGTTGTCGGGGCTGATCCGCAGGGCCGCCTCGCAGGCCGCCAGCGCCTCCTCCGCCCGCCCCAGCTTCAGCTCGGCGGCCGCGCAGTTGTTGAGGCACTTCACGCGCTGCTCCCGCAACTCCTCTTCCTCCTCGGGCCCGGGCAGAGCTGCGGGGCGAGCGGCAGCCTCAGCATCCCCAGCCCCGCAGCCCCGGGCCCTCTCTCCCGCCCGGTCTCACCGGTGGCGGGGCCGTCCAGGGCGCTCAGGGACAGCCGGTACGATCGCAGCGCCGCCGCGAAGTCGCCCCGTGCGAAGTGGAAGTTGCCCCGCTCCCGGCGCTGCGAGCCCAGGCGCAGGCGGACGGCGGGCGGCAGCGGCTGCGGGTCGGGGCCGTCCCGCACCTCCAGCAGCGTCACCTCGAACAGCAGCGGCGCCTCGGGCGGCACATCGGGCTCCCTGCTAGTACAGCACCGGCTGCCCCGACCCCTGTCCGCCCCGGTCCCCTGTCCTGCTGGCCCCTCCGGCTCCGGTCCTCCTGTCCTCGCCTGTCCCTGTTGTCTGCCCGTCCCCGTCCGTCTCCCCTCCCGCCTCCTGCCGGCTACAGTCCCCGCCCGCTCGGTCCCCTTGCCCGCCCACTCTACCTGCCCGGGTGGCCATAGGCGTAGGGGAAAGCGGCGAGGAAGAAGGCAACCTCCCCGGGCTGCATGGTGGGGACGCCCAGCTCCAGAGCCTGTGGACGGGCACGGCGGGGCTGGCGGGTCGGAGCCCCGGGCAGCGCTGACCCGCACGGCATGGAACCGCGCACCGGTTCGGGCTCACCTGCACGACGTCGCCGTGACCCGGCACGAAGATGAGCCGCGGGTCCCGCTCCACCAGCCCGCCGTCCTCCAGGGCGCCCAGCACCTTCACCGACACCTCCTGGCCCGGCAACGGCCGCGACCCGCCCGGCCCGGCCCGCACCACGCGCTTCCGCAGCAGCCGGTCCTCTGCGGGGAGGAGGCGCTGAGAGCCCAGCCGGGAGCCCCGCAATTGGCGCCCCTTTCCCGACTCTCCCCGGTACCGGCCGTCCTAGATGAGCCGCCGGCCCGGCGCTCACCCGTCAAGTCGCTCCAAGCGTCGGAAACGAAGAGCGGCCCGAAGCCGCCGGGCCCCGGCACCGCCAGCGCCTCCAGCCGCCGGTAGAAGAGCCGCTCCTCCTCGCGCACCGACGGCAGCGCGATGGCGGTGTGAGGCAGCCGGAACCGCACCCGTCGGTCCCGGCCGGGCCCCCGCGGCCTCCCGCCGGCCCCCGTTTCCCTCTCTGGGGAGCCGCCGGGCGACGGGCCCGGCATGCCCGCCCCCGGCCCTCCTCGCCGCCCGCCGCTACCTGCTGGCCTCGGTCCGGGGCCGCCTGGGGTTCGGCGGCGGGTGCCCACGGCCCCCAGCCCGCAGCGGGCGTGCCGACGCCGGTCCCGCCGCGCCGCGACTGCCGGGGCTCGCCCGGGCCGGGGACACGGCGGAGCGCATGCCGCCGCGCCGTTACCTAATGCCGGGAAGCGGCTCAGGGGATTAGTCCGGGCCGGCGGCAAAAATAGCCGGCCAAGGGCGAGCTCCAACACGGGGCTTCCGCCGCTCGCCCCCCCCCGGGACCGCCCGCCGCCGCCGTGCAGTCCAGGCAATGCCGTGCCCGGCCGTCTCCGGTACCGAGCTGAGGGCCGGGACTCTGGCTCAGCCTTCTGCACTCGTGGCAGGGCAGGCGCGGGGGGAATCGAGCACCGGCAGGACTCAGCGGCCCGCTGTTGCTGCGGGGGGCACCGAGGCCCATGATCGCCTTCCAAGGCAGCTGGGGAGTGAATGAGGGAACAGCAGGGGGGCCAAGGGGAACCAAGGGGGTCAGGGATCAAAGGGACTGCCAGGGAAGCCAGGGCAGGGGTGAATGTATTGGAGGACCAGGGGAGTCGGAAGAACGCCCTGGTTCCTGCAACCCAGTGTCGTGGGTGCTCCTGCCAGTGGTAGCAAGCCGTGGCAGGGAACAACCTACAGCAGGAAGCTGCTGCCTATGGAGAGTGGGATCCCATCCCAGGTCTGAGGGGTTGTGCCAGGACAGGGCCACTTGGTCTTCAGGGGGTCATTTTATTGTTTCACTTCTCCAAATGTACAAAAAAAATTAGAAAATAACTGTACCCCCACCCCCTCCCAAACCTCAAAACAAACCTGGGGAGCCCCACAACAGTGCAGCTAAGAGACGGCAGGAAATGAAACATTACTAGATACAGCAGCTGGGGCCCCTCAGCCCGCATGGCCACTGGCTCTCACAGCCCAGGACTGGCCCAGTCTGACCAGTGCTTCCCCAATTCACACAGAGCTCATCCTGATAAGGTGGTAAGTAGGTACTTTACAAATCCTCCTTCACCTTCTTCTTGGATTTCTTGGATTTCTCCTCCTCCTGCAGGACGGGAGTGTTGGTTGCCTCCCGCTTTAGGTAGCTGATGAAGTCACTCACTTCTCTACCACCCTGCAGAAAGCAAATGACAGTCAGGCAGGACCTGTACCCACCACGGGCTTCCCCTCTCCTGCAGGGGTGTTCAGGTGCCTGGCAGGAGACCCAGGTGACTGCAAGCAGAGTTCTCCCCAGTAACATGCTCCCAGTAGGTACCTACTCCCAGGGTAACAGGAACACAGTGCCAACCCCAACTCCACAGGCTTGAGTATAATCAGAGCACCTGGACTCTCTTCACTTCTTTACAAAGCCTCAAGAACAGTAAAATACTCACCTCATACTTCTTTGGACTCTGCTTCTTGCCAGCTGGAGCAAAATAGATGGTGGGGAAACTGCAGAGAGAGAAGAAACACATGAGCTCCTGAGATGCTCTGATTTCTATCAGGCCAGCCCCAACTGAAGGAACTCACGCCCCACATTGCCCTGGTTTAACATGGCACAGCTTCAGTGGCTCTGAGGCACCAGGTGTTGCCTTCAAGAGCCCAGCCACACCCACAGATCTGGCTGAGCTCACAGGTTCAAGTTTGCTAGCTGAACTGCTTTTGGAACAGTAAGCCAAGATGTTTTCACACTGCCAGGAACAGAATCTCAGCACATTCCAAAGCAGCAGGACAGAGCCAGGACACCAGAATCCTGGAGAAGCCAGGCAGATCAGCATATTTTGTTGTCACTTTTGATTTATCCCCATCAAGCCATTGCCCAGCACCTACTATAGCCTGGCAAGTCCCACACCCTTCCCTGTGAGGCTCTTTCAGCTCTTCAGCGCTGTGCCCAAGGTCAGACAGAGCCAGACTCCTGCACTGACACGTGGTGTCAGAGCAGTCACACCTACCCTCGGACTTCGTAGGGAGAAGGCACATCATTGGCTGTGGCATCCATTTTGGCAATGATGATATTGGGATCTTTGCTGAGCTGTGGGTAGAAAGAACCCATCAGTAACCAATTCCAAAATCCAAGAACCCAGCAGTCAGCATGATTTGGGATAGAGGTGTCAGAGGACAGTGCACAGCGAATGCCACTTCACCAACCCTCACTACATGGCAAACAATCCTCATGCAGAGGGAAAAGATCTAAAAAGAAACTTGGGCAGTTGAGGCCAGTCACTGAATCAGGGAATATTCCCATGTCCTAGCCAAGAACACAGATTAAATATACCAATGTGGTTGCTACCACAGATCCTGCTGCAAGATATCTGGACTCCACAAAGAGACCAAAATTTGTAGTCCTCAGGAAGGCATAATTATTCCCCATTATCACAGAGGCTAGAAAGAACTTGCAGGATCATTTAGTGCTGCAAAATTCTCTCATATGCCAGAGTTTCAGACTTACCTTCTCCCCCAATTCTTTGTATTTGGGCTCCAGATTCTTGCAGTGGCCACACCACGGTGCATAGAACTCTATCAGGACATCTTTGTCTGGAGCATTAACTATTTCATCAAAGTTCTCAGCCACCACCACCTGTAAGGGTTGATCACACCAGTTAGCTCCTTCCAAGTCAGAGACGAGGCAGTGTGGTACTCATGACATGATCCACACACTCCACCCAAGCCTGGGTCTCCCACACCTGCATAGCAAGCAGCAGAAGCAAACACAGCCCTCCTCATCTGCACCATACAGGTAAAAACCTGCCATAAGTTACCAGCACTACCTTCAAATGAGGTCTGCATATGGTCTCCTCACAGGGAAATAAAGCCATTTCTTTTCAATCACAGCAAGCAATCAGCAGGACTGCCTGAGGCCATCCCCATTCCCCCCAAAACATCTGTGAATCCTGTGACTTGCACTCCTGTGTAGGGCTCTCATCAAAAAGCCAGGCCAGGGGATGCTCTTACTCAGGGCAGAATTACCTGAGAGGGTGAAAGGCAGGAATCATACCAGATCCCAACGATGAGATAAATGAGGAGATCCCTAAAATTGTGCAGTTACAACCAACAGGAAGACCATGCCATGAGGGAGCAAGCACAAAGAAGGCAGGCCTTTGTGTCATTCCTGGAAATGAGGATGCTGCTGCACTGTGGCTGTGGCCAAGCAGCAGCTACTATGCTAAGAGAGAAAAACAGAACCCAAACTGCAAGCTGCATGTCTCCCTCAGAAAGCTGCAGTGGAACAAGGGAGTGAGTAATTCCTCTGTCTATCACCAGAGAGGCCTCTTGAGCTGCCACCACGCCACACTCCCAGCACTTCACACAGGCACAGGAAGCTGCTGCTGAGCAGTGTCTGCAGCTGTAAGCAGCACTCACCTTTACAGGGCCATCATTGCTTTCAGGGACAGGCTCTGATTTCAGGTATTTTTTCAAGTTTCCATCAAAGTAATCTTGGAGGAATCTCTCCAGAGCCTTTCCATCACGGCTGAAAGAAAAGTGACGTTACAGCCATCAGTACACACACAGCATGAGAGGGGAAAACTTTCAAGGCTTATTTAAGCTCCTTCCACCCACACAACAGATGCTACCTGCATTTCTGACAGCACCAGTCTGGGGCTGGCTTAGTAGACCCCAGAACAAGTGCAACAATGTCCTTAAGGGCTCTGACAGGATGCTGGATGCACATTCCATTCAAAGTTTTAGGCCTTCCAGCATCCTTCAGGTTTTTTTTCAAAATGAAAGATACAACTAATTCTACTGCCCTTTATTGCACCCTTACTCCTAACCAGACATTTCAGTATTTTGAATTAAATTCTCTCCCTTTGTATAACAGGAGGGCAAACTTTCTAGAGAGCAGAACACATGAGCAGGAGCCATTTTGACCCAGCAATTACTTCTTCCAGCTGGAACATCCACCTTTCCTGTTTCCTCAAAGCTAACAAAGCATCATCTGGTCAGAGACCTCTAGACCAAAGTCCATCAAGTGAGACCCAGTACTAGCAAGTTCAAGAACTCACGAGAACTCTTCTTGCATGACATATTTATCTCCTTTGGCAGTTCTGATGGCAACGACGGGGGCCTCACCCACACTGCTGTCCAGACCAAACTCAGAAAGCTCGTGGCCAAAGGTTTTCCGACTAGCAACAGCATAAGACAGTTTGTGGCCAGCATCCAAGAACTTCTTTGCAATCATCATAACTCTGAGTGGGAAAAAAATAACAAAAAGCATTATTTCTTTGAATATTTTCTTCCACATGATGTAACACCCTTAAAGATGACATGCACACTGGACTAGGAATTCAGTGGCACAATGTGCTCTTCAGAGCCAAGTCCTGTAGAAATGGTGCTGAGAAGCAGGCCAGTAAGCTTGTGTCTGTGGTGACTGAGGCAAGTGCTGTGTGTTTCCATCCTCCACCTGTGCGACCCCAGGGTGTCAGGCACACAGGGCAGAACTGCACACCACGGCAGTGAGGCAGTTTGTGGATAAGCTCTAAGTTCCTAAGGACCAGGGATCCAAGAGCAATCACACAGGATTTCAGAGGACTGTCACCCAAGCTGTGGAAGCACAGCACGAGGCTGAATTACTCGCCACCACTCCCACCTGTTGCGCCAGTAGTTGGATCCCTTCGCATTCTTCTCATAGTCAACGTCGTAGTAGGCCACCAGCAAGTCCTTGCCCTGGATCAAGTCTTTGTTGTCTTCAGTCATGTGTGGGCAGATGCCAAAGCTGTCACCAAGAGAGGTATTAGCAGAATCCATGACCCCACAACACCCTTGACACAGCACATTTGCTTCCCACCCAGGAGTTAAATGCCCGTGATCAATCAGGCCCCAGGAAGAAACACTTTGCTCATTCCTGTACCAGGTTATTCTGAGTCAAATCTCCATCTCCAGTCACATGAGGGGCTAGACCTGACCCAAGTAAGGCCAAAGCTAGCACAAGTCTCACAGGTTCAGTTTTTAAACAGGATCATGGTTAGAATATGGGGAATGCATGCCAATAGCCAGGTCAGGACTTCAAGAAGGTGTCCCCAAAGGGAAGAAGTGCCAAGACACAGAGCAGGAAGTGGCAGCAATGAAAAAACAAGCTCTGACAGAGACAAAGCCAACAGGGGCCAGCCTGTCACATGTGCTGGTGAGGAATCACTCACATGTTCTCCTGGATGAATTTCTTGATCTTTCCACTGGTGATTTTGTCTTCTGGATACTTGACAGAGCTCTCCTCAAACTTGTTGGCCAGGCGTGGAGGACGGAATAAGACTATGCCTCTGTGGGGAAGCAGGTATTGTGAATTAGTTTTAAGTGTCCCTGGGAGTCCACGAACAGCAGCCAGAGGAGGCGAAAACCCACTCCAGTGACAATCCCCACTCACCATTCATAGCTCAAACAACACTGTCTAGCTTCTTGGCGGCACTAGTGCACTAGGTGTACCTGTCAGAATCTTCTCCATGATTCAGACAGGCCAGAATGAGAAACCAAACTCTCTCCATAACAAGGAGTACGGAAACAAAATGTCTCTGGTGAGATACTTTCCACCCAGAGGCAGACACAAACACTTCAAAGCCTGTAACCATTTACACCTTTCTGTCTCAATTCAAAGGAAACACCACTGTCAGCTGGGGAAGAAAACAGACCTTAAGCTATGTTTAGAAACTGAAACTATTTAACTGGAATCTATGAACTTGTTCCAAATGCCTCCATAACAAGAAATCTTTGTATTAAGTAACTTACTCTCCATGTTCCCCGTTCTTCTGCACCAGCTGCTCGTCGGTGGTGTGCGCAAAGCGGTAGTTATCCCTGAGGCTGTTGGCTGCTTTCATGAACTCCGAGTAGGCATCCCCAGATGCATCACCAAAGAAGCCTGCAGCAGAAGGGCAGACCGTGACCTCAGACCAACCCAGCTGTGGACCCTCTGCAGCTCTCAGCATTCTTCTCTACAATGCACTGATCAATCCTGAATCCAGTCCTTCAGTGCATGTTGAGGTCTTTACCTTTGACAGCTTTTCTCCCATTTTCCAGGACCTCCTTGCACCCCCTCCTTTCCAGCAGCAGAAAACTACTCAGGAGAAGCCCAACTTGGTCATGCAGCCAAGGACAACTGAACACCCTGTCCTCTGAACACCCAGACATCCACTGGTGACTGTAACAGCCACTGGCACTTAATAACAGTCAGTTTAGGAATGCTGGTTAATACTCGTGTGGTTATACCTAGAAGATGGCACCTGATTTGCACCATGTGCTATTGCCACGTGTAACCATGGACACACCCAAAGCCAACAGCCCTCCCATGCCACCAGAGCAAGAAATGCATCTTCCAGCAACCCAAAGCCAGCCAAGAGAGCAACAACCTTTGGAAAACATACTATGGTGCCAGGGGAGCCCACAAAGGCAGATGACCATGAGAAAAAAAAAGTAAAGAAAAAATTTGAAAGGAATAGCCAGAAGTCCTCAAACCCATCTCCCACTTGAAGTGGGACCAGCCTCAGACTAGGTTGCTCAGAGCTTTGTCAAACTAAGTTGTGAAAATCTCCCAGGCTGAACATTTTAAAATCCCTCTGGATACACATTCTAGGGCTTCGTTGTTCTCATGACCAGCAGTGTTTTTGCTCATGTCCATCTGGAATTTCTTTTGCTGCAGGTTGTGGTATTGCCTCTGATCTTTTCACTCAAGCTCCCAGAGCCCAGTGCCCATTCATTCCATGATGCACAACCTCTACTCACCCACAACAGAAGCATCTTTATCGCCAATGAACTTCTCAAACTCAGCCACAGAACTGAGAGCCACTGAAGCAGGTCCTGCCTGTTTCTTGAGATGGCTGACAATTCCATCTTGAAAGATTAGCAAAATAATTAAAGGGATCAATACCAAGTTCCACAAGACATTTTTGAAGCTTCCTAAATCAAAAATTGTTTCTGCAGAATCCATACATATCTCCCATACAAAAAATGTGTGAACTGAAAGATTGTTCTCATCAGGTCCACACAGGAGCTTCCTAGCATCCTTGGAACTAGGAGCTAATGTGGAAACCTTCACCTTTAAAGGAGACCGTTAGGGGAAAATAAACATCCCAGGCTTTGCCAGCACAAAGTGTTCTGGAGAGGGTAAGGGGCTGGAGGGTGTGTGTGTAGGTGGGAAGCTTCCCTGCATCCCTGGCTGTTACATGTTGCCTCCCACAGCAGATCAGCAAGCCAGACACTGCCAAACAGCTCTTACCTGCTGTTCTGGGCCCATCATAGGTCCCTGCCTCTTCTCCATCTCGAAAAATCTTTAATGTGGGATATCCACTGACTCCATACTTGTTACAGGTGTTGGAATTTGCTGTACAGTCAACCTAAAGGAAAAAAAATCTTGCTACTCAGCCTGAGATCCAGCCCTAACACACTCAACCCAGCCAAGGGACTAGAGGGATCCATCACACACTGCCTGGTACTGGATAGCCCAAACTGGGAAACAGGTAGCACAGGTATATGGAGAGGCCCAGAAAAATATTTGAGAAAATACTGGAAAGGCTAAGTAGCTTCAAATTCAACCGGACTACACACCAAAGAAATACTAGAAAATATAGTTTCTTACAATCAATGACAAGGAATTTCTCAGCACCTCATCAGTCCTAAAGTTCATATAACACTTGAAGAAAACAGGCTGACTTGACCAGAAGGCCAGGGTGCCAAGAGTCCATCCCACTTCCCGTAAAGGAAGAGCGAGGCCCTGATTTGAGAAAACTCTACGAGTTTTGCGGCAGAGAAGAGAGCTCCTAGTCAGGAGGCCTCAGTGGGCAGGTGCAGCACGGTGCTCGCTCTCAGCCTCAGCCAGCTCCGAGCAGGCCCCGCCTGGGGCGAGCCCTCACACAGCCTCTGCACAGCAGCCGCGCGGTGCGGCCCCGCAAGCACCGGCTCAAACACTGTTTCAGGGCTCCAAGACATCAGAGAGACGCCGTCCGTCAGGCCTGCGGACCGCGAGCCCGGTGGCTGGAGCCGCTGCTCACCTTCACGAGAGGCACGATCCCCTTCAGCCGGGTCGCGGCCGACTCGTACTCCGGCGCCAGCCGCTTGCAGTGTCCGCACCTAGGGGCACGGAAGGGAGTCAGACCAGCCAAGTCCCGTTCCCGGCCCACCCCGGCCCCCCGCCCCAGCGGCCCCTCACCAGGGCGCGAAGAACTCCACGAGCACCAGCCCCGGGCGCTCGGCCAGGCCACTCTCAAAATCGGCATCGGTGAGCTCCACCACGTCGGAGGCGCGAGCGCCGAGGGCGAGCAGCGCGAGCAGCAGCAGCGCGGCGGGCAGGGCGGGCTGCGGGGGCCGGGGCGCGGACATGACGGCGGAGCGGCGGGTTGGGAGCGGCGCGGCCGGGAGCGGCGGCTGAGGGAGCGCCGGGGCCGCAGCCGGAAGTCCCGCCCCCGCATCCGGATCTGCCGTGTGGCAGCTCCTGATTGGGCGGAGAGGCCGGGCCGCGCGCCAGAAGGGGCGGGGCCGTGCCGCCTCACGGCCGCCGGTGAGCGGCGGGGGCGGGCGGGAGCACGGGGCCGGTCCCGTTCTCCATCCGAGGTGCAGTCAGTCCCACCGAGCTTTGTCGCGCTGAATGCAGCGCTTGCCCTTGTCCCTGCCCGGCACGGCCCGGGGGCCGTGAAGACTTCCCGGGGCCGTGCGCTGCCGAGTCCGCTGTCGGTGTCCCGGGGCTCTGCTGGCCCGACGGACGGGCATTAACGCCATGGCCACTGTGTCCGTACCGCGCCGTGCCGGCCCGGCGGTGACGCGTGCCCAGCACACGCCGCAGGCCCGTATTTTCGCTCCCTGCCCCTCACGCTGCGGCCCTGGTAGGGTCCGGCGTTCCCCTCGTCCCGAGCCGAACCCGGAGCGGGTCTTTGTGCCGTAACCGCGTCCGCCGGCATTTGCACCTTCTGCTGGGCTCTGCGGGCCGAAGGATCCTCGTCTGTGCCATCCCTGCCGGGGTGCTCGGCTCGCCGCCGGCTTCGGTCCAGCACAGCCCGCTCCCACCCCGTGCCGCCGTGGGCCGGTACCGCCAGGGCCTGGGGCTGTCCCGCACCAAACCGCGACTGTCACCCTCCAGCGCTAGCGCCCTGTGCAGCGCGCCGGGCAGCTCGGGTGGCCTTGGGGGACAATGCTGGGGGAACGTTCTCGGTACCCCGTTTCCGCCTCGCCACCGTTTCTCCTTAGAGCCCACGCGCTCCTTCCCTCGCCTTGTCAGCACGTTCTCCCGCTGACCGCTGAGTTTTAGCAACTGCGCCCAGTGTCCCCAGGGCTGATGACTGGGGCCAGTCCTCATCAGGTGCTCAACAGCCGCCTGGGCTCTTTCCGGCATTTTTGTCACCAAAATTGAGCTGTATCAGCCAGTCGGCCCCAGCGCTGCGGGGAGTACCCGTGTGGCATCTCTGACCTGATCGTCGCCACTGCACCATGAGCCCAGGACCGAGACCGAATCCCGGGGGGCGCCGTGCGGCCGCTCCCCGTGCACGCGCTGCTCCCGCCGGACGGGCCCCGCCGGCCCGG
Organism: Oenanthe melanoleuca; assembly: GCF_029582105.1. Taxonomy (NCBI): domain Eukaryota; kingdom Metazoa; phylum Chordata; class Aves; order Passeriformes; family Muscicapidae; genus Oenanthe; species Oenanthe melanoleuca. The sequence continues at coordinate 198,876 of NC_079344.1, read as the reverse complement.
GGCCCTCGCCGCTGCTCCCGGTACTGTGCGCCCCGGGGCGGCAGGGGGCGCTGCCCACCGCGCCTGTCCGGCCAGCGTGGGGCCCCCGGGCCGGGCAGTGAGCACAGCTCTGGGCAGTGAGCACAGCTCTGAGCAGTGACCACAGCTCTGGGCAGTGACCACAGCCCTGGGCAGTGAGCACAGCTCTGAGCAGTGACCACAGCTCTGGGCAGTGACCACAGCCCTGGGCAGTGAGCACAGCTCTGAGCAGTGACCACAGCTCTGGGCAGTGACCACAGCTCTGGGCAGTGAACACAGCCCTGGGCAGTGAGCACAGCTCTGAGCAGTGAGCACAGCCCTGGGCAGTGAGCACAGCTCTGAGCAGTGAACACAGCTCTGGGCAGTGAGCACAGCTCTGAGCAGTGAGCACAGCCCTGGGCAGTGAGCACAGCCCTGGGCAGTGAGCACAGCTCTGAGCAGTGACCACAGCTCTGAGCAGTGAACACAGCTCTGGGCAGTGAGCACAGCCCTGGGCAGTGACCACAGCTCTGAGCAGTGACCACAGCTCTGAGCAGTGACCACAGCTCTGGGCAGTGAGCACAGCCCTGGGCAGTGAGCACAGCTCTGAGCAGTGAGCACAGCTCTGAGCAGTGAACACAGCTCTGGGCAGTGAGCACAGCCCTGGGCAGTGAGCACAGCTCTGAGCAGTGACCACAGCTCTGGGCAGTGACCACAGCCCTGGGCAGTGAGCACAGCTCTGAGCAGTGACCACAGCTCTGGGCAGTGAACACAGCCCTGGGCAGTGAGCACAGCTCTGAGCAGTGAGCACAGCTCTGAGCAGTGAGCACAGCCCTGGGCAGTGAGCACAGCTCTGAGCAGTGAACACAGCTCTGGGCAGTGAGCACAGCTCTGAGCAGTGAGCACAGCCCTGGGCAGTGAGCACAGCTCTGAGCAGTGAGCACAGCTCTGAGCAGTGAACACAGCTCTGGGCAGTGAGCACAGCCCTGGGCAGTGAGCACAGCTCTGGGCAGTGAGCACAGCCCTGGGCAGTGAACACAGCCCTGAGCAGTGAGCACAGCCCTGGGCAGTGAGCACAGCCCTGGGCAGTGAGCACAGCTCTGAGCAGTGAGCACAGCCCTGGGCAGTGCCCGCCGCCGAGCTGCCTCTGCCCGGGCTGGCTCCCTGTAATCAATAATGCAGAAGCTCGGCACCGTTAGCAGTGGTGGGGCTGTGCAAGCCTCAGATTAGAGCCCAGAACCTGGGCTGCTACAGACCCACTGTGGGACATTAAGCAAGGAGGTCTGAGGGAAGGTGTGGATTGCACAGGCAGTCTGATGTTGCTCTTTCCTGCAGCCTGTGCTCTGGGACCTGTGCAGGACAGCAAGGGTGCTCCTGCCTTCGAGATCCTGGTGCAGACACCGCCCATCCTGGATAGGCTGGTTGCAGTCCATTCAGGATCCTGAGGAGCATGGGGCCCACTGACTCCTGCTCTCCTACTGCCTGCGTGCTCAAGACACATTTTGCGCAGCAGTACCTTCGTTTGCCAGGGGAGACCTTGCAGAGCTGCTCAGTGTGGGACTTGAGGCCATGCAGCACCTCCTGGCCCTGCTGCACTGCTCCTGGTACCAGCTGGGAGGTGGCCAGGGTGGCTGGCATGGGGCAGGGGGTGCAGAGCCCGTGTGCAGTGATAGTGAAGCTTTGTGATGGGGGAAATCCGAGTGGTGCCTCTGCAGGGGGACAGGGTGCTGAGTTCTGGGGTAAGAAGAAGCCTGAGCCAGGGCTACACCAGCGCATGTTTATGGGGTCTGACCTGACACACTGTGGGTTACAGGATGCAGCAACATGCTGGGCACAGAGATCGCACAAGCTACAGGGGGACCTGGGTCCCAGAGCGCTGGCGCTAGCGCGTCCCCTCAGTGCCGGAACTGCTGCAGTGGCGAGGGGATGCGGATGTCCTGCCCCTTCTCCAGCCGCCGCTCGCAGTCGATCAGGTAGTTCACACCATCTATCACCAGCTGCACCAGTTCCACCTGCACCAGGAGCACATGGTGGTGATTGAGGGACTGTCCTGGGAGCCACACCGCTCAGCCAGTCCTGCTGCATGCAGGGTAGGCGCTGCCACTCCCAGCACACGGCCCTGGGGCTGCATGGGCACTGAGGGCCTATCATGCAGACACATTCCAGAACCTCCCTTCCCACCTCTGTCTGGCACCCACCTCTGACTTCCCCAGGCGGTCCAGGTTGGAGATGTCAAAGATGCCGCCTACGGCTGCAGTGTCCACACCACCCGTCCCACGCTTCTGTAGCCGGAGGTTCTCTAGGATCTTAGGGAAGCGGCTGTCCTGGTGCCCAGAGAAAGTGTCAGTGCTCAGCAGGACCAGCAAGGGTCAGGGCTCTGTAGACAGATGCTCCCTGGGCAGCCCCCTGCTGCTCACAGGGTCCTGTCAGTGGGTCACCAGCCCCACCCAGAGTCCTGCCCTGAGCAGGCCCAGGCTGACACCTGGGGCCCAGACCCCTCTGGTCAGGAATGCAGGCAGGGGCTGAACCCTATGCCTCCTAGGGGAACCTGAATGTAGTCCAGGGCTGGGTCCCATGTTGTTCTGCACCTTTGTGGCTGAGCTCCCCACAGTCCTAGCCTGGCTCACCACAAAACTGGCCATGGTAATACCTTGCTGAGCAGTGGCAGCTTGATGTGGACACCTGCTCGCAGCCCCGTGCCAAGGTTAGAGGGGCAGGTCAGGATGTAACCCAGCCGCTCATTCCACATGAACTCCCAGCCTCGCTCCTGGATTAGCCGCTCCACCTGAGTTAGAGGCACAAGCAGTCGTTCATCCCTGGCCAAGGAGAACCCAGCAGAGGACCAGCACCACAGGAGCCCTGCGTGCCCCTCTTTGCCTGTTTATGGGGCTGGCTCAGCAGAAGCTGTTGGACACTCACCTCCTTTAGGCCCCGGCAGAACCGCTCAAAAACGCGCTTCATGTTGCCCCCCTTCTCCATGGAGATGACACGTGTGTGGTCCTCCTCATTGATCCAGATCAAAAAGGTCTTCTGGTGGTTGTGCCTAGGGAAAGGGCAGTGTTTGGCTGTGCTGGCAGCTTGCAGAGAGCCTGTGCCCACTCAACTGTGCCTCTTCTGCCCGGCCACCATGGTGCCAGCTCTGCCCTTGGCTGCAGAGTGCTGATTGTACCAGGGTGGGCAGCCAGGAGATGCTCCTGGAGATGGGCCAGTGCCCGTCCACATGTGTCACTGCTGGTGATGGGAGCTGTCTCCAGTGCCTTGGGTGGCAGCATGGTGGTGACCCAGCCTGGACTGTGGATAGGAGCAGGCAGCAGGAGAGGCCTTGTGAGGTGTGGGGTGTGCACTGGAGGGCTGGGTTAGGTGCAGCTGGAGCTGGGGAGCATGTGTGCTCTGGAGATGTTTTCCATATAAAGGCACAGCCTCAGCGAGGGTGGCATGGGCGGACACGTGTGCTGGCTGCTGCTCTGCGTGAGTGTGGGATGTTGCATGGCTGTGCAAAGCTGCTGGGAGGGAGCAGTAAGATGCAACTGTGGCAGGGTAGATTTGTGTCACATAGAGTGTGTAGAAGCCAGGAGGAGTGCTGGGGATTGCCCAGGAAGCAGAAGGCAATTGCAGGTTTTTGGCAGCCTTAGAGTGCAAGGTGCTGCAGGATGGTGAGAGCAGGCAGGATTGACAGCTGGTACTGGCTCCACAGTCCCTCTTCCCAGTACCGTGCTGTGTTTGTGTAGGGAAGAGTAGACTGCTGACAGTGGTTCACAAGGAGCTCCCAGGTGAGGCCACAGAGCCCATGGTGAGCCTGGCCCAGGGGCACTGGTGCCATGTGCTAGGGCCTGTGGCGCAGCAAACCCGGGAACCGTGGGTGGCAGGGCTGAGACAGATGGAGCAGTACTGTCCCCCCAGTGCCAGGGCAGAACCTCACCAGATCCCTCGGGCGTCAGGCCAGTCTCGAGCCATCCCTGCTGCTGTCAGGAGCGGGGACACCGGCTTGTCAAAGAGGAAGTGGTCCTGGAGGGAGGCAGAGTTCATGGGCTCACCCAGGCTGCACGGCTGGAGCCAAGGCACCCTCACTGGTTCCAGTACTCCCTGTCTCACTGGTCCCACTTGCCATGCAGGAGATTCACAATGGCTCTCCCAAGCAGGGCACCCGTGGGCAGAAGCCCTTGCTTTCCTGGCCTGGGGGGCAGAGGGTTGCTGATGACTGTGCCAGGGGCTGGTGGGGCACCAGCTGAGTGCCACAAGCCTGCCTGCCTCTGGCCATGGGCAGGGAAGGGGGGCAAGAGTCCAAGGTGGCCACAAGCTGCTGGAGCTGAGTTCAGAGAGCTCGTGAGGCTGAGCAGCACCGTGCTGTTGGGCTGCCTGGCTAGGGCAGGGGTCCTGCTCTGCATGCACCCGGGGCTGACTCACGTCAATGAGCTGCTGCTGCTCCCGCTCCGTCATCTCGCTGAGGCGGTAGTAGCGGCCCGCCAGGTCCCCGGTGAGGCCGCTCAGTGCATCCACTGTCACCTTCTCCACCTCCCGTCTCTCGGCGCGCGTGCAGGCCGGCGGCAGGCTCAGGCCACGGATGCTGCGCCCCGTCCGGACCCGCGACGAGAGCACATAGCGCTCATCAAACTGGCCAAACTTTATCTGGAACAGACAGGAGCCACGGGATGCTCATGGGCTGGCCCTGGTGCTGCAGGGCCCTGCCCCGAGGCAGGACACCCGCCTGCAGCAGCACTGTGCAGCTCCTGCACCTTTGAGGCGTCCAGGTCTGTGGGGTGCTTCATGGTGCGGGGGTTGTATCCGTTGTGCCGCTCCTGGATCACGGGGTCAAACAGGTCAGCAAACACCTGCAAGCAAGGGGGACAATGTACAGCAGACCCAGGGCTTCATGAAGCCCCTGCCACAAGCCTGGCAGGGCCACACTGCCAGTGTGGGGGACAGTGTCTCCTGCAGTGCAACAGCAGTCTACAGGGCAAGTGGAGCAGGAGGCTGCAGGGCTCCAGGAACAGCTGCTCCAAAGGAGCCCTGCATCCTGCAGGAGCACGTGGAGACTTTCCAGGGGCCTCTCCAGCCGCTCAGGCTGGGCAAGAGGAGGTGGGCAGTAATGCCTCAGGCTGCTGGTTGTACCACTGGTACTGGCACTCCTCTGGCTGCTGCAGGCAAGGCTCTGGCTGCCACTTACCTCGTAGGTCTCTTCATCACCAGCTACGATGCCCACAGTCTTGATGAAGGGGTGGCCAGGGTTGTCGACGCCAGTCTGAATGCACTGGTCCAGGGTCCAGCCGTTTGGGGTTGCCTTGTCACAGAGCCTGGCGTAGATGGCTGGCGTCAGGTTGCTGGCCATGCAGTTGTTGTGCTTCCGCAGGTCAGGGTACTCAGCGCTGCGGGAGGAGACACCAATGAATCCTCTGGGGCCAGGGGACAGCTGGGGCAGGCAGGCAGCTGCAGTCTTGTGGGGCAAGGGCAGGGAGAGCCCAAACCCAGGGCTGGCACTGAACCAAGACAAGAGTCCACAGGCTAATCTGGCCCAGTCCTTAGGGAGTGGCTCCTTATCAAACACACAGCAGGGCCCCAGGGTGGGAGAACCTGCCAGGTGAGCAGTGGGGCCACGTGAGCCCATCCCCACGCTGAGCTGCCAGGGCAGCTGGGCTGCAGAGTGGGGTTCCACTCCCTGGGGCTGCCCTGAGGCCAGCTCGAATGGAAGGGCTCCCTGTCTGCTGATGCAGTGGGTAGGGGAGGCAGGGCATGCAGTCTGCAGGGTCTTGGCTTGTTTGACCCCTGGACCCCTGCACCTCTGCCCCCCAGATGGTGTGGGGCAGGAGACTGGCTGACCCTGAACTGCAGCCAGTGGGAACAGCACAGTCCCAGCGCAGTTTATTGTATTAGGGGGCTGCTTTCCTCTAATCAGCTTAGTGGGAGGCTGTCTCTCGACCTCATTCCCACTTTAGACAAGCTTTGTACTTGTTCTGTACTCACAGGGAAATTGGTAGGGCAGGACCCTGCCAGTGCTTGCCTTGGCCAAATCTCTCTGGAAAGGTGCCTCCACTCACCTCAGTGGGACAGGACTGGCCCCTGTCAGCCCAGGAGACCACACTGGTGGCTGGAGGGGGTCCTGCATCCCTGGGGACACCCATCTGAGAGAGGCCTGCTTTGGGGGTGACATAGCTTGGGGGGATCCATGTGGGAGAAAAGGTGCCTGGGCTAGGGCAGGTCTGGTTGTTGGAAGCACCAGTCAGACACCAGCACCAGCAGCAACTCCTGGCACCCCCCTGTGCTCAGCTCCTGCTCTTGGGCTCACGCTGGGCATTGGTTCTGGCTGCGAGCACTAATCCTGTGCTGCAATGCAGAGCCCTGTGCCTGCCACTGCCTCCTCCCCTGTGTCTGCAGGCCAAGGAATGTGGCCCTTCGCCCACAGCTTGGCTACTGCTCAGGGCTTCTTGAGCTGGGCAGAAACAAAGGGAGGTAGAGCTCCCATTGCATTATGTGGGGCAGCACTAGCAGCTCCTGCCTGGACCAGCAGAAGGAGGCACTTGCTCCAGACAAGAACTCGTCCCATGGCTGAGGGGGTTGAGGGCTGCTTCCAACCCACACACAGACCTGTGCCCTGAGGAGATGATCCAGCTAAGAGGATGACGTGGCACGCATGGGACACAGCCTGCCCTGGCCTCCCTCACTGCTTCTGTCCCTGTCATCTGCTGGCCACTGTCTCCCCTGGGTGACACACTTGTAAAAAGCATTTGCTGATCAGGATGGGACACCTGAACAGGCTCCTCCACTGCTCAAGCATGGGCATGCCAGGACCACTTGCTGTGCTTTCTGTGTGACAGAGGATGCCCAGGAGCAGTAGAGGCTCCTCAGGACAGCCAGCTCACTCCCAGCAGGCAGGAGACTGCTGTGGGCTGAAGCATGCTGTCTGCCACAGCTGTCTACACCTTCCCTGAAGTATTCAGCATCCAAACCCCGAGACCCCAGGCTCTGCCTGCAGGTGCTGTGCCTACTGCAGTTCTGACTGAGTGCATCCTCCCCTGAGCAGCCCCAGACCACAGCCAGCAAACTGGGCAGCCTCTCTTCAGCCTTTCTAGAGCTGAACTCAGATGGATGTTGCCAGGAGCAGCTGGGTAAAGCAGGGGTGAGGTCCTGAGCACCTGGCACTGTGCTCACCATGGTGCCACAGAGCCGGTGGGGGAGGCTGTGTCCAGGCTGGCACTGCAGGGCTCTGGCAGTGGCACCACACTCTCACCATGTGCTCAGGTTATCCAGGGGTCCTCTGTCACAGTGTGAGGATGATGCTGCACCTGGGCCGCTTTAACCCCTTGGTTTTGGTCCCCAAGGCTGGGTGTAAAATTATGGCCATTTCAGCACCATCTCTTTTTTTCCCACAAAGAAAATTTTAGTTTTTGTGCCACAGAACCGAGTGATATCTTAAAAGTCTTTTCCAGCCTCAACGATTCCATGATTCCATGGATCTGTGGTAATGTGGGCTCCAGCCTGGCTGCCGAGGCGGAAGTGAGGATGTCTGCCAGGAGTGCAACTCAGCACTGCAGCCACGCTGTCCTGTGCTCACCTCAGCCTGCTGTCCTGCCCGTGACCCACAGAGCTGCCCTCTCTGCCCTTGAGCAAGCAGGTGCCTGACCCCAGAGCACACCTGCTCAGCAGCCAGCAGGGATTATTACCCCGTCATCTACTGACTGGGCAGCTTCTCCACAAGTGACAGCACCTCCCCACAGCTCTTCACCTCTCATGTGGCAGTGTCCAGTGCCCTTCTGGCATCACTGACGTGAGGTGTCCAGGCAGTCCTAGCCCCACATGGGCTCTGGAGATGCGTGGGGGTGTGTGGGGTGAGCAGCAGACCCTTGTGGGGCCATGGAAGTGGGAGCTGGAAGGCAGCCAAGTATGAGGCTTGCTCACACAGGGAGGAGGGGGCTTGGGCTTTGTCTGGGCTTCATCTGGAGACGCTTTGGCTGGGAGCCCCAAGGTGGTGGCCCAGTGTGGTGCCATACCTGCCATAGGACCCACCTGGCAGAAGGCACAGGGCACCCCTGTCTCCTTGAGGTGGGAGGGCCTGTGCCCTCCCAGCACAGCCATTCATCCTGCAGTGCCTCTGACAGGAGCCTGTGGAATGTCACTCAGACCCTTCAGGGCTGCTGCCAATGTCTCTCCTTTTTAACTTAAAGACTAGAGGGGCAAAATCCTCGGGAGAGTTGGCTGCAGACTGAGGGATTGCAGCTCACCCCTAGGGCTCTCTCCAGATTCTTTTCAAGTGTCAGCACCGTGAAAAAACCATTCCCAACTGAACAGAACCCCCCAGGAGGCTCATTTTACAGCTTCTCAGCCACAGCTCCACCTTGACTTCATCCCCTCCTGACCTGATGTCTGTATCTCTGCAGAATCTATACAGAAAGCTGGAAAACATCCCCCTCATGGGAGGTAAATAATCAATAACATCCGGCCTCGCTCAGTTTCTGTCCCCGACTTTGTGTAGACCAGCGCAGCTTGCCACAGCACCAGCAGCAGCTCCTTGCGAGCCCTCCACATGCCCAGGGCTCCCAGCCTGCAATGCAGCACCGCGACACGCCGCTCTGACTGTCGGCTTTTGGTGCAGGGATGGCAGCAGCTGCCAGTGCTCTGAGCAGCAACGTGCTGCCTCCTTCCCACCCTGCTCCTTCCCTGTGCACAGCCTCTGCTGGCATTGGGATGGGCAGGAAAACTCAGTCCTGCTTTTCCTGGCCTGCCCCTAGGATGTGCTAAGCCAAGCAGCTGTTGCCAGCATAAGGATGGCTGGTGGCCACCTTGTCCCTCTCTCCTTCTGGCCCTGGCCCCGTTCCTGCTCTGCTGAGCTCTTGTGAGGCACAGGTAGCTACTGAGTCCAGCCCTATGCCCCTCTGTGCTCCTCAGGACTGGCAGCACAAACCCTGGGCAGGACCAGCCTCTGTCTCCTCCACCCTACTTGCCATGGCAAGCGATGGTGACCAGAACCATGGGAATGTGAGGCACTTGCCCTGGCTGTGCAGCAAAGAGCTGTTCAAAGGGGAGTAACGTTCGGAGGGAGTGACGTGAAAGCTTCTGGTCTAGAGCTTGAACCTTAGCCTCGTGCTGCAGCTGTGACACTTATCTGGCTTAAGGGATCAGGAACCGGGTGCGCAAATAGGGCCAGGGCTCTTGCAGAGCCAGCATTACCTCAAAAGCACCCCTAAGCCAGCCTGTGGCTGTATAGGCACCCACTTGGCCCAGCTCAGCTCTGTGCCCACCTCCCAAAAGTCCAGATTGCACATCTCATTGTCATCCAAAATCTATCCATGGGGCTGCTTGCTCAGCACCCACAGGCCCCTCCAGTTCTTCCTTTAAAAACTGGCCCAGAGAGGGAAGAGCCAGGACCTGCCAGCAAAGCTTTTCTTTTCAATAGAGGAGTGCCTGTCCCGAAGGCAGGCGCGTGGGAAGGCTGGTACAGCCAGATGAGGTTGGGCCAGGGGCTGCTCTGACACCAGCTCCCACAGTCAGAGATCCTGGGTGTTCTGCCAGCAGCACAAAATGGACCCTTTGCTCCATCCTGTCCCTACCAGGACATTGGCAAAGTCTCCCTGGCTTCTGTCGGGCCGAGCCTGCGGTACGTCCCCACGAGCGGTCCCAGCACTGCTGCATCCCAAGCTGGCCCGTCTCCCAAACGACCCCCACCTCTGCCCTCCCTGTCATCCCGGGAAGTCCCTCGGGACCCCAATCCTACTGTCAAACATTTGTCCCCTCCCGCTCTCGCACGTTCCGGGCTGCAGCGGCTTGTCCCGGTGCTCTGGGATCACCCAGGGCAGCTGGCAGCTCCAGGGCTCCGTGCCCGGACCGCGGCGCCCAGAGCCAGCCCCCGGACACGGGAATGTGCCCGGGGCGGCCCCCGCAGCCCTCACAGCCCCAGCCAGCGCCAAGGGGCCTGCGGCAACACCACGAACCCCGGGGAGCCGGGACCTACGCTCTCCGCTCCCCGCGGGACCACACCCGGTGTGCCGGTGTCCTTGTGCGCGGGACGGCGGGGCCCGCGGAGCCGGGGGCTAGCAGCCCGAGGCGGGGCGGGTCCGTCCAACACGGCTGAGCCCCTGCGGCTGCTCCGTCCCCCTGATGGCCCGGGGCCGGACGGGCTCGGTTAGGGGCCTCCCGGTCCTTCCCGTCACGGACGAGCAGCGTCCATCGCGCCGCCCCCATGAGCTGCTCCGGGACCCGCCGCCCAGGCTCGAGCCGGTGCCGGTGCCGCAGGGATCGTCCCCCGCCCGCCGCGCCCGCCTGTGCGCCCCCGCCGCTCGCGAGCATTACCTGGGCGGGTATCGCCGACGCTGCCGGTCGCCCGCGCTGACCGAGTCCCGGGCGAGTAGGAAGCCGGCGGCGAGAGAGCCGGCGCCCACCATGGCCAGGAGGCCGGCGGAGCGGCGAGCGGAGAGAGCGCGGGCGAAGGTGCTGGCCATGGCGGAGCGGCGGAGCAAGCGCGCCGGGGCGGGCAGCGGACGTGAGGGGAATGGGAACGGGAACGGCGGCGGGGCGCTCGGGGGGCGGGGAGCCGGCGGGGCACGGGGGGGCCTGGCGGCACCGCCACCTGCTTGGCTGCCCCGCCCCGCCCCGCCCCACCGAGGCCAACGCCGCTTTCAGCACCGCTCCCCGGACAGCGCCGGAGGGGCGGCCGCGCCGGGACGGTCCGGCTCCCCACCGGGACCCGCGCCTCGGAGCCCCGCGCCGCGCCCCGGGGCGGGCGGGCACGGCCGGGTCAAAGTCCGTCCACCTGAAGCCGGGAGCGGTCACCACAGCTCCTCGATGGGATGCAGCCCGCGATGGGTTGCGGGGTCAGGGCCCTATTCTCGGCGGTCACCAGCTCTCCCGCAATGCTCCGTGCCCGCCACACCGGCGGGGCCACACTGGCGGGCTAGGGAGCGCTCCGCGTTCGCCACCGCAGACCCCCAAGGGACGGGAGCTGCTGGCGCACCGCCGGACCGCTCCGGCACACAGGAAGCGGCCGCCCGGTAGAAGCGCGCGCCCAGCCCGGTACGGCCGCTAGTGCCGCGTGTCCCGCCCGGTGCGGCCGAGTGCCCGCCGTTACCGCACGGCCCGCGCGGGGCCCGCGCCCACGTGCGCGCGGCGCGCCCGGCCGCCGTGCAGGTCCCGCCGCCGCCGCCAGGGGCCGCCACGCCGCGCCCGCTCGCGCAGCGGCCGGCCCGCCTCCTGCGGGCCGATTGGCTGCCTGCGGCCGTCAGCAGGCGGTGATTGGCCGACGGCGGCGCCTCAGCGCAGGGTGCGTTCGGAGGCCGCAGGTGAGCGGAGCGAAATGGCGGCGCCTGGCGTGGCGCCCCCTGCTGCCGCCGGCGGGGGCAGGGGCGGCCGAGGGGCCGGGGCCGCGGCGGGAAGCGAAGCGCAAGGCGGGGAGGGGTCGGGCGGCCGGTCGCGCCGCCGCTGGGCCCTGTTTGTCGGCGGCTGTCGCGGAGCGCCGGCTGGGCGGCAGCGGCGGCGCCACAGCGAGGCGCGGCCCGGTCCCGTGCCGCCTCCGCCGCCCGCCGGCGCCACTCGCCTGTGCCCGCCTGGCCCGGAGCCCGGCCCCGCACGGCGCGGGAGCTCCGCCCGGCTCAGGGGCTGCGGCGGGCGACGCTCCTCCAGGCCGCTCGGGGCCGCCGCGCTCGGCCTGTCCGTGCGGCCCGGTGCCCGTGCCGGTGCCGGTTCAGGCCTCTCGGGGCACCGGGCGTTCGCCCTTTGCGGGGCTGCTGGCGGTCGCGCCGCTCTCCCGACCCGACCCGGCCCGGCCTGGCCCGTGCCCGTGCCCGTGCCCCTGTCTCCGCGGCCGCCGTCTCTCCCGAGCCTGGCGGGCCGGTGCGAAGCCTCCCTGCCATGAACTCCGGGACCGCCACCGTGCCGGTGGAATTCCCTGTGCTGAGGCGTTTCACGCTTTACAGGTCTCACTAGTCTGGTTAAATATTTCGCTGTGCACGATGCCGGACACGGACGCGTGTCGCCGCTGTGCGCGGCGCTGCTCGGTGTGCGGGATAAGCCGGGAGCCTGTCTCAGTGCTCGCCCCTGCTCCGCCTTTGCAGCTGTTGCTGCGTTCGGCCGCTCTGAGAGCGCTGCTTGGACACACTGAACTTAACTTCAGCGTCCTGGCTGTGGGCCCCTTGAACGCCTGTGTTACCAGGGATTTCTCTGATACACCATGTCCAAATAGGTTTAGTTATTAACCCTAAAATAGGTGATATTTCGGTTCTGAAGCAATTAAGTGCCCATGATAAGAGTACAGCTTTCACCGTTTTAAAGTATGGAATTAACCTTAATGGAAGCACTGTTCCTTGTAACAGTGGAAGTAGCTCTCTGTGTGTCGCTGGTCATGCAAAGGTACTTCACTGCTCAGGGTCTCAGCTTTCAGGGTTGGGTTCTTTGGACTGGTTGGTTGGTTGTAGGGCCATCAGTAATTTCAGGTAGTTCTACAAGACATTGCCAGCATTACTGTTTTAAAATGCCAGCTGTGTGTGTACTTGGAAGTTGTGATCCTGCACGTACTTGACCTGGCTTGGCTAGGCTGTGGTCTCTAAGTTGGATCATGTTTGCAGGCTTTCTGCATGCCAGGGTGACCCGAATTCCCGCCCCCAGCAATACGATGAGCCACGTCCCTGTCTGTCAGCCCGGCAGCAGAGAGACTGCACCTGCATCTGCACCTTTTGTTTAAAAACCGAAGTGAAATAAAACCCTGACAACCCAAACACACTCTCTAGTTGGTTACTGCCACACTGAGTACAAACTTAATACAAGACCTAATCACACCTTCACACCTTAAATGTCTGGTATCTCAGAAGCAGGAGTGAAGAATCTCTTTACTTTGTAAAGAGAACAGCACTGGAATGATCTGCTGGGGAACCGGAAAACAATTATAATTTCTTATCACTAATACAGGGCAGTCTAGGGAGCTAAATCAGTCCCAGGCCATCAGAGGCAAGGTCTGTGGCTCCATTTAGGGTTGTGTGTCAGCAGATTTGGATTGCTGATTGGGTAATTATGGCAACCTTTGGTATGACTGTGCAGCAGATCGCAGCTGCCCTTCTTGGAAGTGCAGCAGGGAAGTCTTTAGCTGCAGTGGCTGGCATGTACTTCCTCCTGTATTTGTGACAGGACTACCAAGCCTGAATATTCTGACTCAAAGCCAGAATCATCCTTACTTTTTGTGTACATGTGCCAGAGCCACATTAGTGCTTGTCTCCCTTGGACAGCGCAGTCGGCAGCATTAACTCAACACTGAATTTTCTTACTGTGATTAATGAGAAGTGGGACCCATAGCACTCTCAGCAGCTGGGAACTGGGCAAAATGTATGGCTTCTATTAGCTCAGCAATCAACAGGGACAGAACCATCACTATGCTGTAGCTGGTGTGAGAAGTGTGGGTTGTGTGCTGTGCAGGAACCTGCAAGGGTTCCCTAATGGCAATTGCCACCCTCCTGGCTATGAGCCCCGTGCCAGTTCAACACTAGAGCTGGCTCAGGTGTGGTGGGCAAACTTCTGTCACTGTCCTTAGATACCAGAATAGAACTCCACTTGCCTGTGTCCATTTAAGAGTAACAGTCTGAGTTTTTGATGCCTTAGTTATGCCTGTAGCTAAAATTTCTGTTTCATCAAGACTCTGTAGTTGCTTGGTATAAGTCTACAGTAAGGGATCTGCTTTCAAGAAAAACTAGGAAAAGCTTCCAGTTAACCCTCTTCCCACACCTGAAATCATGAGGCTTTCCTTATTTACATGGTGGGCATGCCAGTGCTGTCGGTGCCTGTTGGCTTCAGTGGGGCTCTGAGTTTTCACCTGATGTGAGTATGGGTGTCATGGCCTTGAAACAGAGCTATAGAGTAAGGAAAAGGCTTTTTCTTTGGGATAGGAGGAGGAATATAGAGAAGTTGCTGCTTTCTGAGTTCTTAGGGCAAAGGTTTTCCTGCTGCTTTATCTCTTTTTTTTTTTTTTCTTTCCAGTAGGGAGGGGAGAGTAAGGGATTGGAGAAATAACCCTCCTCTTCCTTTTGCATGGTTTGCTTCACTTCATTAAATCAGCAGTCATCAAGCTGATAGTGTACCTGCTGAGGGCTCATTCTGCACTGTTGTGCTGAGGCAGCAGGACACAGGCATGAAAATGGTTCCTGAGTATGTTGGGAATCCTACTCTCGTCCTCCTCTGGAGATAGCAGGGCTGTGTGGAGTGCACAGCAAATGCCTCTGTAGCCTGGGCTGCCAGCACTGTTCTCCCACTAGCAGCAAGCCCTGATGGTGAGTATCAGCTCTGACTCTTGCTGGTCAAGACATCTCAGTGCCAGATGTGTGCTGTGCTTTGAGGGTTTTGTGGGAGCAGCAGCGCTGGGCTCGGTGCCTGGGGCTAAGATGGAAGAGATGGTGTGGGATGTACGAAGTGCAGGCTTGCTGTGTTTCCTGTGTGGTTTCTTTTGGGTTGTTGTCTGCTCCCCCAGTGGATCCAGCAGTGGAACCTTACGCAGGAGGAATGCTTTTGGCTACTTTATAATTAGGAAAAACACAGTGAAAGATACCTGCTTGATACTGTGTGTGGAGCTTAGGTCAGCAGTGAACAGCTGTGTCCTTGGCACGTGCGGGTCAGTTGAATGGTGTGTTCAGACTCTGTCCCCTCTGGAGCAGGCAGTGCAGCTCTTGAAGCTGACAGTGGAGGACATGCTCCTTTCCTGGTGTTTCTAACTCAGCATACATTCAGCAGCTGGTCAAAGCAGATGATTGTTCCCCTCTGCTCTGCACTGGTCACAGTACTAAGCCTATCTGAAACATGTGGACAGTGTTCTCAGGTACATGGTGCGGTCCTTGGGATGTCTGCACAGGGCCGGGAGCTGGACTCAGTCTTGATGGATCCCTTCCAACCTGGTGTATTTTGTGATTCTATGCCAACTTGCAAACCCAGACACCCTGACCTGCAACCCAGACTGTTGCTCCCTCTGTGTCCTCTTTCCCTGCCATAGAGTTTTCACTTGTTTTTCCTCCTCCCTGCAAACTCCTGCACCTCTCAAACTGTTCTCTCTGTTACTGTAGGTCTTCTTGAGCTGAAAGGATGAAAATTGGCAATTGGAAAATCACTGTCACTGACCTGAGCTTTATCCTGACTTCTGGAGTCCCAGTTGATGTCCTTGGGCATATGAGTCTGCAAGAGTGTCCCCTGTCCCTGTCCACGATTTAGGCAGTGGCTGGACATGCATCACTGTAAGGGTTACACTATTTCAGTGCTGGTGGTGACACTGTCCCAGTGCAGGGGGGTTAGTTGAAAAATGGAGCTGCTTATCTAAAATGATCCAGAATTCCGGATCCCCTCCTACCCTGAGAGTGTCTTCCTGTTCCCTCTTTTTGTGCTGGGCAGCACTGTCCCTGAGCTCCCTCATGCCAAATCAGTCCCTGCCTCCCCACCATCACTTGCTCCATGATGCAGCTGGGCCTGGGATGGCCCTGCAGCTGAACTCTCTCCCTTTGCACTCTGTCCTTCCAGAGCGGGATGGTCGGCCACCGGAGCTGCAATGTCGTCCCTGACGACCTCCAGTGAGGAAGAGAACTCTGCTCCCAGGTTTGTTGTCGGTTCCAGAGATGATGAGACAGAATTTATGGGATCAAACATGAAGACAGACGAAACTGATTTCTTTGAAGATGATGAAGAGGAGGAGTCGGTAAGGAGATGCCGGCGTTCTGGGCTGGAGCACCTGTGCAGAATCCCTGGGTCTCAGCCAGGTTTTGCATGATTACTACTGGGGCTGCAGGTAGTTGGGACTGCAGGGGACACAGCACCTGGCACAGCCATGGGACAGGGCAGTGGCATTTATGGCAGGACACATTACATCATGCTGCTGTGCTCACTACCTCAGGAAATCCAGCTTTTTTACTGCAGGTCTGATTGGGGAAAAGTAGTGGATTTCTTTGTTCTGGAAACTTAACCTGACACTCCTGTAAACCTTTCTGTTTTACCAGCGAAATTTTTTAAGGAAAGCTCTAGCACCTGTGAAAAGGGCAAAGGTGTCTCTGCAGGAAGAAAACATTCATTTTTTTCTGTAACCTCCAGGAACAGGATGCAGAAAAGATGATCTCCAGCTCCTGGCTGCTTTTGGCCCCTATTCAGTGTTATATTAAATGCTACTAAGCTGATCTCTGTCTTCCCCTCTGTCAGCCACCAGAACGGCAGATTGTGGTGGGAATCTGTGCCATGACCAAAAAGTCCAAGTCAAAGCCCATGACACAGATTCTGGAACGTCTGTGCAAGTTCGAGTACATCACAGTGGTGATCATGGGGGAAGATGTTATTCTGAATGAACCAGTGGAGAACTGGCCCTCTTGTGACTGCCTGATATCCTTCCACTCCAAAGGTAACACGTCTGCAGCAGCCCTTAGCCTGCTTGAACCATGATCAAGGGAGTTTCCTTTCAGCCTTCCCCTCTGTCCTCACTCTGTGTTTCAGGATTCCCCCTGGATAAGGCAGTTGCTTATGCCAAGCTGTGCAAGCCGTTTCTGATCAACGACCTTGATATGCAGTATTACATCCAGGACAGGTGGGTGTCTGTGAGCTTCTGAAGCCCCTTCTCTCTTCCTCTGGTTCTTCTCAGCATGCTGTGGAAACTTCATTTTTCTGTCACAAAAGAGTGAA
Organism: Oenanthe melanoleuca; assembly: GCF_029582105.1. NCBI lineage: Eukaryota > Metazoa > Chordata > Aves > Passeriformes > Muscicapidae > Oenanthe > Oenanthe melanoleuca. Next base: position 182,271 of record NC_079344.1, on the reverse strand, counting down.
ATGAGGAGGAAGGGGACCTTAGCAGTGGCTTTTTGGGGTTTGTCCAGAATATGGAGGGAATGGCTTTGAGGATAAAACCATTGAGGCCAGGTAGAGATTTACTCTGAGGCGTCTGTGTCCAGAGCAGGACTGAGGCAAACCCCAGAGCCTGTAGGACTCATCCAGACAGCACATGCTGAAAAGTACCTGCAGTCTGTCCTGATGCTCTTTTGTGTTAATCTGACTGTGTTCTTCATCAGTGGGAGTGAAGTCTTTCCCTTGATGTGTACTGAGGACCTTCTAAACTCTTGTTGATGCTGCTTCTGTCCTCCACAGGCGCGAAGTGTATCGGATCCTCCAGGAGGAGGGCATAGACCTGCCCCGCTATGCTGTGCTCAATCGAGATCCTGACAGACCAGAAGGTCGGTGTCCAGCCTCTCCTGAAAGCCATTTCCCCAGGCTATTTAAGATAGTCTGCAGAGGACAGAGACCTACATTCACCTCAAAGAGGCCTGACTCATAAGTCTTTTGGGTTTTTCGTGGGCAGAGGTCCCAGCAGCAAAGCTGGCTGATGGGCCTGGAAGGGGCTGTGGCTCTGCACTAGGACTGCCTCACCTTTCCTGACATGCTGCTGCTCTGCTCTGTCTCCAGAGTGCAACTTGGTGGAAGGGGAGGACCACGTGGAGGTGAACGGAGCTGTGTTCCCCAAGCCGTTTGTCGAGAAGCCGGTCAGCGCTGAGGACCACAACGTGTACATTTACTACCCGACCTCGGCGGGCGGGGGCAGCCAGCGCCTCTTCCGAAAGGTGAGCAGGGCTCAGAGCTGCTCTTGGAACAGCACACCTGGCACCCCTGTGGCTTCAGGAGTGCTGGGGCAGGTGAACGGGAAAGGAAGGGTTTGTGTTGGGGAAGTTCAGACCTTCTTAGAACTTTCAGTTCTACCCCATCTACCTGGGAACCACAGAAGGACTTCACCTTCCCCATCCTCTTGGTGACCCTTATCCTGTAGTCATGGATCACTGTGTCCCATTCTGAATTGCATGCTGATTTCTCCTGGGTTTATCAAGATGAGTTTTTCAAAAATCCTATGTTCCTATCGTGTAATATCATTCTTGCCCTTCCCATTTAGTGTACCTTGCACACATGATAAAAGCAGTATTTATTCCTAGATTCCACAGGAAGTCTGCCCTTACTCACTTCCCCCATTTTGCCAGTGAACAGTTATAGCTGTGATGTATCTTTTTTCCAGTGAGTTACACATCTGCCATTAATAACCCTAAAATGATTGTTCCCTTAGGTAAGATACAGATATGCCTCTTGAGGTTGTATCCAAAGCCTTATTAAAAATGAAAACAACATCATTATCGATGTTGATAAAATCAGTCATGGTCCTAGAAGGAAGTTAAATTGGTTTTTTTGTTCCATATCCTTGAAGTGACTGAAGACAAATTGATGGTCTATAGTAATTTTTCTCCTCTTTAAAGCCTGGAAAATGAGTTACCTGCTGCCTGCATTTTAGTCTCTTTTGTCCTCCATAAATAAGTGTGCTGTAATGGCTGGGAGGCCATGCTAATCAGTTAAGTCCACTACATTCTCTACGTATGGGATGAAACTTCTGCTTTTCTGCTTCCATCTGAGACAAGGATCCCTGTGCTGTTCCTGAGGTGTTTGTTCTGTGCTCTCAGATTGGCAGCCGGAGCAGTGTGTACTCCCCAGAGAGCAGCGTGAGGAAGACAGGCTCCTACATTTATGAGGAGTTCATGCCTACGGATGGCACTGATGTGAAGGTAAGGAGGAGCCTGGGACAGAGCCTTCCTTTGCCAGGCCCAGGGGAGCTGAAGGTTCAGCAGTTGTGCATAGTCCAGCTTAGGCTCTGAAATGTGTGTTTAAGCTCTGAGGTGCTGACTATGCATTTTCAGCCCCAAAGCTCTGTAGATCACACCAGGAGGAATGTGAGACCATCTCACCTCCTTTTGTGTGTGCAGCAGCAATGCCTTGTGGAAGCTGCAGTTTGCCTGGTGGCTGTGCCAGGGGTGGCTGCTCTGTTTGCAGGTGTACACGGTTGGGCCGGACTACGCCCACGCCGAGGCGCGCAAGTCGCCGGCGCTGGATGGGAAGGTGGAGCGGGACAGCGAGGGGAAGGAGATCCGCTACCCGGTCATGCTCACTGCCATGGAGAAGCTCGTTGCCCGTAAAGTCTGTGTCGCCTTTAAGGTCTGTGTTTCCTTTGCTGTGCAAGGCAGGACTCCACACGTGTCTGATGTGTGTCAGGGGTGGTGTTAAAGTCTGTCAGGCATGGCAATCCTCCGTGCCTGGTGCCAGCTCTTGGTCCTGCTGGCTGTGGCACTTTGCTGGGCAGAGGTGGCTGGGAAGCCAAGAGGGCCTGCAGCAAATGCCCTCTGGGCTGGCAGGTGCTTGGTGTCCCACACACATCTGAGCATTTAATCCTGCATCCTGAGCATGCTGCTCTGCATCCGACCTGTGCTTATTCTGTCTTGACTATGTCCTGCTTTTGTTTATGTGGAAAATTTGTTTTATTTTTTTTTCTTTTTATTTTTGCATTTTGATACTTGTGTTTGGTTCTTTTGTTTGTTTGGGGGTTTTGGTGTTTCTTTTTTTTTGAGGTTTTTTTTTGGGTTTTTTTTGGTTTTTTTTTTGTTTTTTGTTTTATGTTTTTTAAAGTAACATGGCTCTGGTGAAAATTGATGTTTTATTTTACATCTGGGTAGAGTATGAGTCTAGGTATGGTTCCATGACATACTCAGCAGTGTCAGCAGAAGAAACACTGGACTCCTTGTTCCTGCCCCACTGCAGCTGGCACCCCATGCACTTGGGCTGATGCAGATTTGGTCCCTTTCTGGTCCTGTGTGTCTAAGTCTCATATCCTCTGCTTCCTCCTGCAGCAAACCGTGTGTGGGTTCGACCTCCTGCGGGCCAATGGCCACTCCTTTGTTTGTGATGTGAATGGCTTCAGCTTTGTGAAGAACTCCATGAAGTATTATGATGACTGTGCCAAAATCCTTGGGTATGAACAATCCGAGTTTTGATAAGGTGGTAAGGTAACTCATGGCAAAGTGAAATGAAGTGTGGAGTCCTGGTCAGTATGTCAGAGAAGCTGCAGGTGATTCATGTCAGTCATTTGTTCAGTAGGTGAAAGCTTGGCTCTTGGAGGAGAGGATTATTTTCAGCCCCTGGAGCTCCTGCCTGCATTGGCATTAGCTGTCTTTGTCTACAGCTAGATGTATCTTCCAGGACTTTTTCATTGCATGCTAAGCAATACCCAGTTGTGGTATTGGTGATGTGGGGGAAACTGATATCCCTTTGGGGTGCCCTAACTAGCCCACAGTGTGGTAGGTGTCTCTGCAATGAAAGTGAGGGGAAATTCTGTGGCTCTCTGCACAACTTTCAGCTGGACTGCTAAGGAGGAGGTGGAGAGCCAAGGGAATGGATTTTCTTGTGAGTGTTGTATTTTGATTTCTTCCAGAAATATAATCATGAGGGAGTTGGCTCCCCAGTTTCATATCCCCTGGTCCATCCCAACAGAGGCAGAAGACATCCCCATTGTGCCCACAACTTCAGGCACCATGTGAGTACCTGCCATCATCTCAAAAGGATGCCAGTGATGGCTACATGAGGGACAAGGTGTGAAAAACCCTGACCAAGGGCCTGACACCACTGGCAGCATGGCATCCTCCAGCTGCTGTGCTGCTTGCAGCCCTGAAATGTCTGTGGAAAGGCTTAGCTATGCACATGGGAGTTGTGACAGTTTGGAGGTTAGCTGTAGGTTTGATGAATGCAGATGAGCAGTAACTGAAGAAATTACAGAAACTGCTCAGAAATGGCTTTCAGGGAGTCCAAATTCTTCTTCAGGACAGGAAACAGAACAGGACAGATGCTGTAGCTGGCTGCTGCATGGAGAAAGTGCATGTTGAGCTACCAGTGAAATAGGTGGAAACACTTAGCTGAAATATTCATATGACCATATTCATATTCATGTGCTTGTCAGCCCTTCATTTGATACTTTTGGCCTTACCAGTTTTCTAGCACGTAAGGCTAAAAGACCAAAGGCAAGTTTCTTTGTGATCCTCAGCATACCTGTACACTGGTGTGAAACCAGTCAGCTTGGTAGTGTCTGCAGAGCTTTGATTCCCTCTGCAGCTGTGGCACCTCTGTCTGGTTTAGTCTGGGAGAAATTCTACCCCTGCTGAGGAAAGCAGCTGTCAGAAGAATGGAACTGAAAGAGCAGTGGGAAGGTACTTGCTGGTGGCAGCTCTGGAGTGTGGGGGCACATTTGTCATCTCTCTTTTGTTTCCCCAGGATGGAGCTTCGCTGTGTTATTGCGGTGATCCGTCACGGAGATCGCACCCCGAAGCAGAAGATGAAGATGGAAGTGAAGCATCCCAGGTAAGAGCCAGGGGAAGGAGTGCTGTGCTGCTGGGAAGGGATGAGGGCCTGCTCTAAGTCAGGAGCAGGGCACTGAGTGCATAGGAGGCAGTAGTTTCTCCTGCCTATCCAAGCAAATGCTTTCTGACCAGTTGAGAGAGCCCCCTAAAGTGCCCCACTAAATGGGAAGCTCGTATCTGCTTGCTGGCTGTATTTTGAAAAACACTTGTTTTTTCAGAATTTCTGAAGACCAGGGAAGAGCCAGTAGCCTGCTGGTTCTCCCTGAAGAGCAGAGACTGAATGCACATGTAGGGATGACACTCCTTGTATTATTGTAACAGCAGAAAATGGATCAGTGTTCTTTGTTGTTTCTTCAGGTTCTTTGAATTATTTGAGAAATATGATGGTTACAAGACAGGGAAGTTGAAGCTGAAGAGACCTGAGCAGCTACAGGTGAGGAAGTACATTCTGGGTTTACTGTGTGGGATATGCAGGTGATACAAGTCCTGGTGTGAGGCATTTCTTTGGGAGGGTGCAAACCTCCAAAAGGACAACAGTCTGTCACAGAGGTGTCCCTTGTCTCATTCTGCACCCTGTGCACACTCAGCCGGGTGACAGCAGGAGAGCAGAAGGGAAACTTCTGCTGCCTGATGCACACACTGTAGGATGGAGATGAGCTGATGCAGCCTGCCCAGCAGCTGTGGCTGCCTCTGGTGGCAGGTGGGTCCACACTAGGGAGTGGGGCAGCTGGGGGTACCTGCTGGGCTCTCAAAGGGTTGCAGCACAGGGATGAAGCAAACTGCAGTGTGAAAGTTTGTCTTGCCTGAGCTGTGTCTTATGAAATGACATGGCTCTGAGGAGTGTCTGTGTGCACCTGATGCAGGGTGGAGCTGCCAGGAGGCCTTGCAGGAGTACTCTGGTGAGTCTGAGGCAGAATTGCTCTCTGCTTTCCTACAGGAGGTGCTGGACATCGCACGGCAGCTTGTGGTGGAGCTGGGAACCCACAGTGACTGTGAAATCGAGGAGAGGAAATCCAAACTGGAACAGCTCAAGAGTGTCTTGGAGATGTAAGCATTCCTGTCTCAGGGCACTGTGAGTTTGCCTGAGAGCATGTGGGACAGAAACAAGCTGTGCTGCTGGTATCCTGGCCAGCTGCCCAGAGACTGGGGTCTTCTCTGTCCCTGGTAGTAACTGTACATGAAAGGCACCATGGTCCTCACCTTTTCTCCTTGACATCAAAACCCTGCTGATCTTTGTCCCAAGTGTGTCTGGTGTTTGGCTAAACAATTTGAGGCAAAGCTGAGTGTTCTTTGCTGCAGGGGAGGACTTGGGGTCCTTGAGGAACTGTGGATATTAAGCATTTTGATATAATTGGAATAAAACTTTTTTTAAATAAAGTTGTCCTGGTGCCAAAAGTTTAGGAAAAAGGAGCTTGAAAAACATGAGATGATATTTGTGTCCTCTGAGGTTTTGTACAGTCGAAATAGAAATATGGTAGTATTGACAACTTCTAAAGAAAGCCAGGGTTCTCAGCACTGCAGCTAGCTATGGCACACACAGGCAGCATCTGTGCTCAGGCTGTGTCTCTGGAGCACAGAGGTCTTTCTGCAGGGATTCCCTCCTCTGCTCTTTCTGCTCACTTGAGACGTGGTTATCCTCAGAGTGGTTTTTTCTATGATCTCATTAATTCACTTGTTAAAGATGTAGATAGACTTTAAAGCCCTAGTGAGGAATGACAGTGCAGAGTTCTCTTGGTAGAAGAGCATGGGAATGGATCTTTGAATTTTGTTTGAGAGAGCTGTTTGGCTTTTTGTGAGGTGTGTGCTGGGTCACAGGGAGATGGCAAAAATCGTGTTCCATGGCTATGGGTGTTGTAGCATAAAGTCTCTTGCCTGTGCTGTAATTCTGCTATGTACTGCCTGATGGCCTCTGGGCAAAGGTTGGGTGGAGCTGATTGGTTCCAGGTTTTTTTTTCCCCATCCCTTGTGACAGGTATGGACATTTTTCTGGCATTAACCGTAAGGTTCAGTTGACCTATCTGCCTCATGGACATCCAAAAGCTGCGAGTGAAGATGAAGGTAAAGAAACCTGATGATGCTACCCTGATCTTTAAGCCCAGAGTTCATGTGTGAGTGCAGCTCCCCTACCTGTATAGGCTCTGACATGCAACAGATTTGGTGACCCATATCTTATCTTTATTCACGTCATGGGGTGCCAGTACACCCTGGCTGCCTCTGCAGGGCTTGCACGTCCAATGTTGTGAGTGTCAGCCTGTACCTTCAAAAACTAGTGACTCTGAGTTTCCTACTTGCTGATTTGTTTCCTGGGCATTTTGGGCCAGGCTTGTGTTGAGGACACCCTGCCAGGGGCTGATGCCAACCTCTTGTTCCTCCTGTCCCTGCAAAGCCCAGCTGAGAGCTGGTGTGGTGAGTGGCTGTTTGTCTCCTAGAAGCTCGGCGAGAGCTGTCCCCGTCCCTGCTGCTGGTGCTCAAGTGGGGAGGGGAGCTGACCCCGGCGGGCAGGGTCCAGGCTGAGGAGCTGGGGCGCGCCTTCCGCTGCATGTACCCTGGAGGCCAAGGTGAGTCTGCCCAGCTGCCTTTGCCTTTGCTCCTGCCCTGCCTGCCAGGCTGCCCAGCCCAGCTCAGGGGTGCTCAGCCATCTGTGGCTGTGTACAGCCTCTGGGATTGGTTTTTGTTCTTTGGGGTTGGCCTGGTAGGACTTAATAATTCAGGTGGGTTTTGCCCCCAAAGATCCCTAAGCTGGCCAGAGAGGTGTGCTGTTAAACTTCAGTGTGTCTTGAAGCACAAGAGCTTTCTTTACATAATGTGCCAGGATTCAGAAAAGACAAGTGGCTCTAATCAGGTGCATTCTGATGCAGCAAATACAAAATTTATGAATGGTTAACAAGGAATTTAGGGCAAATGTAGAGAACAGAGGAGATCTGTCTTGGAACACAGATAATTCTGCCCTGAGACAGGAGAATAGGGAGGTAACTTCTTCATATTTTCTCCACCATAATGCTGTGATACTGAAAAGCATGTAATATGCACACAAATCAACAAGAGCTGAAAGGGAAAAAAAGCAAAAAACATGTTGAGATTGCCTTTGAGTCAGGAGTAATACACTGGATTGATCCAGTGAGCCCAGTTTTGGGTATGCTTTTCTTTGACTTGTATGTTCAATTAATTCAGTTTAACTAATTACATTGCAAATTAATTAAGCAAATTTAAATTGGACTGGAGAAGATTTCCTTTTAGAATAAGAAAGGGTTAGGTTTGGTGGGAGAGAACTGGTTAAGGGGACACTTAAGCAAGCTGGACATCCATGAACCCAAGGGCCCTGATGGCCTCACTCAGTGCCAAGGGAGCAGGCAGGTGTCCCTGCAGGGCCACTAAGGGTTCTCTCTGAAAGGCTCTGGGTGTTGGAGGAGGTGCCTGAGGACTGGAGGAGAGGAAGTGGAGCTCCTAGCTTCAAAACTGTCGGGAAGGAGGGCCCAGGGAATGCAGCCAGGTCAGCCTCAGCTGAGTCCCTGGGCTGGTAATGGAGCAGCTAATCCTGGAGATCATTCCTGGGTGCATGGAGGAAAGGCAGGTGACTCTGAGCAGTCAGCATGGATTCACAAGGAAAAGTCATGCTTAAACACCCTGGTAACCTCCTACAGGGAAGTGCCCCCTGTGCTTAGATGAGTCACTCTGAACAACAGCTTTGTAGACTTCTGCTCCATGGGGTCATACATGGAGAGGGAGAGATGTCATTTTGCAGGGAAGTGCTCTTTTCCTGGGTAGCATTTGGTGCCTGGCAGCTTTCCCAAGCATACATCTGACTTCTGGCTGGTGCCTGACTCTGTCACATGCAGTGTGACTGGGTACTGTGCAGAATTGCCCTGGGATTCCAGGCAGCAGCAGACAGTGACCACTGCAGTGTCTTTGGAGGTCAGACTCAAGAGCTGCATGAGTTGCATTCCTCCATTATTCATCTGATTCCTGTGGTTGACTCAGCCATGAGAAATAAACTGGCAATTTGTGCCACAAAGTAATTGTAGCAGGACAGAATCTGCTTTGGAAACTTCCCTGCTGAACTGCCCTCCCTGCAGCTCTGAGGACTGCAGGATCTGCTCTCATGCAGAAAAGAGGCAGAAGGAAGTGATTGTTTTTTTGGTGCATCTTCATTCTGCACCAGGGTATTCAGGCTAGCAGAACTACTACAGGCTGTTCAGTAAAGTTTGCTGCAGAATTTGGGCAACATCAGACTTGGCTGGTGAATGCTCATTTTCCTCAAAATTAACTTTCCCCAGTTAAGTAAAGCCTTTGTTAGGTTTCTAGTCCTTGTGTATGGCTAGAACAGTCTGTTTTGGAGCTGCATAAATGCTGCCTATGCAAGTGACTAATTCTCAACATAACTTTGTTGCTGCAATAGAATTTGTTTGTGTAGAGCAGTATATTCAGCTGATCATTTTGCAGGTGTGAGGATGTGACTGTGAGTTGTCCTTGGCTGCAGGTGACTATGCTGGCTTCCCTGGCTGTGGCCTGCTCAGGCTGCACAGCACTTACCGCCACGACCTCAAGATCTACGCCTCAGATGAGGGGAGAGTTCAGATGACAGCAGCAGCTTTTGCAAAGGTCTTTCTTCTCTGTTGGGCATCTGTTTGTTCTGCTTCATTCAAATATGCTGGTTCTAAAGGAAAGCCTCTGGTGATGAGGAGGGATTTTTCCTAGGACCTTCCCCATCTCTGTTGGGTGGACTGGGGCACACGGTGCTGATAGCAGGTGTATGGGGCAGTACTGACATCTGGTGTATCCTGTCACCTTTACTGTCCTGTCCAGGACAGGACTCTTACTCGAGGGGATTGTATGGATTATTGCTGGTGCTTGATGTTAGAGCACACCAGATCTGCTGCTAATTCTGTTCCCTATAGAGTGAATGTTTCTGGGGTGGCTGCCCAGCCAGAGGGGTTATTCTTTGCCTGCTGCATTTAAAAGGGGAGTGAAATATCTTTTGGTGCAGTGTGGGGTGGGGACTGGAGGGAAGACAGATTCATTTGCAGCTGATGCCAAGAGGAATCCTGCAGTGGCCTTAGGAGCCTTCACTGTATTAATATTTTCAAGCAAACTGAGTTGCTTGAAAGCTGAGCCTGCTCAACAGTTGCCTGGACAAATCTGGGGCTGCTGCAGGGAGAGCTGTCCTTTGCTTGAACAGCTCCAGAAGCATGTCAGAGTCATCTTTGACTGGAGGGGATGTTGCTGTAAAACTGCCCTTCAAGGACAGTTGAGATTTCACTTAAGTTGCCTGAGTTTTGGCCATGAAACTACCAGAATTTTTGTAGCTTGGGTTGCACAGACCTGAAATCTTGTCCTGTGTGCTGTGGCTTTAGGGTCTGCTGGCCCTGGAAGGAGAACTGACTCCCATCCTGGTGCAGATGGTGAAAAGTGCCAACATGAATGGTCTGCTGGACAGTGACAGTGATTCCCTCAGCAGCTGTCAGCACAGAGTGAAGGCACGACTGCATGAAATCATGCAGAAGGATGCTGAGTTCTGTGAAGAGGATTATGAAAAGGTAAAGCACCAGTGTGGCTTCATTGTCCTCTGTATCTGGAAGGAGAATAGCTTCAGTGGTTTGATATTAAATGTGTGGTATGTGAACAGTGGTTTGGTTAGTTTGAGATCAGTTCTGGTCAGAATGACAGGATATGTGTGGAACTGTACTGGTTAATAGCCCTTGCCCTTCTTTGAATGACAGTCCTCAGTGTCCTCTGCTGTCCCCTTCAAGACTGATCATGGTGCCTTTTTCTCCCTTCAGAATTTCCAGTTAATTTTGTTCTTGTGAGTGTGCTAAAAGAGCTCCTTCATGCTGCTCAGATCAGTGCCAGCTGCGGTGGGCAGGGAGTGTGCCTCAGTGGGTTCTAGATCCGTGCTCTGTGCATGTCAGCAGATCTTTGGTTACAGATTGTTGTGTGTCCTGTCAGGTTCTGTTAGCTGCAGAGTAGAGAGCATGGGCTGCATCCAGCACAGCAGCCAGTGACAGCACTGTTGCTGCTTTTCCAGCAAGTCCTCAAAATACTGTTTTTCTCAGGCTCTGAAATGTGATTACTGGACCAAAATCCTTTAAGGAACATATTTATCATCTCAAAGAACTGCCTTAAATGAAGCCCTTCTGCTCAAGGAGAAGCAAAATGAGTCAAGAGTGGATATTGTAGGTGGAGGGAGATCTGATCTGATGGGAGCAGTTGTTTGCTCCCTCTGAGTTTCTTCCTGAGGAGGATTTTAGGACATGCCTGGCTGCTCCTAGGAACAGGCCAGCTTATTGTGCTCAGCTGGGAGCACAGCCTTTGTCCCAAGTCAGAAAGCAGTACAGCTGCAAAAGGCAGACATTTTGCTTTCCCCATTTGTGAAGACTAACTAAGCTCTGCTGGAATCTTCTTTCAGCTAGCACCTACAGGCAGTGCTTCTCTACTCAACTCCATGACCTTTATCCAGAACCCAGTTGAGGTCTGTAACCAGGTGTTCACCCTGATTGAGAATCTCACCTCCCAGATACGAAAACGTCTGGAAGACCCAAAATCTGCAGGTGAGCAACAGAACTGGAAAGAGGCTGGAAGAGATTAATTTATTGTTACATCTTCAGATCTCCCGAACACCACTAAGGGTTTATGTTTGTCTGTAGTAAAGAAACTGTAATGTGCAGTTCTGTATGTGCTGTTGATGTGGAAGGCTCCACTTTTAATTGCTGTTAAAGAGAGCTATAATTATAGGAAATGATATCTACATCTTGGCTTAGAGTAAATGTAAACAGCAGCAGTATAGCCTGGAGAAGTATGCCTGTGTTTTTTCAGGCCTTTTCTGGAGACTGTAAACAGCAAGTTTTTCAGTCACAATTTTCTCATCTCAACTTTCATAGTAACAAGAGCAGAAGTTTTACAAAGGCATCTTGGGGTCCTGCCATGGGATTTGTGGCAGACCTAATCAACCAGACAAATGGTTTCGCTTCTCTCAAGCATTTCAGAAGTAGCCTGTTGCTGCAGGTTAACACTCCTGCAGACAGGTCCAGTGGCTTTCCCAGACTAGGATTTCTGTGGGTGACGCAAGAACTGGGAGCCCTTTCATGCTGGGAGAAGTCAGACATAGCTGTCACTTGCAATCTGCAGCAATAACCAGGATTCTGCGATTCTGTGGTTGTAGGATGTGAATGTGGTTTGGTGTTGTCTGCTCTTTAGACCTGCAGCTGTACCACAGTGAGACCTTGGAGCTGATGCTGCAGCGCTGGAGTAAGCTGGAGCGGGATTTCCGCATGAAGAACGGGCGCTATGACATCAGCAAGATCCCTGATATCTATGACTGCATCAAGTATGATGTACAGCACAACTGTGCACTGAAGCTGGAAGGCACAACTGAACTCTTCAAGCTCTCCAAAGCCCTGGCAGATGTGATCATACCCCAGGTATAGCCTGTATGACGATGCGATTTCTGGCCCTTTGCCTGTGTTCTGTCTCGATTCCCTGCATGTTAACTCCCAAGGCAGCATGTCACAGTAGGCTGTTTCTCAGATCTGTCTTAGTGTTTGTATAAGGCCAAAACCATTTGTGACTTGAAATGTGGCAGGGCTGGGCTTCTGGTTGAGGAGTCTGGCAGGGTCAGAGCAATGAGCAGCTGATGCAGCAGGTTTTCTGTGCTGGTTGCAGTGCATTGAGCTCCAAGTTGCCTGTGTGTGCTACAGCAACATTCCGTCCTCCTTCCACAGTGGGGTTGTGGAAGTGAAGGGAGATTTCTGTGTTAAAGTTCTGACAAGTTTGTTATTCTTGTCAGATTAGGACTTGTTCAGTTTACAATGTTGAGTTGCTTCTGGCAAAGTTTATTTTTTATGGGATGAGTTGCTACCAGCAAGGTCCAGCTGCCCCTGTAGAGCAGAAGTGGTCTAAACTTTTTTCAGTGTTGCTGGTGAGATGCAGTCTGTCTGTTTTCAGTATAGCACTGCAGTTTTTATCTTTGCCAATAGCAGTTGTTGCTTTAATGCTCATGCTGGCTCAGGGTATAAGTTTGCATGTCGTGAGATCTGAGATTCACTCGTGGTACTTGCACCTCTCAGCTGTGTGAAGGATACTGACAGTCATGTTCAGACATAACTGGGGTTCTTGCAGGAGTCTCAGTCCTCTACTACCCCCTGCAATATGTGGGAGAAGAAAGTGAAAAGTGTTGAGGGGGATTTCTCTTCCTGTTCTTGCTTAACTAGTGCTGCTGTGGACTGGGCTGTTGAAGTTAAGTGCCTTTTATGTGAGGATGTGGCAAAGAACCAGGGCTCAGGGTATCTGTCGTTTTGTTCCTGCAGGAATATGGGATTAATAAGGAGGAGAAACTGGAGATTGCTATTGGCTTTTGTCTTCCTCTCATTAAAAAGATCCAGCTGGACCTACAGAGAACTCATGAAGATGAGTCTGTCAACAAGCTGCATCCATTGTAAGGCTTGTGCTGCATGCTGCTGCAGTGGGGAGGGCAGCTGTGGAGCAGTGGGTGGTTCCCATGCCAGCAGAGTGTCCTGTTGTGGAAGGAGGTACTGAGCATGCACTGCAGGACCCTCCAAGGAGGAAGGCTTGTTGGTGCTCCCAGAACTAGAAGGCAGATGTAGAAGGAGCATTGAGACTGCTGACCAGAAGCGCAGGGCCACAAAGGCTTGTAGCCATTGTAGCTGGGTGGTGATGCCTCATCTCCTTCCCTGCACAGGGCCAGTGTAGAGTGAAGAGACCTACTGTGTGTCTCCATTAGGATTCCACAAAATTTGTTGCTCTTGTGCCCAGTGCTCTCGTTGTTTGTTCTGTCCTGCTGCCTTTGAGACTTCCCAGTGTGGGATTGTCATTCCATTGAATGTACTGACATGCTGGTGTGTGATAGATGGCAGTTCAGTGGCAGGCAGTGACTGTGGGCTGGTTTTGGTTTAGGTACTCCAGAGGAGTTCTGTCGCCAGGTCGCCACGTCCGGACGCGCCTGTACTTCACCAGTGAGAGCCACGTGCACTCCCTGCTCAGCATCTTCCGCTACGGGGGCTTGCTGGATGTAAGTGTCCCAACAGTGCTCACACAGTAAGCCTCCCTCCTTCTTTCCAGTAGCCTTTTCCAAGGTGGACAGTGTATGTTTGTAGGTTGCCCCTTAAGCCAGCTCTCCCACTGGTGCTGTGCCTTGGTGGCATCAGGCCAGCTCCATCTCTGCTGTGTTTGCATGCTGCTGCTTCCTGGCATGTAGGAGGTTTGTTCTTCCTCAGTGCCTCTCTGGCTTGCACAGAGACATGTTTTCTCCAGGATCTGTCCTGCTAGTTTCAGGTGAGCAGACCACTTACCTGTCTAGGAGAATAGCAGTATGAGGCAATGGGGATGGGTGAATTTTTTCCTTCCTGCTTCCTTCAACTCTTTATTTTAAGAGCTTGGTCCTGTCTCTATAAGGCAATAAAATCATTTTTCCTACAGAGAAAGTGACTTGAGGTTGCAAATTCACAGGATGTACTCTCTATGAGAGAGGCAGATGACACATTCTTAGGGATTAATTCATTCAACTCACCCTTCACTTGCTCTGTCTTCACCTGCTTCCTGAATCAATTGGCATGCAGACCCTGAGAAAAGCTCTGCTTTACTCTTCTTGAGAGGCTCTCTGATTTACCTTCCTGTTTTTAAGCATGGTCTGAAATGCCTTGAGAGTTTGGGCTTGCTTAGCAGGCATGATTTGTGGTATCTGTGGCAGCTTAGCATATCTACAGGCACTGATCAGAAAAGTATCTCTGAATCACTCACTATATAATAATAAGATGCTCCCTCATTCCCTGACTTGAGTGCCCAAGGATGCTGTGTTGCCAGCACAGGGATTTTGGGCTGCATCTGGGCTCCTTGTGTTGGAGGCTTCAGTTCATGTCCATCAAGGTGGTGGTTCACTGCACAGCACCGTGGGTGGCACTTTGGTGTGACCTTTCCTGGCAGTGTTGGGGGGCAGTGAGGGGTGCCCTGCTCTGCGGAGCCCAAGGGCTCAGTGAGTCTCACATTTTTCATTCAGCATCAGGTAAAAGCATTTCGCTTGGACCCTTGTTTAGCACAGGTTCATGCCTTGTGCTCCTCTGTGTATTTGAGAATGGCAGTGTTGGGAGCCTGCTGTGGGCTCTGCTTGTCTGCAGTCAGGGTGGCACAGGGCTTGTGGCACAGGGCTTGCAGCTGGGGTCTGCACGTGGGCAGCTGCAGCACCCCTCTGTGCAACTGCTCCTCGCTGCAAGCACCCCACCTCATTGCAAGGTTGCTCCTTCCTGTGAGTCAAACAAGGTGCTTTTGTCCTGACAATGCTACCTTGTGCAGAGAGGAGCTCTCAGTCCCATTTCACTGAATGCTGCAGTGTCTGCTGTTGCTTATCCCATGCGACTGTTTATGTGTATGTATCAGGAGAACAAAGACCAGCAGTGGAAGAGAGCCATGGACTATTTGAGTGCTATCTCAGAGCTGAACTACATGACCCAGATTGTTATCATGCTCTACGAGGACAACAACAAGGTGAGGGATGGAGCAGTAGGATACAGTGCTTCCTGCCCCCTTGCAAGGCTCAGTCCTCAGGGACGCGTTCAGTTGCAAGTCTGTAACTTGAGCTCTTGCTGCTGTGAACAAAGACAGATGGATCATTAACACAACTGCTAGTGTTTAGTTTATGTGGGAGGCAGTGACCCAGTTAATGCTTGTTAGATGTGAGCAGAATGTCACCCTGAGAATAATACCAAACTTATGTAATTAATACTGACTACTGTAAAGCATTTCCTAGTGCAAAATTATTTGCTGTTTTTAACTATTAATTGCAAGTGAACAGTAGGAAAAAAAATAAAACTGAGTGATATTTGATTTGTATTTTTGAAATATATCAAGAAAATATCCAGAAATTCTATACCCATCAAGTATTTTTTATTCTAAAACCAAACTGCATGTCTTGATGATCAGACCTTCTGACTTGGGTCTGTGCTGCAGGAGGTTGTAGTGCTGAGGGGAGCAGCCCCTAACCCCACACCTTATGGACTTAGAGCCTTGTATTCACAGAGCTAATGTTAGAAGTGATGCTTGTCAAAAAACATGTGACTAGAACTCTCATGAGTGGTATGGATGTGTCAGTCAGTCAAGATGGATTTAAATCATTACTGCCAGATACTGTAAAAGCTCTGCTTCCTTAAAAAAAGGTTTATGAAAAATAATTACTAGGGAAAGTTACTTAAGTCTTGGAACAGCCTGACTGAAGGTCCAGGAGGGACCCAGTCTCCTGCTGTCCTGGTGTGTGCTGGGTTTGCAGCAGGATGGGTCAGAAGGGGCTGGGGTTTAGCGGGGTGTGTGTGTATAAATAGAGCCTGATTCTGTTGTACACCTCTGTGGCTGTTGTCCCAAAATAGCACCAGGCAGAATGCCTCAGCTGTGTGCTGTCCTTTTGGATGGGACAAACCTGGAGCCATTCTGTTTGTGCTCGTTGCTCCTGCTTTCCCTCCAGAGGCTGGCCCTGGGATGTGTGCTGGCAGCACAGAGGCTGGGACCCTGGCCTGGGCTGGTGGCAGGATTAGCTGGGTTTGGTTCTTTACTGTTCCTGTGCCACTGTTCACAGGACCCCTCTTCAGAGGAGCGTTTCCACGTGGAGCTGCACTTCAGCCCTGGAGTGAAGGGCTGCGAGGAGGACAGGAACGTTCCCACGGGCTTCGGCTTCCGGCCGGCCTCAGCAGAGGTGAGCTCACACCTGGCAGGAGCTGCCAGCCCCAGGGGCACCTGGGCACCATCCTGCTCTGTGTGCCCTGGCTGGCAGTGCCCCGGGGAGCTGCAGGTCGTGCCCGTGTCCCGTTTGGGTTTCTCAGGGTGGCTGCTGGGGCTGGGGATCCTCCTGGGCTTGGCACAGCAGGAGCTCCCAGGCTGGAGCTGGGGCTGTAGAGCTGAGGGAGTGTTTCCTTCGGCAGAACGAGGACAAGAAGGCAGACCAGGGCAGCCTGGAGGACCTGTCGGGCCAGAAGGGCGAGGAGCCGGAGCGAGCCCGGCAGAAATCCCCGCTGCCCGCGGAGCCGCTCGGCGTCCCACGGAGGTCACCGCTGGTCAGGAGCCGCAAGACGGGATCCATGGAGGTACTGCCAGCCCTCCTGGGCCCTTTGCTTGCTTTGGCTTTCCTGGCCTCTCTTTGAACGTGGCAGAGCCTGGGTTGATTCTGGGAAAGGATCTGCAGAAAGTAAAGAGGGTTGTTGTGGAAAGCAGACTCTGAAACTTTTCCTCATGGAGGAAGGACAGGGACACAGGCCAGAGGAACTGATGAGGAAGAGCAACACAAGAAACACAAGCATTATTTGGATTACATGCTCTGTAGGTGTAGCCAGTATGAGATTACATGCAACCTCACCACCCAGCTGTGCTGACATCTCTGCCTTGTGTTAGGCTCCAGCCTTTGCTTGTCACAAAGGCAGCTCCACGTTTCTCATTCCTACATCCCATCTAAGATCTCATGCTCAGGGGTCTCTGCTCACTGGTGGATTCATCCAGGATGTTAAAACTGTCAGGGCTTAGAACTGTCCCATTCACTGATCTGGTGAATTAACAAAATTGATTTTGCTGTTCTAACCTTTCTCCTTCCCAGGCTGTGCTGAGTCACAAGGCCAGTGCTACAGTCAGCAGGTGACTGTTACTTTCAGAGTACTCTGGAATTATCCTTCCTTTCAGAGGGATTTCACAGGCATTTTTGCCATTGGTTTTCTGAAGCAGAAAACAGCAGAGTTAAGATTTGAGGTATTTGTTAGTTATCTTCCATTGCTGTGTGTTACTCACAGTGTCACCTGAGTGCAGCACTCAGAGGCTCTTTGTGACAGGCATGTACTAAGCTAAAGGGGATATGATTTCCTGCTGCTAAAGAAGGAAGTCTGTGTCCCAGGGATTTCAGCAAGAGTCTTGGGAGAATAGATGCTCAGTACATGAATCCCATCATACTTTTCAAATTTCCACTGTTCCATAATCCAGCTAAATCTTGAAATTAAAATTGAACATTCACTGTCACAATCCTGGCATGACTACCTTTGTACTTCTTGAAAATGGTGATTTTAAGGAAAATATATACTTTTCTTTACCTTCAATTGATGTATAAAGGCTTTTGATAGCAGTGGGTAACTTGGAGCATGATGCTGATTAATTACACTGTGTCTTTGCAGGTGCTGTCTGAATCTTCTAAATCAGGAGGTTATCGCCTCTTCAGCACTTATTCCAGGCAGTCTTCTGAGATGAAGCAAAGTGGATTAGGTACTGTACCTGACCTGTGAGCAGCCTACTCACCTGTACCTCTCTATTTCCATGGGCATTAGTCTGTCTCCACATAGACATCTGGCTTGAGTTCCTTTTATGTCTCTGTCGTGTGTCTTCTCTCAGTGTTACTGTTGAGAGCCCTGTAGAGTCTGCCTTGGTCGGTACTTTCTGTGTACAAAATCTCCTTCAGCTGCTGGCAGCAGCAGGTGCTGCACTTTTCATCCTTTCCAGAACAGGAGCAGCAGGGCCAGCTGCCTGCTGCAGGCTTTCCTCTGCTCCTCTGTTGCTCTTATTTGTTACACGGTTTCTCAGCTTAGTAGGAAGGGATGATTTTAGGTGAGAGCCAGTGTGCTTTCCCTTCAGTGAAACATCAGTTTATATGCAAAGCTGTTCTTTGTGTGAGACTGTTCTATTTCTGCCTTTGCTTTGTAAAGATCTCTTGTATGGAAGGGGTGTGCCACAGACAGCATGTTTGGTAGTTCTCTAAGTAGTTCTCAAGCTGAAGTCCCTGGGCAACCATTCTTCTTGTGGTAGTCAGTAGAAGAGAATATTTCAGAGCACTTGACATTCTCAGTCCTTGATTGTTTCATTCCATGTCATCCTAACATAAACTATGTCTGAATATTTTAAATTCTTCCTGAAATATTTTTGCAAAAGTAAGATCTATTTTGAAACTGGGAAAGCTGTCTCAGCTGTCATGAGATTCAGAGATGGCTGTGAAACCTGGGTCCTGAAGAGAAGAGGTGGTAATGCCCAAGTCATGCCCACTTTCTTTTTCTTTGAAACCATCTTAGTATCGTGGCATGGCTGCAGACTTGCAGCAGTTCTGACTCATCATTCTGTTGCATGGACAACCTGCAGCCAAGAGACTTCTGAAAGGCCTGCTCATTTCTCTGCCACATTTGAATGAGCAGCTTCTTTGGAATCTAATACTTACCAAGGAAAGGGAATTTTCTTCTGAGTTGTTAGAAAGTATCCCTGGAGTCTGCCAGCTATGCTTCCAACCAGCTGGAAAAATCTAAATAGGAATGGCTGATGTATATTTTTTTCATAAAGGGACTGTAGCCTTGGCCATGGTAATTTTTGAATGTGTTATTTCACTTATTTCTGCCTTTCCCAGTGCCACTGTGAGATTCAGTGAGCTGTGGCAAATTGCCATGCTTAGGCTTGAAGAAACCTCTGGCTGTTCTGTGGGTCCATACAGATGAATATGGGAATTTCTGAAATGGCACATAGTCAAGGAGGTGCCTCTGCCTGGAGAATTACTGAGTACATCAAATGGTGCTGCAAACTGGTTTGATTGTTTGGGTGTGTGACTCCCAGAAGGCCTGTGCTCTGGAAAGCAGATATGACAGCCCTTGGACTAAAGCCTTTCCCAGGTTTTTGAAGAATGTCTGTTTTGGCAATAGAGAAGACTGCTGCTTTTGTACACGTTTGTACAGTACTACTTTTCCTCCACAACAAAATCTGAAAGATGATCCTGGCAAGTTTAGTTTCAGAATCTTGCTGGGAAGCTTGTGCTGTTTATTGTCCCACCTGTGAAGCTCTGCCAGGACAAAACCTTGGGTAGAACTGATAGATCTGCTCTGTGACACAGACCTCCACCCCAGCCACCATTCCCTCTGTAGAGCCTTGCAGGTGCAGAAGGATTGAGCAGGAGAGACCAGCTGTACCACACCAGCTTGCACAACACTTGGTGATTGGGATATCTGTGTTTCTGTGGGCTTTTATCACCTGAGGCCTGCTATGAAGAACCATGCCTCTTTACCTGTACAAGTCAAGCTCTTCAAGGAATCTTCCTGATTTCTTTCCTGCTTGTTTTTTAGGAATCTAATTTCTTGCCCATTTAGGATTTGAAATGTGTTCTCTCTCTAAGAGATAATACAGAACTCTGGAAGCTTGAACTTTGGCTTTAATACTTGTCTCAGCAGATGTCATGAGAGGGTTTGTTCAGGCACTACCTGCTGTTTCTGAGTTTTCTGAAGATGAGTGTACCTCCTATTGCCTGACCTTGTCAGTCAGTGCCTGGCTGTCATTATCTCTGGAAAATGGAATATATGTGCTGGTGTAACCTCGCATGTGTAGGTCTGCAGGAGCAGAGAGCACAAGAGAGCTCCTGCAGTAGCTCTATCCTGCTGCCATGCCCTCCAGAATGGTGCCTCTACTGTTATTTAAAAAACAAGATTCCTCTTTTGAAAATAGGTGGCTGCAGCTTGCTTTCTCTGTGCCTTGGAGTGTGGCACATTTTTCTGGGCATCAAGTGCATTGCTCTGGATTGTTTGCCATGGTGTATGTGCTGCTAGGGATGTTTCAGTGCCTTTCTTTGTTTGCAAGAACCCTGCAAGCTGGAGTGAAATCACTGCTGGCTGTTTGAGCAGCAGAGGTGTACACTGCCAGTGGCACGAAGCCTTGTGCTGAGATTCCCAGAGGGAAACCAAGAATGGCTGTTCTTAAACATCTGACACATAGAAGGAACATATGACAATTAAATGCACAGTAAATATCCATCGCATACAGTAATTTCTAGCAAGTGTTGCTACATTTAAATCCAAATGGTCATTGTGTTCTTTAGGGTGTGTGTACTTGTGTGTGTTACTTTGGCTACAGTGGTCTTCTGGAGTTCACTGTAGACAATTGCTGTTGTCCATAAAGGCATCTTTGTAAGTTCTCTTCTGGCTTAAGGGCACTAGCAAAATGCCTCTGTCTGCAGCAGGAGAGCAGAAACACTGGGGTATCCTTAGCTTAATGACTAACAGCAGAAGGTTCCTCAAGATCTACAATCCTAAAAATCTGATGTTCCATTTTGATCTGCCAGTAAATTAATCTGTTGGGTGGTTTTTGTTGTTGTTTTGAACTATGGAGGAGCAATTAGGAGCATCATCCTGTCCGATGCATGACAAAATTTCATTTGCATTCCAAGAGACTCCAGCTCATGCTAAGTCAGCACTTTGCATCAATTTAAAGCATTAGGAGGAAATTTTCTGAGGCTTCTGTTCCAGTGGCCCTGCAGGCAAGGGTTCTTTGTGTCCAAGGGCACCTGTGTGCTAGTCTGTGCTGAGGAAAGCCAGGAGCAGATGTCCCCAGCTCAGCCTGAGCTTGTGTGAGAACATGTCAATGCTCAGGATCTGTGTTTTTTCCAAAAAAGCTTTGTCTTGAGGATCTTTGCAGAAACAGATCTGGGGCTCTGAAGAGCCAGGAGTGGATGTGCAGCAGCAATGTGTCCTCACACCAGGGAGGGCTGATGGCATGCTGGGCATCAGCTGGGTGCCACTGTCCAGCTGAGGGGTTTGGCTCTTTGCATCTGCTCCCCTCGTGAGTGCCTGGAGCTCTGCTGGGCTGCCCTGGGCATGGAGAGAGTGTGTCAGGGCTGTGACCCCCTGGGAATGGGTGGAAGCCTGGAGCACACGGCACTGGAGGAGAAACTGAGAGCCACACTTGCTCAGGTTAGAACTTGTGGGAACTGGAGACCTCAATGCTCTTTCAGCACCTAAATAGGAGGTTACAGAGGGGACAGAGACAAAATATCCCCAAAACCTGTGCTGCTTGGTGGAGAACCAACAAACACAAGTTGCAGCAGAAGTTCCAGTTAGCTAGGATGAAGACTTTTTTTCACTTTTTTAATGTTCCAGACATTAGATCAGGGGCCCAGAGAGGTTGTGAAATTTCCTTTCTTGGGTGTATTGACCACTTGATTGGACAAACCCTAGCAAGCTGATCCAAGTTGGTCCTGCTGTGGTGTTAAGAAAGAAGCTTCAGGCTTCTTCCAACCTAAATCATGCTGTGCTGCAGTATTTTAGGATCAAGAGCTGCTTCCAATGTAGGCAGGATTTCTTTCACAGCAGTAACAGTTGCGCTGTTCCAGATAAACACTATTAGACTGTGTTGCAAATTTTTTGCCTTGGCAGGTAAGGTGGAACCAGATCCATCTGCTTGTTTCTGGAAGCCTTTTGTATGTAGGTGTAATGTTGGTTTGAAAAGTCCCTATTCTCAGAGCAGAGTGCAGCAGCAAGACCGTTTAGCAGAGAATTCACAGCCAATCAGTGGCTGTGTCTGGCCCATAATAAGGTTTTGTCTCGACTCACAATTGATTTCCTCAGTCAGTTGAAAGAATCCTCTTTGAAGTGCCTGGTGTTCCCTAAATATCACACGAAGTCAAGTCGGTTTGTGCCTTGGAGAAGCCAAGCCCCAGCCCCAGGAATGAGGCTGCTCTCCCTGCATGCTACGTTCCCTGATGCTGGCCAGGCAGAGTTCCAGGCTCTGTGCACACCTGGGGCTTTGCAGGGCTGGTTCAGACCCATTGCTCCTGTGCTGGAGCAGGGAGACATGGCCAGCAATGTCTGTCTGTAAACACTGCTTGCGAGCACAAGCCCTCTGGTCACAGCACTTTCTCTGCCTATCTGACTGGAGGTAAATCCACACTGGCTGATGCACAGGTCAGACAGTTCTTTCCTCTCCTCAGTGTCCTACACAAAAAGGAGCTTTCCAAAGAGAAAGGGCAGAAGAGCAGAGCCATGAACCTCCATGACATGAACATCAGTGGTTTGGCATCCTCACTGTTCTGGCATTAGTGTGTAGCTTTGCTGACTGAAAGGTAGAAGGTGTTTCTGCTAGGTCAGGGCAAGAAAGCCAAATGGAAGTAAACCCCTAGATGGAGTTAGGAACTTTCCTGGTGCTGAGGTTTTGGCTAGCTGCTGTGCATTTGGCACTGTGGAATTCAGAATGGAGAAACAGCCTCCCTGTGCTTCCAGGCATCGTGGTTTGTCCTGAAATTCTTGTGAGGTGGCCAGCTCATTCCTCATCCTTCGACTAACCCTGCTTTTCTGTAGTGCATGCAGTGGGTATGTGTTACTAACACCTTCCCTGCCTTTCCAGGGTCACAGTGCACCGGGCTGTTTAGCACCACTGTGCTGGGAGGCTCCTCCAGTGCCCCCAACCTCCAGGACTACGCACGCAGCCATGGCAAAAAGTTTGCCAGCAGCCTGACATACAAAGACGGTATGTGTGTTCCCTGGCAGCAGCTGGACTTGTGGCCACTGGTGTCTCCAGATGTGCCTGTGGCACAGCCTTGGACTGCTGAAAACAGTGACAGTTGAATGTGTGTATTCACCACGTCTACAATGATGAATTTTACCATATCCCAAGAAATATGGTCCTTGCTAGGACAGAAAGGGGCTGGCATTGTGAGAGGAGTTTCAGGCTGTGGTGTATGGTATTGCTGTGGTCTGATTTTGGTCTGATGTTTTAATAATACTTGCTGTTGTGAAGGGGAATTTATTGGTGCAGGTATTAAATAGGTTTGTCCTGGCAGGGAAAGTCTGGTTTCTGTGCAGCTGTGCAAAAACTGCCAGGAAGGTCAGCACGAAAATCTGGTGAAGGCACTGAGGCCAAGATTACAAACATTGTTCTGTCCCCATGGGTGCAGGTGCTGCAGGTTTACCCTGACCTGCCAGCAGCACTTGGTGCCATGTGCAGGGAGCAGGGGTTTGTTTTTTGCAGGGCAGTTGGGGCCCAGGGGCAGACTGAGCTGTCCTGAAGCAGCTGGAGGGTGTAATGCACAAGTGCAAGTGTCCACTGTGGTCCCAACAGGAAAGACACTCACTCAGGCTCTGAAGTACTGATTCCCATACCATTTGTTGGGACACTGGTTTGAGGAGCTGCATGGGCAGGGTCTGCACAGCATACCCTGACAAGGCTGGAAATTTACCTAAGGTTTCCCAGCAGTTGAATGTGTGGATTTAAGCTTGTCTGTCCTGGATGTCTTATCTTCTTAATCAGTACAGAATCTGAGTGCCTTTCTTATTGGGATCATAAGGAGCATTAACATTGCTGGATTTCAAGGTGGGAAGAGGATTAAGGTAGTAGTTTGGGGAAGACAGGAGGTTGGTTCATCTGGATTTTTGTTTAGTTTTGAGGCAAGGGAAATGGCCTTGCAAATCAGAATGAAAGATGTCCAATTCTCAGCCCTGTTGGAACTCTGTGGGTGCCATGATGTACACTGCCTGCCTGAGCTGCTTTTCCTTTGAGAGAAAGCTGAGCTGGTTCTCTATCCCCTGCTCAGGGCACTGCCTGGCACCCGTGGGCTGGCAATGGCAGTGGCAGGGATGGTGAGGTGGGAGTGTTCTCAGCCCCACTACACCAGCCTGAGCTGCCCCAGGCACAAGTCCTGGCTACTCACAGGGCAGAATAAGCTGGTGGTGTTTGGCACAAGACCAGGGTGTGAGTCATGGTGGAGCCTCTGAAAAGGCCAGCAAAGGCCCTGGCTGCTCTTCTTTCCTGCCTGCAAGGAATGGCAGCCCAAGGCAGCACTGATTCTCAGGAAAAAGCATCAGAGACTGCTCTGTGTCCAGCTGGGTGTGGAGCAGACCTGCTCAGTCCTGGTTCTGGCTGCCTGGCTCTGGAGCCTGTGTACCAAGTGCCCCTGGCATTCAAGGCCATGGGCTCCTGCTGCTTAAGTCTAAATTCACTGACAAGGTGAGGTGTGCTGAGATGCAGTTGTACCCTCGAGTACCTAAAATGCAGACTTAGTTGACTAGTGTGTGTCTAACAGAGCTCAGAATTGTAACTCTTGATGTTTCATCTCTGTTTCCATATTCCCTGGCGTGCCCTGGGACCCTGTGCTGTCATGCCTTGGTGCAGTGAGGGCATTTGGAGGGAAGGTATCTTGGGAAAACGAGAAGCAGGGCATTTAGCTTCTGGGGAAGGTAGTTTGGAATGTGAAATGAGCCCTTGATGTTTCTTCATGTTTCTGCTTAAACGAGCCCTGTTGAAATGCTGAACAATGGAATTGGTCCAAACATCACCACACTGGTTGCAGTCAGTGGCACTGCAGCTGCAGCAGACTCTTGGAGAACATTTGTTTCAAGACCTTTACCACATTCTTTAGAGTAATAACATTGAAGAGCACCACATTTTTGCATGAGCTCTTTTGTAGTTGTTCATGGCTGTGATGCTCCAAGGTGCAGTGTGTGTCATACAGCACTTCACCAATGTTAACTTGCCCTATTCCAGGGAAGTTTCAAGGGTCCCTATTTCTGAAGTCTTTTTTGCTTGGAGCTGGAGGAGGGCTAAGGAGCACTTCAGCAGAAAGTTTTGTCAACCTCAGGCTGAGGGAGGGTCCATGGATGGTTGTGGTTTCAAATTGGCTTGCCTGAAGCCAGGGTTGCAGTAAACTGGGTCAGTGTCGTTTCAGTTCAGGGCAGGAGGAGGTGTGGGTGGGATGGAGATGGTCACCAGCTGACTGCAGCTCCAGGCTTAGACACTTCCAAGGGATTGCATGGGTAGGGAAAATTGTCATGCTGTTTGTTGAGTTTAAAGAAAGAAAAACAATTTTCAGGGCTGGTACACTAGAGGAGGAGATTTTAGTGAGAGTTGGTTTAGATACATGATTTGGCCAAGCCACTGCATGTGGCTGTAGGAGCACACTGGGAGTGTGGAGCATGCGTTGGTGCACTGATGAGGGGCATAGACACCATGTGGGCTGGGGAGAATGGATGCATGAAACATGAAAGAGGAATAAAAGGGTTTTTGCTATTTCCTGAAAGATCCCCAAGAGCAGCAGAAGGTATGATGGCTGGGATCTCACATCAAATCCCACTTGTAGATGCTCTGATCAAGGCCATTCTTTTTCATGGTAGCTGAGGAATTTCCAGTGTGGGAAGAAAATAAAGTTTCCAGCCCTTTTTTTTTTTTTTTTTAATTTTTTTATTTTTTTAATGTGTGTGCATATGGAGCCTAATCCATGTCCTTTGAAGCTTATCTGTTTGCACCCCATTAGATGCACAGTGTCTGTCCTTGCATGGTCTTTCTGATTTGTGATTTGTATGGGAGAGCTTGGCCTGGCCTGGGGCATGGCCAGGAGAAGCCTGAGGACCACTCTGACAGGTGTCTCCCAAAGCTTCCCCTGTACTGAAATGTTACTGAAATGTTTGGAGTAGAGAGCTGTTGGGCCATGGGTCTTTTGCTTCTTCCCTACTCAGGTGATTTACCTTTAAGTTGATGAGTAGCTGTGTATAGCTTGCATTAAGAGGTTGTTCTGAGCTGTACCTGTGCTGGAGCTGTTCAGTCCCTCTGCAGAGCAGAGTTTGTTTTCCTTGGGCAGGGTGAATCCTGAGCAGTGCTGCTGTGGTGCTGCTGTGCTGGGACGTGTGCTCCGGGGGCTGTGAGCATGGCCTGGCTGCGTTCTGCACTGGTGGGAAGGTGTGAGCTGCTGGCTGGGCCCTGAGGGTGTGGCTGAGTGTGGGGGGTCAGCAGAGCCTGCAGGGCGCTGCAGAGCTGGGGAGGCACAGAACAGTTCAGTCAGAGCCGCAGGAGCAGCGAGGGGCGCTGCAGCAGCGCTCTGCAGCAGCTCTTGTGGGGTCAGCAAGGTGCACTTGAGCCAAATCAGGCGTGTGGAGGTCGGGGCATCCTTTGGGGCAGGCTGTTAACTGAGATGATCTGTTTTTATTTCCTCAGAGCTCTTGTCTATGCCAGCCGTAAAACGATTTTCTGTGTCGTTTGCAAAGCATCCGACTAATGGTATGTTTGCTTTCTGGATTTGATGTTCCCTCACACTTCTAACCCCACGCTCACACTCTGTTTTCTCTGCACATGTTTTCCTCTCAGCCTTCTTGTGGTTTTTGTGTCTGTGTATCTGGTGTTCAAACATGCTTCACCTCCCTCCATGGCGTCCCTGTGACCGATGTGCTCGCTCATCCCCTGTCACTGCTCAGTGGTGCCTCTGCTCTCCCCGAGGTGCTTTTGTTCCAGGTGAAAAGGCAGAAGCCCTGGCTCTGAGAGTGCTGCTGCAGCAGCCTGGAGCTCCGTGGTGACATTTTGTCATGCTCCCTTGTGGGAGGGTGGGGATCAGGGGCAGAACACCACTGGACTGGGGGCTGATGCTCACTCCATATCATGAGGCATCAGCAGTTTAGGTCCTCAGTTTCTGCACTGCAGATTTGTAGGGTGACAGCTGTGTGTCACCTGGAAGGGCCTGTGAACAGTGGGACAGTACACTGGTAGCTCGTGTCAGCAGTCCTGGTGGCCTCATGGCCTCCTGTTGTCAAACCTCTCTGCTAGGCTGCTCCTGTGGTTCCTCCAGGCATGGTGGTGTTGGCACAGGTGGGCTCACCTTTTCTGCAGACATTACCCTGTGAACTGTGTCTCTCCAGAGCTCTTACTCCTCTGTTGGTGGATGGTGCTGGCTTGGGGGCAGCCTGGGGTGGCATCACCTTCATCCCATCCTGCATCTCTGGGAGCACTTGGTCACACGTCTGAAAGAGCTGCTGCTAATTCACCATCTCTGCTCCGTATTGCTGCTTACCTGACAACCAAAGTGAGTCTGTGAGGTTATAGGCCACTAGCTCTGTTGTAGCAGGTGCCTTGAAGCAGTGTTTGCTCTCCAACTCTTGCACAGATATGTTTAAAAAGGTTTCACAGCACCCTTCCTCTTGCATGGCTCCTGCTGCTGAGACAAGTTGGAACCAAAGGAGATCACTGAACCCTACTGAGTATTTCTGCCTGATGTGATCAAGGCAGCTTGTGAATATGAAGACATCCTGCCTGGTGTAATCTGGAAGATGAATGAAATTCAGAAGACTATTCTGAAAATCAAAGTTTTGGGAAGGATGAAGTGGGAAAGGGCAGCTCACTGTGGCTTTACTGGTCTCAAGTAACTGGAAGGAGCCTATTCTCTGTGTTTGCTTGGTTTTGGTTTTCCCAGTGGCCAGCTGCTTGGTTTGTCTGTATGTCTGGACACCACTGGAGCTCACGTGGTGTATGTCAGCAGGGTGTGTTGCTCTATCTTGCCTGCAAAGGTTGTACCAAGTTCCAGCCTTTCCTAAGACACTGCTATAGAGCAGTTGCCCCTGCTCCAAACGTGATGGGGTGAAACTGGGCATCATGTGCCTCCCAAAAACCCAATTAATATTTCTGATGGCAAAGTGCTTCCTAATCAAGAAAACAAAGACAGGGTCCAGCAGGTGAGAGCTCAAAGTCAGGGATGTTTTGTCTAGGATTGGCACTGCTTTGAGCAGGAGGGATGTTTACCCCAAGAACCACTTAAAAAACTGAATGAAAGAAGCGTTCCCAGCTCTGAGTCTGGATTTTGTTTCTGGAGAGCTGTGTGGTGAAATGGAGTGGGTGAGCCAGGGTAGTGGTCAAGCCCAGCATCAGGCCAGATGGTTTGTGCCCTGGTCACACAAGTCTGGGGTGGGTGATGTGAGCCCTGAGGCTGTGTGTAGGGAGAGGACATGCCTGCATGCTGGTGTCTTGTCTGCCATGCAGGGATAACACAAAGATTGCACAGGGCTGTTCTCAAAGACAGGGAAAGTCAGTGCTTCTGTGCTGCCTCTGTTCCTCTGCACTCTCAGCACTCGGCTCTCAGTCAGACCCTGCTGTCCCCCAAGCCCCTTGCACAGCCTCTCTCATTTGCCACTGGGCCTTTTGCTCTCCCCGTGCTGATGCGCCTGGCTGTGCTGGGATGCAGGACTCAAACACTCTGGCAGTCTGGATTTCTCATCTCAGCTGCAGGAGGGTGACTCAGGCCCTGAGCCTCATTTTTTATCTAGCCAAACCTGAACTGCAGTGGACTTGGAATGTGTCCTAAAATTTATTCACTTGTCAGCCTTTCCCTTAGAAAGATGAGCCCTTGCTGCTCAGGCCCTGCCCTGCAGCTGGGCGTAGTCTGGGCTGGGAGGGGTCTGCTGTGCCCTGGTGCCACAGGGGGACCCTGACCTGCTCACTGTGGGAGGGCTGGGGCTCAGTGTGTGCTGTGGGTCCTTCTCACCAGCGGCCCTGGTGCTGGCAGCTCCATCCCCACATCTCCACACTTTCTCTGTCCCTCTCCTCTCACTCTCTGTGGCCCCTTTCCTCCAGATGTGTTGGAGCACCAGCACGTTGCCCAGTTGCTGCGGCGTTTTTCCTCTGACTGTGCCACGAGCCGGACCATCTGCTTGGATGCCAGCCTAGCCCACCACCTGCAGCAGTGCTCCTACCACCTGCGCCTCTTCAGGAGCTGGCTGATCTCAGGGCAGGATGACTTGGAGTGTCTTTACGGTACTGCACGCTGCAGCTGCCTCTGTCCCTGCTCTTGTAGCTGAGCAGGGACCACTGTCTGCTTGAGAGTGCAAAGTATGCTTTGCTTCTGAAACCAGGAAAGCGTTTCCCTCACCGAGCCCCGAGGTGTCTGTGCTGCAGCAGCAAGCTGTGTGAGCTGCTGTACCAGCTGTGTTGCAGCCTTAGGCAGGAGCCTTTCCACACGGAGCTCTGCTCCCCGTGTGGCTGCAACTGCTTTTTCCATCTTGGGCAATTGTTTGTTGCCTCCTTCCTTTAGCCAGGGTGAGCCCTTGAGCTCCCTTGAGGGCAGGTGCTGGGCTCCTGTCGATGGGATGCCCTGCTGGCAGGATGCTCTGTGCAGCTCTTGGTGAGCAATGGAGGAACCAAAGGAGTAGTGAGTATGGGAGGAGATTCAGGAGGTGCTGCAGCTGGTCACAGCTGAGTGAACTTGCTGTGGAAATTTTGGGGAAGTGAGTGCTTGTGGGTGTGTTGTATCTAGAGAGACTGAGTTGAGACAGGGTAGAGCTGAGCTTCTGTGTGGCTGCACTGCATGGCATCTTTCCTGTCTGGTAGGGCCTCTCAGTGTGTCCTGTCTGAGATGGGAAGAGGTAGGCAGCTTCAGCGTTGAATCCAGATGTTACAAATCAAAGCTTGCTGCTGTTTCTCTGGAAGTTTTGAGCCTCTGTCACAGATGGGAGGTCTGGTGCAGGGAGGCCTTGGTGCTGTGTGAGGTGGAGAGCTGGGGCTGCCTGCTGAGGATTCCCTGCACCCTGGCAGCTGCTCAGAGCATGTGGCTTGCTGAGCTGTGTGGTGTGATGCATGGCCCCCCTTTGCCATTCAGACCCACAGGAGGGAGGGGCACAGACAGTGCAGCCCTCCATGCAATGAAGCAGCAGGACAGAGCACTTTCAGAGCCTGGAAGATGAGAACTTTTCTTACACAACCTGTTTTTCCTTGATATGGCCCTTTCTGTCAGGCAGGCAATTTGGAGACAGTTGCTTTTCACGTGTAATTAGGACAATCCCTTGGTCTGCTGGCAGCAAATGCTAAAGGGAAGCAGAATTGCTTCAAGGGAAGAGATGCTGGCTCACAGCAGACTGCTCCAGAGCCAGGGCTGAGCTTTCCCTGCAAGTCTTGGCCATGCTGGTGAGCTGGGGTGGGGAGAGGAAGAGAGCCCAGTGCTTTGGGCACAGCAGGCTGCTGGGGCTGCATCCTGCCCCAGCACAGCCCAGCACAGCCCTTGGTGCTCCTTGCATAACTCCTTACCAGAGCAGCAGCCCTCCCAGCTGGAAATCAAATCTCCACCATGGACTTCATGCTGTTTTCCCAGCCCACACTTCATTGATGTGTCTGGGTTTCCTGCTGAGGCTCTTCTCAGATCAGACATAGTTGACAGCCCAGGTCTCTTCCTTGTGAAAACTGCATTCTTCTGTCTTCTCTTTACTTGTATCCACACAAAGGAAACATGAATTAGAAGGTAGAATCGGTGAGTCAAAAGTGTGCAGTCGGCAACCACAGTTGGAAAGACCAGGATGGAATGTCTGGGAACCTGTGTGGTCATAGCTGGGAAAAAGAATAGTGTGAAGTAAGTTCATGCTGGTAAGGAATCCCACTGGTACTGGAGCCAAAGGTCAGCTGTGGACAAACTGAGCAGCCCTGTGATGATGAGCAGGAAAGTAGTGGTGATGTCCAATTGAAAATAAATTTAAATTACAAAGGGAAACAGCCCCAAACTCTTTTATATAAAATAGTGGGCTCTGATCTGACCATCATCACTTGAGACAATGTGGAACAGGTAGAAATTTGCAAAATTAGAAATTTGGGAAGGATGTTTGTAATAGTGGTCTGAGAAGTCTGAGGGGAGGGGTGGGGATCC
The DNA here is from genome assembly GCF_029582105.1 of Oenanthe melanoleuca. NCBI lineage: Eukaryota > Metazoa > Chordata > Aves > Passeriformes > Muscicapidae > Oenanthe > Oenanthe melanoleuca. Next base: position 151,746 of record NC_079344.1, on the reverse strand, counting down.
ACAGCTCCATGTAGCTCCAGGAGCAAAAAGGGTTCTAATGGAGTGAGTTGAGACACTTTGCACAAAAGTGTTTTTTTCCAAGCTCCATATCACAGTACCTGGGGATGTTGGGAGCTTAACTGAGTTCAAGGGGAGACAAGAATGTGGAAGAGACACATGATGTCCAGAGCAATTCTGAGCTGTGGGTCTCTGATGTTGGGACATGTGACTAGAGAGTTACATGTGCTGTCTAGACTCAAAACCCTTCACATACAATATGCATGTGGCATGTTGGGAGTTTGCCCAGGAAAATAGGGGTGGGCTGGTCATGCATATAAGAGAGGAGCCTGGTGAGTGGTTTTGTTTGTGCTGAGGCTGTACAAGTGCTTCTTCACTCCAAAAGAGCTGGCACACAGAACACTGGCACACAGAGCTTCCTCTGTTGGATGTGGGTGCAGAATGGCTGGAATTCTGTCTGGTTTCTTGTGCCATGAGCCTGCATCACAGGCTCCTGTCCTGTGGGCCCCAGGAAGAGTTTGAGGAAGCACCAGCAGGGTCAGCACAGGGTGACTGTCACTCTGGGACAGCTCCTGAGGGTTGCTCTCACAGTTTATTGGTCTTGCCCCTTCCTAAGGTGTTGGTTCTGTGCTAACTGGGCATGGTGCAGCAGTGGTTGGAGCCTGCCCTGGAGACAGGCAGGGACTGTGATCCATGGTGGGAACTGCTGCCTTGGCTGTGCTGTGGAGCCATGAGCCACTGTTGGCCTCTCCCAGCAGCTCAGCAGGACTGGGAAGGTGTGCAGGGAAGTGGGTCCCATGCACAGATGAGAGGGATTCCTTGAGCACAGTACTCCTCCACCCTGAAAGAGGAAGCTTTGTCCATTTTACTCTGCTTGCTCCAGAGTTCTGCAGTGGTGCTGTGCAGAGCAGGCCCCTGGCACTTTGGGGTACAGGTATGTCATTTCACACCAGCTGGGTGTCAGTGCCTAATGTTTCTTTTAATGCTGGACCTTTGATTTCCTCATTTTACTAGAGGGGAGCCCAAGCACTCAGATCCCCACTGATGCCCCTAAAGTATCTTGCAACAACATTGCTTTGCCCTATCTTATATTTAAACTTTCTTTTTTCTTTGAAGACCCCAATACCTGAGCCAACTTCTGTTGTGAAATGGCATTAGCCTCAAACTGGGCTGCTCCACAGCTATCTCCCATGACTGTTTGATGTTTTGCCCTCACCCTTTTCCTTTAGCTCTGTCTCCCAGGAGGCCTCTGAGAAAATAAAGAATGTATATTCTTCCTTCCTCAGCACTTCCACTCTCAGGACTTCTCAGCAGCAGACAGAAGATTATGGTCTTTTTCCTGTGTCTTACATTTCTTCATCCTGGCCGATGATTTGTTATCCTTCCTGTCTTGAATTATGTTTGTAGGCCCTTTGTGGCATAGGTAACCTCATGAACTCTCTGGAGGATTCTTTATCTCCACCAACTGTTATTTATTGCAGTGAACACCTTCAGGGCTCTGCTCCTTGCCTCTTGCAGAGCTGGGTTAGGTGAGGGTGCTGGAGCAGAGCCTGTCCTGGAGGTGTCTGGAGCAACTGCCTGCCCTATCCAGAGTGGGAAGGGCTTCCAGGGCTTCTCCTGAGGTGCTGCCAAGCTGCAGGGCTCAGTTTTATCCTCTCAGTGTCCTGGGCACACATCCTGCCTCAGATTGCATCAAGAGCTCTCTTTTTGCATTTCAAAGTAATTTTCCTTCTCTGTAGCAACAAACACAGTTCCTTTCCAGGGTATTTTTGAGGTTCTTGGAGGAGTCTGGGGGGGGTCACAGAATGGGAACCCCAACCCTGAGGAGTTGAGAGGCTGTTGGACTTGGGAGGTGCAGGGCAGGAGGCAGCCTCATGCCGTATACCCAGGGACTCATCTGTTTCTTCCTTGCTCCTCTGACAGTTCAGGTTGGCTTGGTTACACCAGGCCTTTGCAGGGTGCTGGGATGAAGAGGAAGATGCTTTGCTCTGATACTCTGCTGGTGTGAGCAGCAGAGGATTTATTCTGAATAGTCGTGATGCAGCTTAGCTCTGAGCAAGTGTCTGTTACATGCTGAGATTCCTATTTCTGCTCATTCTGGGCTTGCTGGCAGTGAAGTCCAGTTAAGGGGATGAATAATTCAAATCATGTCACAGCCTTTCCTTGGACACAGCCTGTCAGAGGTGCACAGGGAGCTGCTGGGGCAGGGAGGTTCTGTGGCTCCTGGTGGCTGCTGCAGTGTGTGCTCCCTGCTGTGGGGAGAGGGCTGTGCTAGGTGGGGATCACCAGCCCTGGGACCTCTTTAATGGAGATTCTGTTGGCACCACTTTGATTCTGTTTGGCTTCCGTGAGTGGGAGCACTGTGCCAAGCTCTGTGCCAAGTTCTCTGTCATGGCTGTGTATTTTAAGTGTCCCAGGCTCAGCAGCAAAAATGGCAGCTGCCAGATACTTTTCCTCCTGTCCCCTCCATGTGTACCCAGGTGCTTGCTTTCAGATCTGTTACTGCATGGGATTGCTTCGTGGTGATTTTCTTGGGCTAGAAGAGAGGACCTGAGGCCTGAGTGTGCCTGTGTTTGATTCCAAGCGCCCAGCTCCTTCAGCCATGAGTGCTCCTGCATGGATTTACCCTGCTGTTTCCTCTGTTCATTTGCTGGTTGGTTTCTTGGCAGGTTTTGAAGGCTGTTCCATGGTTCCCACCATTTACCCCCTGGAGACGCTGCACAACTCGCTGTCCCTGCGGCAGGTGAACGAGTTCCTGACAGCCGTGTGCAGGAGCTGCAGCGACTCCCACGTCCAGAACACTGCAGGTACTGCTCACCTGGGCCTGCCCTGGCAGGCAGGGGCACTCCTGGGCTTTTGCATTCTCAGGAAGATCAGGCTGACAGGACTGGAGATTCAAGTGCAGTCCCTGGAGCCTGTTCCAGTCTGTTCTAGCCCAGGAATGAGCCATGGAACCTGCTCAGAGCCATCCTAGTTCACTTACTTAATAAACGTCAGGTCTGTAGCTGATGAGTATGGTGATGAGGATACAAACTCCAGCTTTGTAAATCTTAGCCTGGGGTTCCCAGGAGTGGTGGGCAGGCACGGCTCTGAACTGGCACTGGTCTTTAGCTCTTCCAGGGCAGCTGCCCGTGGCTGCTGGGCTGCAAGGCATTCCTTGATGTCTGTTGGAATATTAGTGATGTGTGTGTTTTTTGTCTCCAAGCTCTGTTTGATTCAATGATGGGCAGCCAGATCCCAGGAGATCCCTTCATGTCCCAGCGCATCCTGTCCTCAGCGTCCCTGCCGCTGCGCCAGCGCTCGGACAGGCCCCCGTGGTGTGAGTGCTCCTTCTCACTCAGGGCTCTTGTGGGGGGAGGGAACCTTGTGAAGTCAGCAAGGCCAGAAACCAGTCTGGCTGAAAACAGTTTCATTCTCCTCCTTTACTGGATTAGATACAACCTAGGTATTTCTCTAGTTTTGCTTATTGTGCAATATAACACAAGAATAAACATTAGTAGAGAATCAATATTTCTTTCTCCAGTGTTGGCTCCCACTCAACACTCAGGGACTGTGTGTGTCAGGGACTTGGAGAAAAAAATGGAGGCTGGGATTTTTCCATAATAATAAGGGAATGAAATAAATTTGTTTTCACTTTGAAGCCAAACATCTCACTTCACATTTTGTGCTGTGACAACAGAATCCACTCTTGGCTGTATGCCAACATAGCACTGGATTACAAGATGGGATTGTGCTCTGTGTGCTTTGGTTTTCATCAGCTGAACTGCCAGAAATGCCCAGGACCAGCTGTGAGCCCCTGACAGGTCACACAGCATAGACAGCCCTCACCTCTTGGTTGTAGAACTGCGGGACTGTGACAGTTTGGGTGGGGAAATACCAGCTACATGTTTCAAGATTTTTCTTCCTTTTTGCAGACAGCAGTGGCCCCTCCAGTACCGTCTCCAGTGCAGGCCCGTCCTCTCCAACTTCTGTGGACAACTGTGCTCGTTTCAGCTTCACCGAGAAACTTTCCATCAGCCCCCCAAAAAGTGAGGAGCAGCTGACTGGCCAGTCCCCTGAGCAGGAGGAGAGCCAAGCTCCAGGCAGAGGGCTCCATGTGCAGGTGGACGTGTCTGGGCTGCCAGTAGCAGAGCCAAGTGCCCCAGAGAGCCTGGTCTGGAATAGGGGCCCAGAGCCAGGCAGGGTCCTGGAGCTGTGCAAGGAGGAGCTGGCAGGGGAGGATGCTAACCCAGAAGAGAGCAGCAGGGGGGAGCTGAATGAAGAAAAACCATCTGGGGAAATGTTAGAGCCAAGTAACCCAGGAAACTCAAAGTATGGGGAAGGGTTTGACCTGAGGCTGGCTGGGGAGACAGTAAAGACAGGTGAGGGGTGTATCAGGGGAATGGCTGGCCTGGATCAGTCAGAGGAGATCCTGGTGCCCTGTGAAGAGGAGCTGCTGGGAGAGGTGTTGGATGCAGAGCATACAGGCAAGGAGCTGCTGGGGGACACTGCTCTGTCAGACCAGCTTCTCTCTGGTCACCTGAGCCAGTTGCAACCACTGCCTCCTGAGAAGAATGTGGAGGAACTGCAGCTGCTGTGTCAGAAGGATCAGCAAAATTAGTGGCTTACTGGGCAGCACACTGCAAGCACTCCAGCTGGAAGCAGCCTGGCTCCCTGCATGGCACCACACAGCTGGGGTCTGTGGCAAAGGAGAGCCCACGTCCTGGGCCACAGGGCTCTGTGGTGTGGAAGAGACTGCTTTACTCCTCCACAAGTCAGCTCTTTGCCATTCAGCAAGAATGTTTGCCTTGTTAAATGAACAGCAATGCAGTCTTGGTGCTGGCATGGCACCTCCATGGAGCAGGGACATGGTGCTGCACTGGTGTCCCAGGGGCTTTGTGCTCACTGGGACAGCAGCATTAGAGGACACAGCCAAGGCTTTTAGGGTGGTAAGTCCAGAGGGGACAGATCCCCCCTCGTGACTTCTTGGCCCACAGCCTTTAGAGAAAGGCATTCTGGGCCCAAATTAATGAGATCCATCACAACCACCAACCTCCTCTCTGTTCCTTCCTTCTTCCTCTCTCAATTCCCACTGCTGGCCACCAAAATCAGGTCCAGAGAGTCCATGGCAGGAAAACTAGCAGAAGCAGAAAGCATTCTGAATGAGTGTGGAAAAGAAGGGTAGTGAGGGTATCAGGTTTGACTGCCACTTGCAAGGGAACATCACTTTGGCGTGGCCTTGGGTGTTTCCTGCTGGGCTGGGGCAGCAGGAGCCTGGGATGCAGCCTGGGAGAGGTGTGCAGGGAGGACACACAGCTGGTTTTCTTTCCTGTCCCCAAGGATCAGGCAGGGTCCAGCTCTGAAGTCTTGGTGACGGATTAAAAGAAACTGCTATTTTGACAATTCAGGACTATTAGAAACCAAGAAGGAGAAATCTTTATTATATATAAAATGAGAAGTATTTAAAGGATATTTATGTAAATGCCTTGGAGCACAAGCCTGCGGGCGAGGTTGATACGGGTGTCCCTGCGCGCGCTGCGTGCCGGGGCTGTGCTGCCACTCCTGTTCGTGGGCGACTCTGCCTGCCTGTCTGTAGCTAGGCTCTGTTCTGTGAAGCTGTGCCCAAAGATCTCTATGCTGTGTTGTGACAATGTGTGTTCACAGTAAATCTATGCTGTGGGTCCAGTGTCTCTGTCTCTGATGCTGACTTGGCAGCAGTGTGTATGTGCCTGGAACAGTAATCCCTGCTCACTCTCTGCTGTCCTGCAAGAGTAGCTGTAGCTGGAGTCAGACCTGGAGTAAATGCACAGGCTCCAGGCCAGGAAAAAAACCTCCTTTTTACTACATGGGAGAACTGGTCATACTGGGGAAGAGTTCCAGGCTTCCCAGGTCTCAGGGGGGTTTGTGGTAGAATGAAGACAGTGGGATAGTGTGTTCAGCTCCTTTTACTTGGTCCACACCTTCCTGTCACTTGAAGGACATCCTGGGTGTCGTGTCCTTTTCCTCCTCCCAGGCTGCTGGGCATGTAAGGTGATGTTTACTTGCACAGGAATGGAGCAATCGTGCAGCTGCAAGAGTACAGCCCTGGCTGGGGGCACCCTAGCCCCTCCCAGCAGGCTGAGCCTCCCTGCACTGCAGATCTGCACAGACACAGACCTGGCTGAGGGACCCCAGGTGACTGAGCAGCCCTGCCCACAGCACTTGCCCTGCAGCCCTGCACCAGCAGTGGCTGTGGCACCTGCCCCAGCACGGCTCCAGCAGCCCCATCCCTGCTGAGCACCAGCCTCAGCCCCTGCCAGGACCTGTGTGCTCCTGCCAGTGCCTGGGCAGGGTGCTGCCAGCAGCCCCTCTGCAGGGCTGACTGCTGGCAGGGCATGGGGCAGGCCCTGGGGCTGGGGATGTGCCTCTCAGGTGCTCACCCCTCCAGAGCCTGTGCTTGTCCCTGCACACCTTTGGGAAATGCACTGCAGTCACAGGACCTTGGTTAGCTGGAGTACGGCCAGAGACACTTTACCTGAAAAGTAGCTGTGTGTGGAAACATTTCCTCGTTTATGGTAACAGTTCATGGTTCCTCCCATCAGCACCAGGCTTGCAGCTGCCCTGAGCTCTCCATCGGGCCCTGCACAAGCTGTGCTGTGCTCTGTGGCAATGCTGGCCTCTCTCCTGAAGACTGTAGCACAGAGCCCCCTTTCTTTTTCCCTGGTACCCACCTGTGCCATTGTTTCCTTCTGAGGACAGGCAGGCAGGAACAGAACTAACTGGGCAGCAGCCTGTCCTGACTGTTCCAGCACAGGCAGAGCAGCAGCTGTCCCAGATTTTGGATAAGTAGATGAAAGAGCTGAAAGAAAGCAAGTTCCCTTGTTGGAGGTCAGGTCTGAGGTCTGCAAAGGTCCAAAAGCCCAACTGCTGCAATGGGGTCAGGCAGATGGAACCCCTGGCATGCCTGTGCCCAGGTCCCAAGCCAGCAAGTCACAGGGCTAGAGGGTTTCCAGCTCAAGGAATGCCAGCAGCATGGGGCAGGGCTGCCCTTCCCAAGAAGTGCAGGGGCAGGCAGAGGCTGCAATGAGATGCATGATTCGGGAATTGTGAGGAGTGATGGTGCTGCATGGCAGACAGGCCATGCCAGGCTCCTCACTGGATTATCAAGAGCTGCTTTTCCCTGTACAGCCCTGGCCAGCTGTGCAAGAGTCCCAGCTGTTCCCCAGGAGGTCACTGTCACCCGCTGGGGCCAGGGGCAGGGCTGGCTGTCCAGGCTCTGTGGCCTTACGTGCATGTCCCTTTCCTGAGGCACAGGGGGGTGCAGCTGCTGCTGCTGAAGGAGGGGCTCCCCTAAGCTGGGAGCCACGGGAGGGTGGCACAGCCGTGCCTGGGACTCCTGGGCTCACTGAAAGAACAGCTGGAAACCACTGCAGATGTTCTCGTTCGCAATTAATGTGGCTTTATTGTTAATGTGTTGGGCTCCTCTCTTGACAGCAGTTAGTTACAGAGTGTTTCATGTGGAAATGGGCAAAAGGACAGAACTCAAGGAACTAAATTCAAATAGAAATATGATGGTGAAGAAAAGAATCAGGGCTCTCAAAACATTTAGCATAGAAGAAGCTAGGAGCACAAGATGCCATTTCAATACAGTTAAGACGTTCACTTTTTTAATTATAGGTTTAAAATAGTATTTTTTTACCTATTACATACAGGAAGATTACACGTTGTTGCCCACATGCAGAAACAAGCAAAAGCAGAGTTTAACTGTTTCTCTCTATAGTATTGTATTACCTCTGGCTCCGGGTGGGTCCTGCTGGCTCCTGTGGCCCGAGCAGGGTCAGACTCTACAAATCAGCATTTTCATAAGTCTTTTTCCCCATAGTTTTTCTTAAGATGGAAGGAGGTGGAGGGGAGAGGGAGATAGTGAGAGAAGCTCAAGGCAGAGCAGACTGCGACAAAAACTGAAAAAAAAAGTGGAGCCTTGAGGACAGGGAAGCAAAGTGTGTGGGATAAAGGTAGCCAAGCAGCAGAGCTGCAGGGCAGGAGCAGGGCAGGAGCAGGGCAGCCTTCCTCCTAGAACCTGCCCGTGGCCACACTCCTGCCCGGAGGATGCAGGCACCTCACAAAGCCTCACTATTACTGCTGCTTAGTCAGAATTGCTTCAAGTTTAAAATTGAGAAAACATTCATGTGTAGGTCTATCTAAGTTAGTGCATCAGCTTTTACATCTAGCTACGCAGAGGGATCCCAGGACCAGCACGGGCCGTGCTTGTGCCTCTGGTGTCTGCAGCCTGCAGCTGCCACCGTGGGTGAGTCAGGGTCTCCCCAGGGCCCCAGCAGTCCAGGGAGGGCAGGGCAGGAGTTTCAGAGCCTGCAACTGCCAGAACCAACATTCATGAGTGCTGACCCCATCGGGGTACAGAGAGTGACATTTATTATGCTGGCAGACACAGTGCAAGTCCATGGTTAAAATGAACACAGCACAGGGCAGGGGTTTGCTGAAGCCCTGAGTAAGCTCATGTGCTCCTAGCAAGGGCCATAGCCTGAGCTGGCTGTGCCCTGGGGAGGCTGCTGGCCTCAGGCCTTGTCCCACAGCTGCTGGGTTTTAGACATGGTCTTACCGAGACACTTTTGCTGCCCACAGGTTCTCTACGGTCTTCTCATTTTGTTTAAATTGCAGCATGTTAGTACCTGTACTGAGAAACCTCTGAACTGACACTAAAAGCACATGGTATCATATTAACATGTATAAATTAAAATATTAAATCAACACAAAATGCAGCTTAACATTAAAAAAAAATAAATATATAAATTAAAATGCAAAATAGACCATTTCCCTAGAAACTCCATTTTAGTGCTAGGAGCAGGTTTCTAAGCAGCATTTTCTTCATGTCACCTGCCAGAAAACTAGCACTGAGACTGAAGTGTCCCAGGCAAGTGCAACTCAGGGTCGGAGGCTGCTTGTGGGGTCAGTCCTGTGCTCAGGGCCAAGCACAGTGGGTGCCACAGCAGATGGAAACACTTTGTGCTGACTGTCAACAGCTGCAGCACAGCTTTCCACCCCATTCCTTCTTCCCCTGAGCACAGCCTGCTGCCACTCTGTCTTGCAGAAAAGCTTTGTGGTAAGATCTCTGTCAGTTCTCTGGACGTGGCAGAGGCTCCCGGGTGCTGCAGGCTCAGAGCACCTGAGCCCCCCAGTCCCTGCAGGGAGAACGTGTCTGTGTGCCAGGGAGGTCCTGGGGGCCTGGTCAGGAGCCACAGTGCACTCAGGGCACGCACTTGTGTTTCTGCCAGCACGTCCAGAGCCAGGACAGGTGGCCACAGGGCACAAACTGCAAGGTGGCAGCAGGTGGGTGAGCAGCACCTCACCTGCACATCAACACATCCCTGCCACGCGTGGAGGAGCTGAGAATGGCTACACTGGCTAAACTCCTTTTCCCCCTGTATTTTGGGAAGGGCCTTCTCTTCCCTCACACCACACGTCCTATTCCCCACGTCCTGGACACCTGGAGGGGCAGCAGAAAGCTTGAACACGGCTCTAAGGCAGGGGGGGATGGCACTGAGTGCAAGCTGGCACCCTGCAGTGACACTGGTGGCACCAGCCTCCCCCAGCTCCTGCAGCTGCTCAGCACAGCCCTCTAGGGCCTTTGCTTTAGGGACAGGGAGCTTTCTTGTACATCGTGGGCCAACAGTGGCTAAGGTTTTTCCAGCCCTTCTGCTGTTGAGGGGGCTGAGTTGTGCGTTTGGATGCTCTTTTTGTGTCACTACTCAGGCCACAGCTGCTCTGTGCCTCTCCTGCCACACAGCTGCTGTGCAGGAGCCAGCTGTGTGTGCCAAGCTCAAGTTAGCAGGTTAGGAATGTGCTGAGCCCTCCCCTCACACGCCATGGCCTTCATCCCAGCCCCTGAGCACAGCAGGATGCCACAGGCAAGCACTGGGCACAGAACCTGCCAGGCTGGCACGTGGTGGTCGTGCCTAGCTGGAGCTCAAACACCTCCTGTATGCTCAGGAGAGGAGATGGAAGAATGACCTTCACTGTCACATTACAGACAGAGGGTTTTGTCTTCCCTCATCTCCCTGGTGCAATTTTTTGCAAGTTAGGTTTTGCCCCTGCCCCCTGCCTCCCATGCACTCTCTACATGCAGCAGCAGCACTTCAGCCCTCACCAGAAAGATGAGGTTCTGGTGCTACAGGTTAAATGGCAAGGCAGCCAGGAAGAGAGTAGAACAAGCTCTCACAGCAGCAAGGCAGCCAAGATAGTCTACAGAAACTGTACAGTCAGCAGAATAAAGCAGGGAAGGTAAAAGTGCCCCTGGCCTGCAACTGCTCTTGCACAAACTCTTAGCTCAGTCCAGAAAATTACAGAGCCCTGCACTTCTTCCTCATGGCATCCAGTGCTGAGCAAGATGGATACCCGATTGCCTGACAAATGGGAACCATGTAGAGGACTAAACCAGAGAAGAACTGGACTGTGATTAGATGGTGTCTCTCATGTTGCATCGGTGATTGAAGAGTCAATGGATGAACACAAAATGTGGGAGACTTAGAATTCAATCTTACAGGCTGGAAAAGATTCGTCCTGCATCACAACAGTGCTGCTGCTTGCCAGTACCATGATGTTTAGCTCCTGCTGTTTCTCATGGGTCTGTTGGTACCATTCTCGTGTTACCTCAGTATCGTGTGTTGGGATCAATGTCACCTGGGAAAAGAAAGCAGCAGGGATGATTGAGAACAACTGCAGTGACAAACAATGCCCATAGGAGCTGAGGCTAAAATTTCTTGTTAATTTTGGAACACTGTACCCTTGGTACTGTTTGTTCCATTTAATGTCTTTCAGATGTCGGGTTCTGAGGCAGAGCTTTATTTTATACAGTACCAGCACAATGGGGCTCTGAACTGGCTGCAGACTGGCAGCACTGACACCATAATGATGAGAATGGCTGCAGTGCAGGGCAGAGCATCATGCTCTGGAGCTCCAGAAACAGCCTCAGAAAGATCCTTCAGTGTAAAAAGGAACAATGCTGGCAGTGTCACTGTTAATGGACACTATGTGCCCATTGACCCAATGTGCAGCTCAGGAACCTTGAAACATGAGGCTGCTTCATCTGGAAGAACATGTACACCCTCCTGTACGTGTCTTCAGGTGTGCCCACCTGGGGTGCCCTGCAAGCCTGCCTACGTGAGAACTGTGTTACAGAACACTCTTGTTTAAAAGCTCTATTAGTAAGTTGCTGTCAGAAAAATCTTCAGCAAGCCAGGCTAGCAACAGATGCCACTGTGTATGGGACACTGAGGAAAATTCAGTTTGTGTTGGTGCTTGATTTTGCTTGAGGATAGGCTTATCCTGCAGCAGGTAAGGAGTGTACCATCTCCCAGTGCTCCCTCCCCTCAGGAGGACGTGGAAAAGAGGGCATATCTGCTTCCATTCATACCATTTTGTAGGAGTTCTCCTCATCATCAGTACAAGCAGTTACTCTGCTGAGACTGCAAGACAGGGTATTTTGCTTCCTCTCAGTGTACTCTCTTGGGTAGGTGATACCCATCTTCTTCTGAGCACTTGTGACATCAGAAGCATGACACACCCCTTTTCTCCATGACCTACCTGCAGGTTGTCTCCCCACTGAGACTTCCCTTCCAGAAGTGCATCCAGCACTGCCCTGCTTGGCTCTCCGTTGGCTGCATCGTTCCCACTCACAACGTAGTAAGACGCTCGGATGCGCCTGAAGAACTCTGGGTCCGTGTTCTTCCCGCTGCAGTGGTTGGGGATGTAGGCCAAGTCCACGTAGACAGGTGGGCCCACAGGCACAGACAAACTGCTCTTAGGACTATTGGAAGCTTTGGAAAAAAGGAAACAAGAGGCTATCAAAACCCTTTTGCAAGAGACAAGCACTCAGATTAACACAGGATTCCAGAAAGACTTTCCCATTGCAGCAGTGCAGTTGAGACTTGTCCACGCTCCACTGCTCAGAGGTGAGCTGGGTGCATTTCTGGGCCAGGGCTGCCACAGGTCTTGGGAGGGAAAGGAAGTTCTGCTATCTTTTGGGGTTGGATTGGAAAGCTTTTGGATCAGTTTCTTTCTGGGGAACTGAATCAAAAAATCTCCATTATTAACGTTTGCAGAGTTGTCATCCTAATTAATATTTAGTCTTAATTTTTGTTAATAACCTTAAACACACACACCCCCCCCCCTTCTCCATTCTGATGGCCTTTGTATGCTATCCTAGGGTATTACAGTAGTCTTTCTGGAAGGTCCATCCTGATTTCCTGCCATCCCTGTGAATTGCTGCTACTCCTAGGACTCTATTGCTCTTTTATATCAGCCTCTTGTACATCTCAACCTTATCACTGCTTACAATTTTTTATGCCTGACTGGGAAGACCTGTTCTCTGTTCTGCTATGTTTAACCCAGTGCTTTTCTCTGTGTTGGACCTATACAGAAAATGCATTTTTCAGGAAGGATTTCTTACCGGGATTTGTTTTGATGCCATTAACAAGGCTCTTGCCAGGGTTGCTGTGACTACTCCGGGATAACTCATCCTCTGGCATCAGCACACTTCGTGGTTTGGGCTTTTCTCCTCCATCTTTTTCTTTTTTGGCAGTGACAGATTTTGGAGATTTGTCTGATGACTGTTTCACAGGAGTGGGTGATCGTTTTCCTTTCACATCTGATTTCCGGGCAGGTGAGGAAGATTTGGGTTTGCCCAAAGGTTTCCTCACACCTTTGTTCTTTTCTTTTATGTCTTTCTTGGAAATTTTATCAGTTCTGCTCATGCTTTGCTCATTTAACAACATATCAGGGTCTACCATGCAGACATCAGGGTGAGGAGGGTGGGGATGAGGATCTAGCATTGGAACAGGCTGAGGATCATGGCTGGACCTAGAACTGGCATGGTGAGCATTCCCCACAGCTTTGTCCACTGGGAGGAAATCAGCATCTTCATCCGAGTCCATGTTGGCATCTGCTGTGATGGATGGACATTCTTCAGTCTCAGGTGGGACATCAGAGTCTGACTGGGAGGTTCCAGAATCACTCACTGATGTTGGAGGCGTTTCCTCCACCGTGGCACTTTGCATGGGACTGCTCCCAGCGTGGGGTGCTCTCCCCTGCACTGAAGGGTGACCCTCCTCCTGTGAGAGGTCACTGTCTTCAGAGAGCTCATGGGGGCTCGGGTTGATGAATGAGGGAGAGAGTTCTCCCTTTCTCTGCTTGTATTCACATGAGGAAAATTTCTGTCCACAATCAGAACTGCCTACTAAATGGGTCTCCATGTCATGGGAAGCATCTCCACAGTCCTCTGTTTTCCCACCCCTCTGCACACCTGGGAAAAATGGCTGGAAACTGTTTTCAGGGGACATCAGAGAGGAAGGACGGCTTTGCCTCTCTGTTTCCTCTTTGCCTGCACATGGAGAAAAACTACTGTCAGAATCGGGACATCTTTTTTCATCTTTTGCCTCTGCTGCATGGTACGTGCTGTGGAAAGCTGGCAGACTGGTGCTCACCTCTGTGGGACCATTGGCTGTGGTTTCATCTTCGTGCTGATGATGAGAAAATGATGGCAACACATCAGGGAGAGAAGTCAGTGGCAGTGGCTGTTCTGCAAATGCTGTCTTCTGCTCTGGGCAGCTACCACAGTGCTGCTGCTCTTGCTCTGCAGAAAGTGGTGTGGGCTCTGAGTCCTGGCACTCTTTTCTACGTGGCAAGGTGTGGTCACCCATGGGACCACAGGGAAATAGAGACCCATGCTCTTCAGCAAAGACAATGCCTTTGGTTTCAGCTGTATGTATTTTCACAGCATTATCTGGAACCTGTGGAGACACATCCCAAGCGCTCCTGGTACCTGCTTCCACTCCTGCACCTGTGTATGTGGAAAGCATATGGGAATAGAAACTTTCTGCTGTAGTCAGTATCACAGGAGTGGTGGCTTCAGATGAAGGTTCCTCTGACAGGCTGGAAGAGTCATCTTTCAGCTGCTGCTGGGTCACAGACTCTTTCTCCACACCTTTGGAGAACACCTTGTCTTCTTCATATGGACTCAGCGGTGAGAATTTAGGAAAAGATGAGTCAAGGCTGCTGATTTTCTCAGAAACCTCCAAGTACTCATCTTTGTTTCCCTGGTCTGAGAGCAAAGCACAAGGAGACTCTAAAGAAAGAGAAATAGCCCCCAAAGGGCTTGCTGAGGTTGGCTTATGTCTGAAAGTGCTGGCTGTTTCACTCTTTCCTAGCAGGGAACCCTCAAATCCAGAAAAGCTTCCCATCCCTCTGCTCTCCACCCTCGGGCCCGGTTGCTGTACCTCTGGCTGTTTGCTGGAAGCAGATTTCAGATCTATGGCTTGCTCCTGGCACTTGGAGGCCACTGCTGCACTTGGATAATCTGCTACCCAGAAATGGGATTCCTTTGTGGATTTTTCAGCAACCTCTCTCTTTTGTGAAGCATCACGGCACATTTCTGACATTGGCTCCTCTCTGTCCATGTGTGACATGTCACTGTAACATGTTTCCACAGCAGCAGCTGATGCAGCTGTCCTACCCTGGTATTCCTCTTGCCAGCCCGGACTAGAGGGAGAAGAGGCAGAGGAGCTGGGTGAGAGTGGCTCCTGACATCTGCTCTGCAGGAAGGGCTCTGAGACAGGGAACTTGCTGATGGCTGAGATGGGTGCACAGACAGTGCCTGCAGCTGCAGTGGGGCTCTGCAGTTTAGACTCTTTTTCAGACTTCTCCTTAGCACCTTTTTCTAGCTCTGAGTCACTTGCACTTTCTTCTCCTTGACCTGCTTTCTCATAGTATGTATCTTTGGGATTTGGGATTTCAGATTTCAGGGACAAAGATACCTGCTCCTGGCCAGACAAAATTATGTTCTTATCTGGACAACCAGCATCAACATAGGTGGATGATTTTCCTTGGTAAAAGGTGTCAGTTGTGACGGTGGGAGAGGCAAATGCTGCGCTCGCAGATGACGGGTGCAGCGCAGAGTCCAGTTCTCCTGGCAAAGCACAAGACACATTCAGTTTTTCCTGTCCTTCTGATGTCCTAGGCTTCCCTGTTTCAGACAAGGGCAAATACCTTTCATGGATGTCTCTATAGTCAAAGACTGAATCTGCTTTATCCTGAGGGGATGCTGGAGATGACAATTCCTTCTCAGCAGAGGTATAAAGGCAGGACTCTTCTTCCTTTGCAGACACATGAAAATTTTGACCTTTTTGAGAGTTCAGTGCTGTCACTGGCAGCTTGTCAGCATGACCTGGGCTGTGTGCACCCATGGCTGTGAATGGGGAGGGTCCCACTCCAGACACAATTATCTTCTCATAGATGTCAGCATACTTGAAACTCCTCTCATCCGGGTAGGGAGTTGGTTCTCTCTCTTCTGGCTCTTGTCTTGTGGAACTGTCATCATCTCTCTGTGTGCAGACCCCTTCCTCATAGGAATGAGGCTCAGGGGAACCCCTGGAACAGGTTTCTGGAGGATACACCCCAGCATCACTGCTCTTTTGGTGTGGGCCTTGTCTTGGAGGGGAATGTGCACACTGCCCTGCCAGCTCAGCACTCCCTGCTGTGGCTTCTGCGAGATATTCTGCTGCTCTCGTGGATTCCCACAGAGGAGATGCTGCTGCTGTCTGCTCTTTTCTTCCTGTAGAATCAGACAGACCCTCAGTGGATTTGCAGTCATCCTCTTGCCTGCCGTCTGACTTGTATTTGCAGTCTCTTTCCTGATACAAATCACTCAAGTCTGGTTTCTTCCCAGCTGCCTTCGATGGGACATCCTCCCATAAGGGTGACTTGCTGTAGTCTGGCTTGCAGGGCCCCTCTGCTCCTGGTGCTGCCTCGATCTCCCTTCCCACTGCAGACAGGGGAGATGTTGTCAGAACCTGGTCTAGTGACTTTGCATAGATATCTAGGACAGCTTTCTCATCATCTAAGGAGGAGCAATCTTGTTTAGAGGTCAACAACAATTCTTGCCCTTTTTTGTTTTCAGTTAGAGCTTTGGCCTGATTTTCCTCACCAGGGACATACTGAGGAGACAGAGGAGAACCTTCCCCTTGTGTTCTTTCTGGGACAGGGATGTCAGCAGGAATCACATCCACTTTCTTTGTTTCTGACGTAGGTTTGGCACCCTTGTGTGTGTCTTCTTTGTAATCAAATGACTCCATCTTCAAACATTCCATTTCTGCTTGCAGCAGCGTGGGCTTGCCCCCAGCATTGTGAAGCTCCTCATCCTCCTCACTGGGTGACTGCCCTCCTCTCCCACTGCCTGTCCCTTCCTGAAGATACCCAAAGGCAGAACCCCATGCTTCTCTTTCTGCTCCTCTCCAGGCAGGGCTGCCAGGCACTACAGGAGGTATGTTCTCCTCCTTGCCCATTTTAGGGAGGGATTTTGTTTCAAATTCTGGTACCTCATCCAAGAATGTGCTTTCTCTCTCTTTGTCATATCTCTGCCGCCTTCCCTGAACAGGGACTTCTTCCACCTCTTCTGGAAACCACACTTTTTTCTCATAACTTAAATCTTTAATGCAAAACTTTTCCATTTCTGGAGATTTTTCTTCTTGAGCTTCCTTGAACCTGCAAGATTCTATGCCTTCAGTAGAAATGTGTGAAGATGTTTTATCTTCACTTGGACTAGATTTTGTAAAATGTAAGTCCTTTGCATCTGGGGATAGTTCCTGAGAGTCCAAGCCCGCATTACTTCCCCTCAACAGGCCCTTTTCTGATGCAGAAAATAAACTGCTGTCATCTGGAGACATTTCTTCAGCTGAAGAATCTCTGGGTGATGTGTCTTTAACTGAACTACTTTCTGGGCAAGGAAAATATTTTGATGCTTCTTTCAGATCTTTGGCAGAAATTTCCAGTGATGTTTCATATGTAGCTGGGCTCTGGTCTGTGAAACCCAAGGATTTCACAGCTTCTGAAGAGAATTTGTCAGTGCAGCTGGACACAGGTTTTTGTTTTGCAGTTATCTCTTCTGTGAAACTAAGAGCTTTGGCGTCTTCTGGATAAATTCCTTTAATAAAAACATCTGAAGAGATTTTCCTGCTGGAACTCTCAGTGAGAGAAATGGATTTGGTCTCTTCTGGGGAAATATCTTCAATGGAAACATGAGAAGATTTCTCTTCTTCTGAGGTGTCTCCTGTGAAATACAGCAGTTTTCCTTCTTCAGTAGTAACTCTCTTAGAAATATCTGAGGATTTTTCTTTACCAACCCTTTCTTCTGTAAAAGAAGGTGATTTGATGCCATCTGGTGAAAACTGCAAAGATTCGCCATTTTTAGATTTGCTTTGGCTTGTGAACTGTGGAAGATCCACGTTTCCTTGAGAAGTTCCTGTGGTTGCAAATGGCTCAAAGGACAAGTGTTTTGGAAATCCCATCAAACTTTCTGTCATGGTTTTAGTTCCTCGCTGCTCCTCTGGTTTTGTGCTGGGATGCTCCTTGTCCTCCCCGATCACCACTGTGTCCTGCTTGTGGTAAGAGAGCCAGGGCAGCTCCTCCCTGCTCCCGGGTTCTTCCTGTCCCTGCTCCTCAGGAGGCACTGGAGCATCTCTGCTCAAAGCCAGTTCGTGATGCTCAGCTCCAGCCTCTTCTCTTCCAGCTCTGGGTTGAGCCGCAGGTGCCTCATCTTCTCTGAGAGGTTCACCCTTGGCTCCCTTCACCACAGCAGCAGTTTGGCCTTCCAGTTTCTGGGCAGCAGCATCTGTTTGTTTTTCAAATAGGTCTGACTCGACTGTTTCCAGCTTCTCCTCCACGGGAGACTGGTGGAAGGGCGTGTGCCCTGCGCTGGTGGGGCCCGAGGGGGTGGGAGAGGCCATTTTCACCGTGCTGTCATCGGGGCTGGTGCAGCGCTCCTCTGCAGAGTCAGCCTGCGAGCAGGGCGCCTCCTCCGCGGGGAAAGGCAGCGCCTGGCTGGGAGCACTGACTGCCACCTGGGCAGGGCATCCCTGAGGGGCAAACACGGTGGCACTGTAATGCCCTCGCAGCTTCTCAGGCATCTCAACATTTGGAGTCCCATCTTCTTCATCTTCTTCATCCTCTACCTCCTCATGAAGCTCCTTTTTTTGAGTTTCCAGTTTCCTCTCTGCTTCTGCTAATGCATGGAAATCTTCAGGGGGTGGAGATTTAAAACATTTGTCTTCCTCCAAGGATGATGTGGGAGAAATTGTGCCAGCAGAAGGAACATAGTCAAGACCCTGTGTGGCTTCAGTCCGAGAGGAGGGCATACTGTTTCCTGTGTCCAGGAGCAAAGAGCTTTTCCCAGTCTCTTCTGTCTGTGGTGCTGTAATGGATGCCACGGATTGATCCTCTGCTACTGACGTTGCAAAAGAGGAAAGCTTGTCACACTCAGTAATGGAGGTAGCAGAAGAGATGTGCTCCTCCTCAGCTAGAGGTGCTGCCACGATGTTTGTAGGATACGCCAGGATTTCAGCCTCCTGCCCAGCATAGCCCTTGGCTGAAAGGTCAGCAGGGGGCATGGCCTGTACTCCATGCACTGCTTCAAAAGAGCCTGGATGGTCAGGAACAGAAATGTTATAGGCATTGACATCATACTTCAAGTGTGGGATCCTCTCTTCCTGTTCATCATGGATTTCTTCATCAGAAATGGTCTGCTCTGTTTCTGAGTAGCCGGGGATGGTTTCATCCTGGATATAGGAAACATGTTCTGCTGCTGCTCCTGGTGGGACTGGCAGGCTGCTCAGATATGACTCTTCCTTTGTTATGTCTTTTCCTCCAAGTAACTTGGTTTTCTCATCCATGAAACTAAATTCTCTTTCCTTCTCTGTAATGGTAAACAGTTTGTCCTCCCCATCATCTTGTTGCAGCCCACAGAATTCTCTATTCTTCTCCACTTTCTCCTCTGCTTTCATGCGCTGCTCTTCCTTTTCTTCCAGTTCTGCCTTTTCTATCACATCTTCTCTCTTTTCCTTCTCGTTCTCTTCCTGTGCCTCTGTCCCCTCAATATACTTTTCACAAGTTTCTGCTTCCCTTTGTTTTCTGTCCAAAGAGATTTTCTCCTCTTCCTCCTTTTCCTCCTCTCTGAACACCAGTGGCTGACCAGCCTTTGCCAAGAGGTCTGTGTGTGATGGCAGGTGTTCCTTCTCAGCAAACTCCTGAATGTCCTTGCCCTGCTCAGCTTTTCCCTCCCAGTATCTTATGTCATGGTTTGCATTTATTGTTTTTCTTTCATCCTCTATTTTTTCAGCAGGACCTCCCCTCAGCTCCCACTGATGGACTGCCATTTCCTCTGCTGATGATCCTTCTTCCATATCAGTAGTAGTTACTCCCTGATCAGGGGTCTTTCTTTTTAAAATCAGATCCACTTCAAGGTTACTCTGACCAGTGATATCCACAGAGTCTTTCATGTCTGCTTCAGGTGCCCTCACAATTTCACCACTGTCCATATCAGACAGTTCTTGAGCCACCTGCAAGGCCCCTCTCTCCTCATGCTTCAGTTCCTCAAAGTCCTTTGTAAGATCTTCAGGTGAAGAGAGGACTAACCTCTGTTCCACTATGGATGTCTCTCCTGGGGCCACTTGTACAGGTGCCTTCTCCATTGGTAGTGTCCTGAGGTCAGCAGGTACCTTTTCAGGTTCTTTTTCAGATTTTACTTTGATCTTCTCGGTTTTGAGTCTGCCTGGAAGTTTTGCCTTGTACAATGTTTTTCTTACTTCTGGCGTAAATGGTTTCAAGTCTGGTTTAGAAATTTTTTTTTTGAGCTCTGGTTTGTTTTCTTTCTTTTTATCATCTTTCTTTGAATCTTTTTTCTCGTCTTTCTTTCCATCATCTTTTTTTAAGTCCTTTTTCTCCTTCTTAATCTCTTTCTTTTCTTTGTCTTTCTTCTCCTCTAATTTGGATACTTTCTCTTTCAGATGCTTTTTTCCAACCTTGTCTTTTGCCAATTTTCTTTTCTCAGCTTTGAGAGCATCACTTGTTTCTGTCTTTATCTTTTCATGTTTAACAGGCTTCTCAGGAACTTTCTCTGTGTGTTCTTTAACCTTTTTCTCAATTTTAGCATCCTTTACCACTTCTGGTTTTACTTCCTTAATCCCCTCCTCTACTGCTTCTTCCTTCTTGGCTTGCTTTGTCACAGATGGCTTGGGGGAAGACTTAAGACTCTCTTTACTGTCAGTTCTTTGTTTCATTTTGGTCTGCTTCAGCACAGGTGGAGGTATTCCAGAAGTGATGTCTTTCTGAGTAGCCACTGGGTACCTCAGAAAATCCAGGTGCTTGAGTTTCTCAAGACCTTCCAGTATTTTATTTTGAGGAGCATTTCCAGGAAACAAGACCCTTACAATTTTCTCTGTTGGGCTGGCTGGTAGCCATACCACTAGGGCTGTGATAGATGTGAGATAGGGAACGGAAATTTCACCTTCTTTCCCACTTGCAAGAATGATGCCAGTCTTTGCTTTACTATTGCCAGCCCATTTCTGCATTAGAAACTGCATTTCTTTACTGTCCTTTACAGGGTTCAGCACATACATGTCCAGCTTACCCACTCCCATTTTGTGGAAGAGTGTGATGGGCTCGATGGTGCTGCTCACCACCCTGTAGAGAGGCTCTGATTTAATGCCCAGCCTGTTAAGGTACTGCAGGGTCATACACGCCTCTTCAATGCTCCTCTTTACTTTCATGGAGGCTTCAGGCATCTTCAGCTTTTCAGGAACATTAAAAAAAACCACCCCCAGCTCAGGGGAAATTAGGTTCTTCATCCAGTCACTGTAGTTGGTAGAGCCCTGGGATTGTTCCTCCTCTTGCTCAGCAACTTTCCTCTGCAGCAGCCCGTTGATGCCAGGCAGGTTGTCTGCACCAATGTGGGTGAGCAGGATTGAGTCAATCCTATCCAGGTGCCTGACCAGCTTCCAGAAGCAGGATTTCCTCTCAGAGCCACCATCCACAAGGATGTTAAATCCATTGACAGCAAAGAGAGCAGAATCACCTCTTCCCCCAGGGAATATGTAGCAGCAGGGCTTAGAAAGCTTCAGAAAACCCCCTGAGGTGGGTGGCTCCAGGAGGTCAAATGGAGATGGCACGTCAACTGTCTCAGAGACATATTCTGCAAACTCAGACACCCCATCCATTTCTGGCAGAACTGGATCAGGATTCAGTTTCAGATTAATAATGTCCTGAAATCGAGGATGCCCAAGGCTGCTCCAGGCTCCTTCTCCCTGGCACGACACAGTAAGAGAGGCCTTGGTATCTGAATCAGAGTTGCTGAGAATCTGGGTGACCTAATGAGATAAGTACAGACAAATAAAGGTGAAATAAAGCTTTGGGACCTATATAACACTTAAAAAAAAAAACCCAAAAAACCAACTAAACAAATAAACAAACAAACAAACAAAAAACCCAAAAAAACCCAAAAAAACCCAGCCAAACAAACCATAAACCAACCAACCAAACAAACAAAAAAAAAAAAGCAGCTAGCTAATACAGAAATACTGAAGATTAATGCAGAAATTCTGAAGATACCATGAGCACTTTACCAATGCAAAACATTGGGGGTAGATGAAATAGTTTGAAAGGCCATGGAAAATCAGTGCATAGAGCCATGCTTTCTTTTGAAATTCTTAGTGTTGATGGGCTGTCATGGCTTCTGACTGCTGAGCGTGTATTGTGACAAGATCTCAGGAAAGAAAATAAAAGCAGGAACCACTTTTTCCTTACTTCTTCTTATTAAATCAGGGATATCAGTCCCTAGCTTGGGCTCAAAACTAGCAGGTTGGAAGTGTTTTTTTGTGATTTGTGAATTCTAACCCTGAGAAAACCTTTTCAGTGCTACGTGTCACTGGCTGAACCTCACTCACCAGGCTAGTCAACCACCATTGAGTATTTTGTGCAGTTCCAGTGACATTGGACTTTCTTTTTTATTTAGATTAATTTGCTTTCTTGGCACCTATTTTGAAAGTCATTACTCCATCTTTGCTATACATACAGAGACATGCCATGTGATTAATAATGTAGAATAAGGTCCCTATAATTTCCAAGACTCCTTGCAGCTATGCTGAACATATATTGACAAAGGAGTATAACACCTCAACTTCCTAAGCATCCAAAATGAGATTTGCATACTTCTTTACACTGTCTTCTTTTGCTTAGACAGTCCTTAACTGACTAGTTTCTGTCCATTAAAATGGATACCAGAGATAAATCAGAACAATCAGCTTTAAATAAATGAAGCATATTTGCTGATATAATTACAGCAATAATAATATCAACTGTTGAGGTATCATCCAGCCATTCCTGCAGCAATTATATATTCAATCAGACAGAGACATTCTAATCAACACAATCAGTGGAAATAAAGCTTCTCAAAAACCAGAGTAGCATATCTGTATTGGCAATGAGCACCAAAAATGTAAATCTCCCAGAAAAGCCATCCTATACCTAGCTGAGATAATCAGCATTGGAGCAGAGGTTCAGAGACACCCTGTAAGGTTCTCCAGGCCTCACTGGACTAATCCCTGACCAAACTTGTCTTAATTCTGCTCTATGCACAATGTTGGGCTGCAGACCTCTCATGTGCCCTTCCAAACTGACTGATGCAACAATTCTGCAATTAAACAGCAACCTTTGTAGTTGTGCCACCATCATTAATCTTAATCAGCATTTATCCAGTCCCTCCTCATCTAATGAACATTCTGAACCTTGTGGAATTGCTTGGTGGACTGATTGTGACATGAAGAGCAATACCCACATTTTCTAGGATGATGATGATGGCCTCTCTTGGCTGTTTTTGGAAGCTGCCCACAGGTATGTTAAGACCTGCTTTAAGAAATTTTGAGTTTTTGCCCACTGCAGAGCCAGTCTGGAAGGTTATTTCAAGCTGAACACTTAAAGGAATCACCCATGCCTGCACCTTGGAAAACTTAAGACAGAGTTAAAGCAAGATTCCCAAGACAATAACATTAATAATATATAGTATGCATTTTTTTTCTGGATTTCAAACCCATCTGTCTGCAAATGTGCCTCCTGAAGGAGGGCACAGGCTGCACTGCTCTCTGTGCTCTCTCAACAGGAGGGCATGTACTGGATTGCAGCTCACACTCACCTCTGGGTCTGAAAGTATCTCAGCAAACTTGTGGCAGGTGAAGGTGCCCGTCTGCAGGACCAGGTCTCCGTCCTGCTCCGAGCTGTGCCCGCAGAGGATCAGCAGCTTGTGTGCCGACGGGTCGCACACCAGTGAGCGCACCTGGGACACGAGGCAGGGCTGCTGTTACAGGTTACCTGTGCCCACCAGCCCCAGAACCCAAACCACAGGCAGGGGAGAGCTCAGGTTGTTCACAAAGAGCCAAATCTAGGTTTTCTACGTACAGGAAAGCTCTTATGGAAGAGGGAAAGCGCTGCTGCTGGCGCCCAGCACAGCTCCAGTTACAGCAGTACTGTGGATATCCAGAGCTCCTGACCATTCCACCAGCCCTTGCAGCAGACTGGCAGCAGGTTTGCACTCTCCAGAAGGTTCAAAGGGTGATGGTCATGACCTCCATGTCAAGCAAGGGCAGCAGGGCTGACGTGGCCCAGCTGGTCCTTACCTCAGCCACGATGCTGTCCACATTAGGATTCACCAGGATCACCGTGTCCAGGGTGTCACTCCGGTGATGGAGAGTTCTTTGGCCTGAGCAAAGAAAAGGGATTAGACAGGATGAGAGCAGCCAATGAGACTGCATTCAGCTACTGATGTTTTAGCCTCAAAAAAGCCACTTCAGCATGGGTTTGATTGCAGGGCTTCAATTTGCATACAAGACCCAGTTCCATACTCAGGTCTCAGAAAGCAGAGCAAACTCTTTACAACAACAAAGAAAGAAATCCTTCTTCTGGATCAGGACACTAAGCTCCAACATATTCTGAAGTCCACAGAGCACTCTGAGCTGCCTGCCTGTGCCAGATGGCTGTGTCTGTAAACACTGGTGCAGACAAATTATTCCCTTGCAGAAGTGCCCTGCCTCGTCACAGCCACCACAGGGAGGTGTCTCTGGCATTGTCTGAGCCTGAGCCACCACAGGCCTCTGTGAGCCAGTCAGGGGGTGCCAGCTCAGCTTTCACTGGAGTGGTGCAGCACTGGTAACAAGTCTCCACTCATTTGTAACAGTTTTTTTCTTTAATGAAGCATTTTTCTTTAATCCAAATGTGCCCTTCTAAGATGCTGCTATGGGAAGCACCTAGACAACAAGAATTCTCATTCTCATTCTCCTGTCAGAGGCACAGATAGGAACCAAGACAGGACTCTGCTCTCTCTCTCTATTTTGGAGGAAAAAGGAGAAGCCAAAGAGCAAACAAGACCCTGGGAGTGCAAAAAAGCAATTTGTGTGCTCACCTTGACACAGGCATTGTACAGATATTCGGCAAAATTCTACCATAATTGCAGGGCCCTATTAATTTATTAGACAGAAGGGTAGTGAGTGTCTGCCACGCTGACAGCCAGGACCAGAGCCACTGCTGATGCCCCATCAGATGGCTCTGGGGTGCAGGACAGCATGCAGCACCTTTGTGCAGCACTTCCCTGGTCACTGCACACAGCATGGAACCTGTTTTGATTACAGTCTTTGCAATACCTACCTCTGGACATTGCATCCTCTCAACAAGCCAGGCACTTAGAACTTAACTGCTGGAATGAATAGTTTATAGGGTTTAAGACTTTCATAGGTTTTACTCCCTCATATAGACTGGAGGTTCATAGATCTTCACTGAAAATGAACACCTGTTTTTATTTCACATCTTTTAGACAATTGTTGTTTGCTGCCAGTGTTGTTCTTTCCACCCTCCACCACCTCCCTCATTGCCTCTTTCTAGGCTGATCTCAGTCCTTCTGAAATAGCTCTATCAGGGAAGGAAGGAAGGAAAGGATTTTAGCAGTGTTTCCCACATCACCTGGTGCACAGCACCCACAGCAGCAGCCTCCTCCTGCCAGGGAGGGCTCTCGTGCACAGAGCATCCCCGTGGCATCTTCCCAGGCACCCAGGGGGGCAGGGCCAGCCCGTGCTGGCCAGGCAGCACTGGTGACAGTGCCAGCTGCAGAAGCACGGGGCCCTCCTGCAGCACTGAGAGGCATGAAAACATTGCTGCTGTCCCAGCAGCTGAGCTGTCCCCGCTGAGGCCGTGAACAAAGGCTGGCTGTTGGCAGCCCCTCACCCCAGGGAACGGCCCCTGCTCAGGGGAAGAAAGAGAAGAGTCAAGCTGCAGGGCCAGCAGCTGCTGGCAGATGGGACAGATGAATGGGGAAGGACTGAGCCTTGTGAAGGGCTGTGAGGATGATTAAGGGACTGAACTGTTTCATACAAGGCGAGGCTGAGTGTGGGGGAGGGATATAAATAAATATAAACAAATAAATAAATAAAGGAATGAAGGGGAGGAAATCAGACAGGCACTCTCAGTAGTGCTCAGTGACAGGATGTGAGGCACGAATTAAGATGCAGGCAATTTCACCTGAACACAAGAAAATGCTGTTTTACTGTGAGAGTGGCCAAATACTGGAATAGGTTGTGCAAAGAGGTTGTGGAGCATCCATCCCCAGTGATACTAAAAACTCAACTGGATCCAGGCCTGGGAAACCTGCTTTTGCTTGCCCCTCTTGGAAAAGTGCGATTGGACTGGACAATCCCAACAAGTCCCTTCCATACAGTTTGCCAGTTCTGTGACACTGAGAAGCAGTGCAGCTCTCCACAGCTTTGCTCCTGACGTGCTGTGGGGCAGATCCCCTCTCTGCAGCTGCAGCAGTTGATTCTCAGGAGGATACAGGAGCAAAGTGTACAGAAACATTTCCAGAAACATGGGCTCACTGCACACACCCGTGCACACCAATACCCCAGACTGTTTCTAAACTAGATTCAGAAGCAAAGCAGAGCAGCACATGAACCCCAGGCTGAGCTGTACTCTGTGAGTAAGGCAGCAACACAGCCCTAACACTCCTTTCTCTGGTGACCAGCACTAGGATATGAGGAAATAGAATGAAACTGCATCAGGAGAGTTCAGATTGGACATTAGAAAAGGTTCTTCACCAAGAGGGTGGGTAGCCTTGGGAACAGGCTCCCTGGGGAATTGGCTACAGCACCAAGCCCATCAGAGTTCCAGGGTTTGGGTGACACTCTTAGTCATATGGTTCAATTTTAGCTAGTCCTGTGAGGAGCAGGGAGTTCGACTTGGTGATCACTGTGGGTCCCTTCCCAAGAACATATTCTGATTATGTGGCCCCTTGAGTGCAGAATTACTTTGGTTATGGCAGAGGATAGCAAGTGAAGAGCAAAGTCACACTGACTCTGGAGTGGGTGTGAACCATTCAGGGCTGCAGCTGCAAAGACAGAGAGAGGATGGAGGAGCAGATGCTGAGGGTTTAGTGCTCAGCAGTGAGGCACAGAGGGCTCTTCTGGGCAGGTCAGGCTAGGCTGGAAGAAAGGACAGGGCACTGGGGTAACTGTGACAAACAGGATGCATGAGAGAGATGATCCTACAAACAGACAGATGGCTGTAGAGGCAGAAAAGGAGGTCATGCTGACAGCACAGCTCCTTGTGTTCTGCTGCTTTAAATGGAAACACCTAAAGCCCCTGTAGCTGCAGAATAAATTCTGGGCTAGTCTGAGGAGCTGTCAAGGATAGCTATGCAAGATGCTGCTTGTTATCTTCTTTAATCTTTCAGATCATCAAATCTCAGAGGTCTTATTCTGTTAATCAGGACTGGAAGATCCACAGTTACAGCTCACCATGCTGAAATCGGAGACCAAGTGTCAGGGCAGCAGGAGCCAGTTCCTCACCTTTGTGGAAGGATGCCTCAGGCACTGGGTCATTTTTGTGACTGTGCTGGAATCAGTCATGGTGCTCTGACTGGTACAAAAAATCAGAATGCATGTAAGGGCCAGAAGATGACTAAAGGACTGGCACATCTTGAGGAGAGAAGTCAGGTGGGACTGGTTAGCCAATAAAAGAGAAAATTCCTTTCTGAGGGCAGGGATCTCACTCACCAGTCTGTGTACCTGTCTGACAGTAGCTGCAAATCTGGGCCTGCAGAGCTCCCATGACTTTGCCATCCAGAGGATTGGGACTGCTTTTCTGACCATACAGAAATCAGCCCTTTCCCACCCAGGGAGCATTCTCTATCCCTCAGTACCTCCCTTAGGCCTTCCCACACCCTTCCCCTCCTTTGTCCCTAAAATTATTTAGGCTTACCAGGCCAGGTTCTACCTGTAAAGTGAACACAAATATCACATTGATAAAAAATACAGAAGTTTCAGAGTCTGAAAATGTTATCAAGGCTCACAAGTCACAATGATTAAAAAATGACTCCTCCTCACTTCTGGCTATCTTAGCTGCCATGAACACCCCTCTTCAAGGGGACACTGTTGGAAAGGCTCTAACAAGAAGATCCTAGATCTCCCTATGGCTCAGTACCTTTTGCTACACTTCAGCAAATTTCACTCTGAAATTACAAAATAACACTGAGATAGTGACTCTCTCATTGTGAGGCTCTAAAGTCTCCAACTGCAGCTTCTTCAGTGCCAATGGAAGAAAAAGGATCCAGCCCCAAATGGTGCCCATTCAGAGAATGAAACAACACAGCCATTCAGCAGCACTCCAGGACTGTACCAAGTACAGCAAGCCACAGCTCCTTGGGAGGGAGATTGTAAAGAGCAGAGGAAAAGGAGAAAAAGCTCTGCCCTGAGCTCTGAGCAGGGTCCTGCCTCTTGTCCTGTCTGTGCAGAGCCACAGAAGGCAGTGAAGGTGCCCTTGTTGAAGCAGGATCACCCTCCCAGCACCAGAGAGCACAGAGCTCCTTCCTCCAGCAGCAGCCTGGGCAGTGCTCAGCCGGCAGACGGGACCAGCTCTGCCTGAAGGGGCCCTGGGAGCTCTGCCAGCTAGAGAGGTAAGCTCAGGAGTTAAAGAACAAACACCAGAGCTTGCTTTGGCAGCAGTACACAGCCAATAACTGTGGATTCACCATTCAGGACCTCGTGTGGTGGGTCCAGCTCAGGAACTCAAACACAACTCCTGGCACCCCAGGGATGCAAGTGGGTGTGTTTATCACAATGACAAGTCCCACTCTGCTCCTCCTTACCCTTTGTAATGGCAGTGTTGTGCCAGGTGAGAGGGGACTCAGCAAGGGAAGGAGAGAGACACCAAGTGAGGAATACAGCTAGACCTTGGCAGAAACCCTCCAGAAAAGGCCAAGAGAGACTCTGAGTCCTGGCTTGTGGCTGCCATGCACACTGGAGTCTGAGCTCTGCCCCTCTGGAGCCTGAGGAAATGCAGCAGCCCCAGCAGTTCCAGGCACATGCAGCTCTTTGCTGCTTTTCCAGAGAGGAGCAGAGCAAAGGGCTCAGCCAGATCTCTGGGAATCACAGCACAGGGCTGTCTCACTGCCTCCTTCCCTCCTGACACATGTGATAGCTGCAGTAGCTACTTCTTTTTGTAAGATTATTGGGAAAGTGCTGTAGTTTTAGCTTGCTAGTGTGATTCAGCAGCTGAGAATGATGAGGAATTGGCTTCACTCAGTGTTTTGTGATCCAGCAGCAAGTGCTCTGCCTCTCATAATTCAGAAAAGTCTACTGTAAAGATTTATTTCACACTTTCTATTCTTAATCTTCAAACACACTGCAGAAATAGAGAAATATTTGTCGATGGCTAAATCAAAACATCTATCCCCTTAAAGGGGATCTTTGATTTTCTCAGAGAAACTCATTGCACCAGCAAAGGGAAAACATATTTTTAACAGAAATATGAAAATCATCTGAAAATTGGGGTAAGAAACTGCAGCAAAGTGCTGAGCCTCTGTCAGGGAGAGCCAGGGCAGAGCCATGTGCTGCCTGTGGAGCAGTGGAAACCATCACCCAACAGGTCACAGGTGCAACCAGGGCATAAAATGAGGGATTTTAAATTGCACCTGGAAAAGAAGGGTACATCAATGGTGCTCAAGCAGGAATATATTATTATATGTATGAGTTTTTATTTTTTATTAAAATTTCAAAATAGTGTTTGATGCTTTTTCATATTGAGATACCAAGTCACACAGATAAAAACACAGCACTACTGAAATAAAGCCCTGTGGATGTGCAACAGGAGATGTGCGTTATCTGGAGGAACTGAATAAACAAAGCACAGGAAAGCACAAAGCAGTGTGCAGAAAGAGGGAAGATTATTCAAACATCTTTGTGAAGCAAAGCATTCTATACAGACTGAAAGCACACCTACACCAACTTCTGGCTGTTACCAAGGGCAATCTCCAGACTCTGGCTTAGCTTTAGCTAATACCCCAGTTGCAGACTGACAAGAGTTTGGGGTACACACAGTATATTGAGCACTATTGTTCATATTCCAGTTTTATTGAAGCTGAGTAGAAGGTAGAGGAGCACCCTGCCCACTATAGCTGCACTGAGGGTCTCCTGCTGTGCAGCTCTGAACCTGGAGAAAACAGAGACAGGGATTACAGGCAGCCCTGGCAGGGAGCTGGGCGTGCAGCACACAGAGAACTGAGCAGAGAAGCACCCAACATGTGCAGGAGCACCAGGGCAGCCAGAGCAGAGCTGGTGACACATTCTGGGCTCCTCTGAGGGCTTCATCTCGAGCTTCCAACCACAACACCCACACACAGCTGTCTTCAGGCAGACAAACAGGACAACCAGTCACAGACAGACTTCCACAAAACACTGCTGCAACCCAACTCTCCCAGTGTAAAAGGAGCTGTGTGCTGCTAACACCAGAAAAGGAGAGAAATCTGATTTGAGACAGAAAAGGCACAAACTTCAGAACAGCTGATAGGCAGAGTAAAAGCCTTAAAAGCTGTAGAACTCTGCAACCAGAGAACTTGGTTTAAAAAGCTACAGAAAGAAGACAGCATCAGCAAGACAGCTCCACAAAGGAAGAAAAGATTCCCAACAGGAACAAAGTGAAAAAGTGAAATTAATAGAGAACCATACTAGGAGGGACAGAGAAAGGAAAAACACAGCAGTAAACCAGTAGAAAGAATATCTCTGGGAGGACCAGGCAGCAGTGGAGAACAAGATCTGGTTTCTAGAAACATTGCTGAATCTGTCAGGATGAAGAGGGCTGAGGAATCTGAAAGGGTTCTCAGGTTTCCTTTTATGTATAGTGCTGGAGATATTTCATAACTCACCTTTCCATACTGTTACTGCGTGCCAGAAGAACTGAGCATGCTCTCAGGTAAGAGCAGGCTCTGTGAAATGACTGACTGCCTCCTGGGGATTCACTGCAAGGGTGAACCAGCAGCAGGACAAGGGAAGGAGAAGAAATATTCCTTAAGGTGTGGGAGGTTGTGGGCACTTGCCACATCCCAGGAGATATTCCTGCTAACTGCTTGCCTGTGCTTCCCATCTTCCCTCCTCCCTGTGATATTTTCACGCCATCTTCAGCTCCTCTCCCAGGCAACCTCTATTTCTATACCATGTCAACCATAGCAACCATCTCATTGCTCCCTAATTGCATATACTGTCTCACTTTTATGCTAAAGAGCAATTTAATGGCTCAGCCATTTTAAAAGCACTAATTGAAGATGGAGATACTCACTCTGGAAACAGTTTCAAGTATTTCCAGAAGTTACTGCCCCTCAGCTGGAAGCTGTACCAGCAGGTAATGGATAAGATGAGCACTTCTGCCTAGGTTGCCAGGTGCTCCATTGGCCACACCAAATCTTCTGTTCCCTGCAGCAGCTTTGCTGACTCATGCAGGCCTTGCATCCTCCTGCTGAGAGCAGTGAGAGGCATCTGCATGAACCAGGAGTGAAGCTCTGCACAGAGACACAGCCTCCAGCTGGCAGGAGCTCAAGTTGTGACTTTTTAAATGTCTCCAGCTGAAGCCACAAAAGAAAACCTAAACACACCTTAAGACATCCTCTTATCTGGTGTCCTCACTCCAGCAACGCCTGGCACACTTATTACAGTGTGTAAGAAAAAAAACAAATTAATGTTTCCCCTTCCTGGTCAGTTGGACTCCAGCTGGGAGCTGCTGCAGTCCCTGAAACAGGTTCCCCAAAGCCACTGCCATTGGCACTGAGGCAGACACCCTGTCTCAGCTTCCAGAGGTGAAGACTCCTGTAAGTCATGAAGTTGGACAGCTTATTATCTCTTAATTTTAATAAGACTGTGCATCCCAGAACACATGCTCTTACAACCAGAACACAGCACAGACCGAAGAAAATTGCATGTTTCTCCTAGATGAGGAGTATCTGGTAATGCCTGACTTGGAGGCACAGCTCATGGTCTGCTCTATTTATTTATCTTTTTTTTTTTTTTTCCTTTTTCTTTCTCAGCTGATCAACATGACAAATAAACTGCCTGAGGCAGGAAGAACTTAATTGTATAAAAGAGGGGATGGTTGCACACACAGGGAAACTCTGAGATTCCTCCTGTTTGACTATTGAGGTGCCAAATTTCTAGCAATAGAGTCCTGCCTCTGATTTACAGCAACTGTTTGGACTCTTTGAACCTCATTCCTATTCCATACTGTTAACAGTCTCGTTTCAAGCAGCTTTTCTTCCCTCCCTTGCTTGTTTTTAGGATGACCTGCTGAATGTCAGCCCTCATGAAGACACAGATATTGAAGCAGCTGTGAGCTTGAGGGGCTGAGGTGGCTGGTGAAGCACAGGGCTGTATTCTGCCAGCCCCTGAGAAACAGCAGCTCCCCTCTGCCAACAGCTTGCTTTGTTGCATCCTGACTTTGCACTCTTGCTTCTTGTTGACCCTTGATAGATCCTCTGCATGGTCTGGGTTCCTGGGACTGGATTTACAGGGTGGAATACAGCAATAATGAATGTCACACAAAAAGTAATTTTGAAGTTGAGAACTTCAAGGCCTCCCATCCCTTCTGCCAGCAAACACAGGGCCTGTCCATTTGAAAGGAGAGGGCTTGGAAGCAGCCAAGGGGATTTCCAGAGCAGTCCAGGTCATCTTCCTCTTGTGATACCAGTGACACATCCACCCAGCCACAGCTTCCCACCAGTCTGCTTGAACAAGCTCACTGGATCTCATTCCTCACTGGATCTTGTTCCTTCTGAGGAGCCCCTGCTGCCCAATGCCACCCCATCTAGCCAGGTCCCTTCCAGCCTGCAGGTGACACAGTGGAGTCAGGACTGAGCTCACTAACCAGGCAGAATAGAAAGGACCAGGAGAGGCTCCCATCACCACAAACACTTCTCTCAGCACTGGTTCAGCTCCCTCAGAGACATGCAGGCACAGGAGCCTTCCTTGCTCCTGTGCCTCCCTCTTCCTTGGCAAGGTCTTTGCCTTTCAATGTGGACCAACAGCAAAAAAAGAAAAGCCACAACAAATAAAATTCTCACACTAATCTAGCAACCAAAAACTGGGCCAAAACATATATTATGCTTATACCCATCAGCCTACATGGGTCAAAGGCACAGAGAGCCACCCTAACAATGCTTTACTGCTGTGCAAAGGAGTCATTTTTTATTCAGGCCATTGACTTCCTACATGGCTTGTGTAGAGTCTGCACTATTGTCCAAGTACTGCAACTTAACTTACTCCTCTTAATCCATTTTTAGCAAGCTTTTCAGGACATAAATCTAGTCACCCAGAAGGTAAATCACTGGCTTCTTGCCCTTTTCTCTTCTAAGAGCATCTGGAGTGCCTGATTACAGACAGACACTCCTCAGACAGTTTTCAAAAGGGAGGTACTAATGGCCTTTTACTTCTAGATTTTCTCCTATATTGCTTAAAGTTTTGACACTGGAGCTCAATAGAGAATGGACAGATGAGATCTCAGTGAAATAAAATGTTAGCAAAGTGCAAAAGCAATTGACTAAATTTCTCAACTGGAAAGTCAATAGAGGAAGCCAGTTATGCTGCCATGCTTTTTTAACAGTTCATTTGCAGCTATAGCATGCTGTGAAAAACAGCACTAAACTTTTACAGCCCCAGGTAGGTTCTAGCAAATTGCCAAAGACTTCAGTGCCTCACAGGAAGGTGGATGAATGACAGTAACAAGTGCAAAAGACACAAATGTTATTCAGTAGCTCTGTGCTGACAACGGACATGCTTAATGAATCCCACCCCTCCATGATTCAGGAGTCTCCTTCAGCTCGTGATTCTCAGCCTTCAACTTCGTGGAGGAAATATTGACTTGATTTTGAAAGCCTTGACTTTCAAAAGCAAAGAAAGGGCTCACTAATTTCTTTCCAAGTAGTGATATTGGGATAATGCTGCTTTCCAGAAAAGCGGAAATTCATCGAAATTGTATTCCCCATTAAAAAATAAAGCCAAAAAACAAGCCAACCCAGTACTATTCTATGCATTTGAGAGATCAGTCGAGACATCAAGAGCTGTCTCAGGACAACTAAGAACCTGCTGGCCAAGGAGATTAGTGCTCATGTTCATCTGTGAATAAAGCATCAGAAGGACAGAAACTTCCTGAAGAGCTGGATGCATAACTAATTTTGCCATTTGTATCAACTTTTGAGATCTTTGAGAGGAAGCTGTGAGAGGAGGAAAAGTGATCCAAAGTCTCCACATGTAGAAATGTATCTCCATTTCTTTAGTGTGGAGCAAAGGTAAAAACAAGCCATAGAGCCTAGGCACAGCAAAGCATGAGCTAAAGGAGACTGCTTTTTGTGCTCTGTTCCACCACCACAGTGGCAGCTTCCTCCACATTCCTGCAGTCCACTGCCATGCTCTCAGCTCCACTTGTGAGCCAAAGCCACCAACAGTGCAAGTGGCAGGGGTCAGAGACAGCCACGTGCTGGCAGCTGCTGTGTGACAGGGAGTGTAGGACAAACAGATGTGCACTGTTCCCATGCAGGCACTGACTCTGAGCACTTGCCTGCTCCACCAACTTTCACAAAACTGGTAGAAGCTCGTTCTTTTCAATGTTTTGGTAGAAGGAAAGTGTTTACTGCAAAGACAGGAGGGGTATTTGTAACAGGAATTCATACTGTGGACTCAAGCACTTCTAAGGGGACATACAAACTAAGAAGTTAGACCAAACTAGTTCAATATTTTCTCTAATCTTTCCTGTCAACAGCTACTAGGCTTAGAGTCAAGAAAGTTCATCATTTTTTGGGGGGAAAGAAAAATAAATCTTCATTTTTCATCTCAGTAAATTAGGCATTCATTTACACATAGCTTGGTCTCTTTTCTTCCCATACACAGTTTCTGGGCTGATGAAGAATCTCTATCACCTGCCTTTCCTCCCCAGGTACTTTTACCTAACTAACAGGCTGGAAGATACTCTCTGTGTTTTAAACTAACTGCTGCTAGGGTCCCTGTGCGTTAACCAGACTGTCTGAACTGGGCTCCCATAGCATCTCTATCAAGGACTGGAAGTCTCTCTGCCCATCAAGAAGCAGTGGAAACTCTGTGATAATGCCTGTAGCAAGCATCCTGGGCTCAGCTAGAAGCAGCACTCACTGAGGTCTCTGTACTCAGGTACCTATCACAATGATGTATTACTGTATCTTTACCTGTTTCTGAGTTTCTTCTTCCTTTGCAAGATGCATTCCAGGAGTTACCTTGGAAGGTCTGTGTCTGAACGTGTACAAAGAGCACATCCACAGCCCACAGAAACTCATGGTCAGCAGTCACTGCTCTGCCCCTCCCCTGGTGTGCAGCCATGCCCCTCAGAGACATGCTGCACCTCTTGTTCACACATATGCAGCTCCCCTGCCTTCACCAAGAGCTGGCAATTGCTCACCATGCTCCTGTGCTCCAGTCTATCATCCATTTACCACCACGCCTGCTAGGATGGGACTCAGGTATGTCAGCACAACAGACATGACAAGAGGATTGTTGTGTCAGGAAAGAAACTACTGCAAAGCTACACATCTCACTAGCTGCAGAATGGGAGTAGGGCAGAAGATCTCACAGCCTGGCCTTGCCAGATCACATGGAATGAAAGGAGGGGAGGAAAAAATGTGTCCTAGTTCAATAACTACTGGAGAAATTGTAAGGACAGACATGGAGGCTGAATGCAGCCAACCAGTATGGAGCCATGAAGGAGACAGAGAGGGTAATGACTTTACACAGCAAAAGGGCCCCTACCCCACCAGGAGAAAGAGGAATCCCTGTCATTCTGGAACAGTGCCCAGCCTGCAGGGCTTTTCACAGTGGAACCAGAGTGACTTGGAATAGAAACAGCCTCGCCTCTGAGATCAGAGAGTTTAAACCGGAGCTTGTTTTTTCTGCAGTCACAAGCCAGCAGGAACCAGCTGCAGAATTTGCCGCAGTGTGTGTGCGTGTGTTTCTGCGTGTGTGAGTGTGCAGCAGCCATGCTCCTCCCCTCCAAGCTCACTGTGTGATCAATGACACACTGATTACAGCTCCCTCCTTTTTCCCCTCCCTACATCACTGGCAGTCCCAGTCTGATCACTCTCAGCCCCCTCTCTTCTATATTAAGAAAGCTTTTGTTGGCATCACTACTAACTAACTTCTTTTCATTGCTCCCTCCCTGCTCAACGAGGTTTTGCTTCTTCTCTTTTTCCCTCTTAGCCAAGACAAGAGTGTCTGACAGATATTCATGGTCACATACCCAGTCTGTGCAAAGTGCCAAACCATGCTCTTGTTCCTCCAGAACCCTGGAGATAAAAGGCCACATTTTGAAATACTTCAACATATTTCAGCTCTAGCCTACAGATAATTTAACACTTTTAACAAGAAGCTTGCTGGTGGCGACACTAACGAATGCCAGAGATACCCAATTTAAAATAGAACCCCATATGTCTGCGACTGCAGAGGTGTCATCATCACACAGTACCACTGGCAATGCAGGAGAGCTAATGATAAAGAGACAGCTGGCCCCTTATCCCTCTGTGTTACAAGGGCAGTACTGCAAGGTGAGGGATGACAAAGGACTACTGCTAGGAAAAAGAAATAATTTTGTTATACTCATTTCTTAAGCACAAAGTCCCTGCTTATATCCTACTAGAATGAAAATCAGCTCCAAGATCGGCCACATCTCTCTCTGCTGCCACAGAAAGGCTGCATCACTCACATTTTACGGGAACCTTCCCTTTTTCCTCCCCCACTCACTGGATGCATTTGGATGCTATTTGGTTTCCTGTAATGGAAGAATGTAGTGTTGTGAAGCTTGAAGCCAGACTTCAGCCACTTCAAGACTACTCATATGTGGGTGTGCAGCACTAATGGACAGAGAAATTGCAAAAGACGGGCCTTGTATCTCTCTTCTATCAAATCCATAGCATGACAGTCCACCTTAACAACCCTCCCCCCTCCTGCCTGGCATTAGCCTCATTCCAGCATCAGCACGGAGCTGAACGGTGATACAGACGCTAATACTGTCTTCCGCAAAGCCTTGCCCAAAGGCAGCATCTGTGAGATGCCTTGTACCACCTCCTCCCTTCTCCAGCAGCACACCATCTTCAGGGAAGACTATACTAGGATAAAACATAATGCTGCAGGACTCCTTACGTTCCTGACAGGCAGAATACTTTCTCTAGATTCTTCTCTAAACCCGTCTTCATACATCCTCCGCGTTTGAGCTAAGGCCACAAGTGCAGCAAACAGCTGAGCAGCTGCGGAATTTGGGTTTTGTTCCTATACTCGAGCACAAACAGCTGAGGAGGGGCAAGGTCCGCAGATCACAGAAACCCCAAGCTCCATCAGCAGCCACCATTCCCTCTTGCTACAAACCCCCTCAAACCCCCAAATTCCGAGGGAATAAACCCGCAGGGGCTACGGCCGCTCCGCGCAGGTGCGTTTCCTCACCTGCGCCTCCGCCAGGGCTGCGCAGCCCCGGCAGCTCCCGGGACCGCGCACGGAGCGCGGAGCCCGGGCGGGTCCGCTTGCCGACACCGACATCCCCCGTTACCTCCCCAGAAGGGCCCGTCCTCCCCGGCCGACCAAGGTCTTCCAAAGCAATGAGCAGCATCCGAGCGCGAACAAAGCGCCGCCGCCTCCATCCCGCAGCCTCCACGATACCGGGGCTGCTCACGCCCGACCGCCCCGGCGCCTTCCGCCGCTCGCCCCAGGCCGCGGGGGGAGGAAGATGCACCTACCATCCTGGCCGGGAAGCCACGGCGGCCGGCTGCCCGGGGCGCGGAGGATGCGGCGAGCGGCCGGGGCTGCGGCGAGCGGCTGCCGCGGCTCGGGGCGGGCGGGGCGGGAGCGGCGGCCGCGCCCCGCGGCTTTAACCCCCTGCGCGCCGCGGAGCTCCCGCACGGCGGCCCGGCAGCGCCACGGCGGCCCCGGCTCCCATCTCCGGGCAGCGGCAGGGACCGAGATCCTGTCCCGCGCTGCGAAACACCCGGCAAGGGGCAAACCCCGGCCGGCACTGGGCAAACCCCGGCCGGCACGGGCTCCGGGGCTGTCTGAACACTTTCCCCATCACTCTCGGCCGCTCCTCACGGGGTCCCGGAGGGGTGCTCCCCATCCCACCTTGCGCGCCTTCGGCTTAAGTGTCTCAAACTGGAACGTCCCGTCGGATCCACCTGCAGAGCTGCTCCTCCAGTTAAAGACAAGTGACTCGAAGCACCCCATGCAGCCCCAGCGACCCAGTCGGGGACAAACGTGCCTGGCACCACACACCAGCACCCAGCTGGTGCACAGAGGGCCAGTGGTGAGCTTGGACCACACTGGACAGACAATAAACGCGAATGAGTGACGCAAGAATAGCAGATATTCGACCTCTGGAGACCTATTTCCAGCATGTTTTCAGATAAATGTTTACACTGTTTTCTGAGAATCTTGCAACTTGTTTCATAATCAGCATCAGCTCCAAGGCACTTGGAAATAATTGTGCCTCCTTGTTTCTGCTTTGCTGGGCTCAGTCATCCCAGTCCAGCATTGGAATACACAGATTACCAGATTACTCCATGGTGTGCTGGTTGGCAATAGTGACCTTTTTTTATCTCCAGAGCAAAAACTGAAATCACTCTCACTGCCCTGCTTGCCTTACACATGATGCTGGCTTACTTCTAAATTTCAGAATTAACTGTGAAAGCTGGAGATGTCCTGCCGGCCCCACAGCAGGTCTCCCTCTCAGTGATGTTTCAAAGATTGTCAGACACAAAGGAATGCTCAGAAATAAAAAATACCACAGAATTTTAAGTTTTAAAAATTAAAAAGCCCCCAAACCAGAACCTTCCTTTCTGTAGCTTTCAGATAATGCCAGTCAGTGGCAAATATCTGAAAAAATCAATGCACTGGATCAAACATTGTAGATTTCTGTATGTTTTGGACAGGTAACATAGCTGCATCTTAACATCCTATTTAAAAAGACCAAAGATTAAAACATTCTCAAAGAACAAACTATGAAGAAAACAGTTCTATGCTATGGGTCCCTGTGCACTACAATGGATATTCTTCGAAACAGAGGGGGTCATGATCACTACGCATGGTACTTGTCATCCCACTACCACCAGTATGACGTGAGCTGAAGAGTTTTGCACAGTCAACGTGAATAAGGAGTCAGAAGTAAAGAGCTGAGTAAACAGGTGGGGATGCAATGACTGCAAATCAAATGTGCACTCCCCTTTTTCAGCTTAAAGATGCACAAGGTGAACAGAGGATATTACCTTAGAGGTGCTACTATGTAGCAGTGCTGAAGACAAAGCAGGAGGATGTATCTGCTATTACTGCTTCATATAAACTAGGCTTCTTAATATCTGAGTTAACATCATCCACTTCAGTGTAGGAACCACCCGGGTGGGCAATTCCCAGGGACAATTTCATCCCTTGGTCAGGTCTTTGGATCTTTTCTAATAAACCCACAACACTGAGACTTGTCTGTCACTCCAGAGAGCAGTGCCAATGGTGCAGGAGGGCAGGGAGGGGGTTACACAGTCTGGGTCTAGAACTGGCCCACGCTGGAAATTGCACTGCCATCAGCAGATTTTTCAGAGCACTCCAGAATGGCAGCTCCCACTGCACACCCAGGAAGGGCATATACCCTGGTCATTTCATACAGTGACACACAACTCTGCAAGCCTTTTCCTTTTCTACACCCACTATAATAGTGATCCAATTTAGCCCCTAGCAGGATATTTAGAGCAGCACCATCTCCTTCTGTATTGATTTTTAAAAATACTTATGTATTCTGTTTCAACCAGTAAAATTAGACTTTACTGTCTAATCAGGACATTTCCTGATATTAGTAATTGTTTCAAAATCCCTTCCTATTAATACTGATGCAAGTACACTTTAAAGCATGAACTAGCCGGATATCCTTAAGCACATTAAAACCTCTCTAACACGCGAACAGACCAATTTGTTATCTTCCATCCATGATCTTATTTTATAAGGAAACAATATTATTTTAACAATATGTCATGCTCTTTTCTCTTTTGCCTCAAAATACTTTATAAGTCACAAAAATTTTGCATCTTTCAGTTGCTATTGAGAACTTACATCAGAAATAGCCATCTCTGTGAAATTCATGTCTGAAAGTTGGTGCACCTACTGTCTCTAGTTTCCCTCACGTTCTACTCTTAGTTATGTGTTTACACCCCAGAAAACTGGAATGTATATTTTTATAATTTGCAAGTGGTTTTTTACAAGGAAAAATTTACGAGGTATAGTGATTTTCACAAAGCACAGTTCTCAGCATATGTGTTCTGTTTGACCAGCAAAACTCTTCTCAAAACCGAAGAGGTTCTTAAAGCAGCTGCTGCCTCTACCATGCACCTGTTATTTCAGTGGCCTAGGAAGCCTCCTGAACTTGTGCTCTTTCAGGCAGCCCTCCTGCCTTCATAGGATCAGGTAACAGTTAATCTCTTCTTTTTAGCTTTTTAAGAAAACAACTTTTAGCAATATAGTCAACAAAAGCAAAAGGGAACTAGTAAGGAAAGCACTCACCGATCTGCAAGGCTTTTCCAGTTCCTACAAAAAGGGCACTGAGCTTTTAATCAGGAAGACCTAGAGCTGTGATCAAGGTCATTTCCACTTCTTCAGTCCTTCAGGAGATGCAGAGATTGATCTGATGGTTATGGAACCTCACAGACCAGGCACCAGGATCAGTACTGAGATGAGGCTCATTGAGCTTCAATTCCAGCAACCACTCAAACATGAAAGTTTAAAGACACTATTATTCCCTGATGTAAGGATAGATTTATTTCAGGTATTGAATTAGAAAAGAGATAGTGAGTTCTTCCCTATTTATGCTAAAAAACTCAAACCACTTTTTTCCATTTTGTCAAACTGACAACTATGGCTTGAAACAAAGATCCTATCTTTGAGGGCTGTTCCCTGTCCTCATGGCTTTGAAAAAGCTACAAAGCTTCCTGGGATGTTAGGTGCAGTTCCTTTCTGACTAGGATATGGAATTAAACATGAAATTAAACTGTTAAAAATGTGAACTCTTATTTCATCACTACAGTATCACACTGAGCCAGTATCACACTGACAGGAATGTCCTGGATCATAAATAATAAGCAGCAATAGACAGGATCTTCCCACAGGCCAGCATAAATATTAAAAGTCAGTTCTTAAGATGTTTTTCTGTTATTTTCAAATTTTAGTGTGGAGCAAGGTCACAGCTCCATGTTTTTCTCTACAATGATGTTTAAAACTTTTATATAAATGAAGGCAGTATGTTTTTATGAAGTATAAGATTTCAGAAAATACATCTAAAGCATAAATCTTACAATGAGACTAAAGGTCATGCTTCTCTGAACAAAAGCTCCAAGCTATCTATTATCTTAAGCTCAAAAACATTTGATTTTCTTAAAAACTCTAGGCCAAAGGCCTTAGGAAGAAAAGATATCCTGATCAAGAATATACTATCTTCTGAAAGTGTTGGGACAGAATAACCATGGCCTGATCCAGATATTAGTTTGAGTAAAATATATTTATTTCCCCACACCTTTTTGTGAAATGCAGAGTTCTGGGTGCTCAGAATTCTCCCCTCTCCCTTAGTCTGCATCCCAGCTTTCACACTCTCACTGCACTATAACAACAAGGTAAAGAGCAGAGGCATTAAGCTTTCACCACAGCACACTAGACAGAAAAAAAACTGCCAAGAAGCACAAGGATTTGTTTGCATTTGTCCTCTTGGAAGATTTCTTTGCTTTGACTATCCACTGACTTCCACAGGCTATCTGCTTTCAATCCAACAAACCAACCAACTTGCTCAATCACTTCTAAAACCCTCTTGGCTATCTTCATTTCTGTCTAGGTACAGTAATTTTTACTCGTCTACAGGCTTTACTAGAATGCATTTAAAGAACACTCATTTTTGCTGAATACTGCATCTTTCTCTGTAACTTTTAATGAGTCTTCCTATCTCCTTTCTGATTCACAGGTATTTGCATTTTCAATGTATATGTTAGCTTAAATTCTGACCAAAGAGGCATTTCCCACTTTTGTCAAGTTTCCTTATTTTAGATAACCATTTCTGAAACGTAGTGACAGCCCTTTGGTTGTTGGTATAGTTTTGTTTAAAGTAACCTTTGATCCTGAAAGTAACCTTTGATCCTGATTCTTTTAGATAGCTTTGCAGGTACAGTTATTATTATTATGTTGTTGTTGCTGTATATAAAAATAAAATTACATATTTAGGTTTCTCTTCCTTAATTTGAGAATGATGTTTTCATCTTTTTGATGCTTCAGGGCCCAAGTAGTGGTTATTATCCGAGCTATTGAGAATTAGCAGCCCTAATGTGTTATTTTACAAGTTTGAAGGTCGAGATCCCAAGTCATTAATTCCATTTAGATTTGTATCATTTTCTTCTTCAAGGAAGGCTTTCCTCTTGTGGTAATAGCATCCCCAATGCAGGCCCAGAGAGACTGTCAGCACCTGCCACCAACCCCTTTCCCAGTTCCTACTTTAAACAAATCCATGAACACTGAGTTTTCAGTGGTAACGTTCTGGTCTTTCTTGCCCCAGAAAATAAGGTTTTAAAAATGGTGATCCTAATTTAACTCAGCAACTGCAAATCTTTAGGGAAAACAATGCAAGATGACCTGTCTAGAACTCTCGGTGGAAAGGATAAAGAGGTTTATAAATCAAGGCTGTAAAACTGGAGCAAACACGAGCAGCACTAAAAGGCCAGAAGGAACATGAGGAGAGGGACTGAGGCAAATAGCAGAGCACAGTGAGAGCAGCAGGGTGCTCCTGCTCGAGTGCCACACAGCTCCTGAGCACCCAGAGGGGTGGCAGGGAGGGACAGGACCAGGATCAAACCCAGGGATGTCTCAGTAGCACTGGATAAAACCCCCGTGTTTGCCTGATTCCCCTGAGCAAGGACAGACCTGCCCACAAACGTTCCCAGAGCAGCACACAGCTCTCCTGCCCCTCAGCCAGCACCAAGGCACCCCCAGACACAGCAAAGCCTCCCGCACTTCCCTCAGGCACAGCGTGCAGGAGGCAGCTCTGTCACTGAAAGGAACAGATGCAACAAGTATGAGAGAACCTACATGAACCAAATCCTTCTGCAAGATTCCTTCTCATGCAAAGGGTATTTCTTCCTTCCAGACACATGGAACTGCCTCAGATCACATTCTTGCTCTGGACCAGACAGTAACCTGTTGGAAAAGGTACTAGCTGCCCCAAAAATGGACTCCTGGGAAGGTGCTCTTTGAACACTGCCTTCCAGGCCTGAAAGGGGGTGCCAAGGCTGCCAACACCCCCATAGACCAGTCAGTCCAGAGGCACCAACAGCAGCAGGAACCCTGCCTGCTGTTCAGGGAGCAAACGCCAAGATGCTCTACAGACAAGGAGCTGGCAGGACGGCTCTGACAAAAATCACAGCAGGATCTCAAGAGGCAACAGGCATCAGTGGCAACACTGAAGATGCTGCAGATGGCAGGCAGGAGCCAAGCCAGCAGAGAAACCACGAGGCAGGCTCCAGAGAGGATAGAGCAGAATTCAGAATTGGCAGTGGCACAAGTAAAATTGCCAAGCCAACATACAGCTGGGAAGGCTGACAACACTCTGTAATGTAATTCCATGTTTACATGGCTGTGACATGGACTGGAGATGACCTGCCTAAAAGGAGGTACATTTTTTATTAACCCATACCAGGGGTTCATAAAACCACCAGAGGTGCTTCATTTTTTTTGTGTAACATTTAGAATTGGAAACCAAAATGTTGACGTGCAGACATTTTAATGTAAGCAATACAAAACAACATTTTGTGAACCTGTCAGGTTCAGGCAGATTTAAGAGGCATTGTTTAGAGGCTTCTCTCACAATGAATCCAGGTCTGAAGACAAGCTAAAAATTCTAGGAAAACCTAACAGTGACAGGATCTAGCTGCTACTACATGCAGAGATAGCACGGAAATAACCATATGGTACAATCTCAGAACAGAAATTGCTTTCAGGCATATTTTAAATTTAAAGAGATAAAACATTAGTCCCTCCAAACTAGCACTAGTAATTTGTGTGCATGTTTAGAATGTCATGGTTTCTAGATACTTCCTGTTTGTAATCTGCTTAGTCAAGAAAAAGGTAAAATGCGAGAAATACGCAAATATTCTTCAGACATGGATCAAACAGGACATCTATTTCAGGCACTATTCCCTCCTGGGTTTATGCTCTCCTGTATGATGAGATCAGCACTGCAGCACATGCTTTCCTGCAAGGATCTAGCTCAGATGAAACCAGAGAGGGAAAACAAATAGGGGGTGGGGGTATGGTGAGGGGAAGAAGTGAAATCAATAATCACTTTGAATTATTCATCCCCATGAAATAGGAATAAAAATGCAAGCAAATGCTATCTTTGGAACAGTGATCCCAAGAGAATTTTCTTTATAAAGTCTGTCTACTGCAGGTTTTTCTACAGAGTCATTAGTACTCACTAAAATTTCAGAGGCAAAGAAGTAGGATTAAGTCAAACTCAAACCATTCACTTACCTGAAGACACCTAACATTGTAAACAGTCATTGTCAAGTTCCGCATTAGCTACTGTCAAAGTGAAGGCAGACAAAATCCAGAATAGGCCTCACTTAACAAAATTATTAATAAAACACTGAGATCAGGTCATCTGAAAGAAATATGTCTTTGTCCTATTGTGTTGTTCAGAGATATTTTTCCTGCTTGTTTGGTTTTTTTTAACCATCAGAAATTTAAGTCTCATCCAACTTGACCATTCTAGAAAGTTCTACAGATGAGGACCAACGCCACTTTAGCAAACCCCATTGTTTAAAATCAATTCAGAATATATTCCACTAAAGCAATTTAAAAAAGGCCTGAGAAATCAAAACCGTTCAATCATTCCCACACTACTACCTTAAGGACAGCTCAGGCTCAACATTTATTTTTTAAAAGGTAACAAAGGAAAAACCAGTCACACTGGCCAAGACACAAAGTATCTAAAGAAAACAAAACAAAAAAAATGCTTGGTTTACACTGTGTCCTGAAGAAAGGTCCAACCCTTTTCCAATGAACTCATCATTATTTTCCTTTTCTATCAAATTCAAGGGTTAATCTTCCCTGCAGTATATATACATATACATATATATAAATACTATAGTATACTGGCATTAGATTCATGAAATGCAGCCCATCTTACCTACTCATGGGAAGCATTATTCTTATGAAAGAATAAATTTTTCACAGCTACTCTGGGTCTATTAAGATCCTCTGCTGAATATTGAGAAGAAAATTCTGTTGGGGTTCTTAAAAGAAAAGAACTCTGAGGATGTATAATGTCCAGAGGAGGTCTCTTAGCACAAAAACAAAACCAAGTAAGACCATAAATAAAAATGCTGCTTTTACCAACTTCAGCAGATGTTTTAATGCTATCTCATTTTAAAACTTTTTTTAAGCTCTGAAGGTCAAATAGTGTCAGAAACATTCAGTAAGTATTTCTGCTCTGTAGTTGAATGAAATTAAAATATATTTTAGAGACAATGAAATTTTAGCAGTAACAGTGGTGGAAGATTGCAGCACTCAGGCCAAGCCTATTCAAA
Source organism: Oenanthe melanoleuca (assembly GCF_029582105.1). Taxonomy (NCBI): domain Eukaryota; kingdom Metazoa; phylum Chordata; class Aves; order Passeriformes; family Muscicapidae; genus Oenanthe; species Oenanthe melanoleuca. The sequence continues at coordinate 106,997 of NC_079344.1, read as the reverse complement.
AGATAATTTCTTGTCCAGGATCTAAGATTGACTAAGAAGCTCTCAGCTTCCAATATGAGTTCCACTGCTCTGGCATTTAAGTCCTAGGAGACTGGAAAACCCATCAGCAGTAAAGATTCAAATAGAATACTAAAGTAATGTCAATCAGCATAGCTTTACAGAAAATATGACCTTCCTTCTTAATAAAAACCAAATAAGCTTGTCAAGATCTCAAAGGTTGTATTGATATAGTGCAGTCATTATTTTGTAAGTTATGTCATACATGCCTACACCAGGACTTGTGCTGCTCACTGTATTCACAGACGACCTGGGAAGGAGGAAAGCAGACTGGTGGCAAAGCTTATGGAGAGTACCAAGTATGGCTGCAGATAAACTGCCAGGGAAACTTCACAATGCTGAGTTTTGTTTGCTCCTTAATCAGTATAAATCACATAGAAAATTACACTAACTATTGCTAACCAGAGCTAACTATTACCACGTGGGTATCTTGAGGTTATGATAACCTCAGTTCTATTCATGAGTCAGCTCACTGCTCAGCAGCAGTCAGAAAGCAATAGGTATGTCAGAAATCAGGAAAGGAAGAAAAAAACCCTTGTGCCACTGTGTAAATGCATAGCTCTACCCCACTTTGAACACTACACACTTCTGCTCCCAGCATCTGAAAGAGGTATAACTAGAAGGCATTAATATAAAATACAAAATAAAAAATACAAAATATAAAATACAAAATGAAAGGTCTGGGATAGTTTCCTTATAAGAAACCATTGGGTAAGTTTGGCCTCTGCAATCTGGAGAAATCATGAGCAGGCAAATATACCAGACCTATAACACAATCAGATTGGACAGGATTGTCCAATATAGGAAGGTATATCAAAATGAGACCAGGCAAGAATAAGAATCTAAGCATCCAAGCAATCAAAGATATGGTTGCAGGTTTCTTCCTGTGCCAGGTCAATTCAACTGTGCTATTCTCTGCTTCCTCTACTTGCAGTGAAAAACTGAAAAGCTCTGCAGAAGTTGAAAAGTCCTGCTACTGAACAGATAGAAAACACATCTCTCCATGAGCTGGAAAGAGATATGAGCCAGGACAGCAAGGAAGAATATTTTATACACTCATCTTACACTCCTGCCCATGCATCCATTTTTTTGTCGCTGTGCTGCGTGTACCTTTGGTTTGAACACTACCCACCCTAACATACAGCAGCCTTAGACAAGATGTATTCCTGCAGAATACATGAGCAACAGATTAAAGTATGTCTAACTGGTAAATCCTGGTGGTGTTTGCAAGTCCCACAGAGATATTCTTTACCAGTTATCTGGGAGAAAAATCTAAGGATGTTTGTGACAGGAATCAGCTGGAAAGAGCAGTGCTTGGGATTATTGCAGCCACATGTACCAACAAGAAACACAGGCCATGCCTTCTGCCTGGGAAGCTATTTTAGTAGACTGCAATTCATGGGGTCTTTGAGGTCATGCTCAGTGTGGTTACTATGGAAGTACAGACAGTCCTCAAGCACACAAGGAGGAAGCACAGAAGCTGAAAAGTGCTTGCTTTTGTATTTCTCTGGTCAAAAGTATGTTGGCAGACAAATGGTACAGAACAATTAATTGCTCAAGGACTAGAAATCACATCAAAAGTCCAAAGAAGCACTGTTGCATCTGTGGGGGAAAAAAAAGTCGTGTTAGCCACTGCCTTTTTTTCTACCTGAACATGCAAATTTAGGATATAGCAATACTTTTATTACAGCCAAGAGCTGAACGAAATCCATCACTCAATGATCAATGTTGCAGAAATCTCTCTAGCAAAGGCCACAGCTGTGGGGAGCATACATTTTCACTGTAATCTAATTTTCACAAGCAATTGGTATTTTGCCTCCTTCTATCTAGAACAGCTTTAGCTTGAACACAAACTTATAATCTGTACTATCTAGAAGCTATAATTTGAATAAACAAGGCAGCTTATTTAACTGAGACTCACCACTGAAAACCAAGCAGTGCAGTAGGAAAAAGCATATGGCACAAGCTGACACTCCAAGCCTTTCCAAGTTCCACAGAGAAATTTAATCACTTGCACAAGTAAAAACACTGACCTATGGAATATTAATGCAAAAGGAAGATCAAATCCAGACTTTGAGATAAAGACGTGCATGGTGGGCTTGTGCATTTGCCTTTTCCTCTTACTAGATTGTGTGTAACTTAACAACCTGGTTTGTACCAGGACTAAAAGTCCCTGACCTTTCTGCAAAGCTGAATACATAGAAGCACAGAACAGTCAAGGTTTGAAGTGGCCTCAAAACATCATCTGGTTCAACTTCATGGGGCATGAAACAGATTATACATCTAGCATCCTGTCCAATTACAACTTGAAAACCTTCAATGATGGGACTCTACCATGTCCCTGGGAGGTTTTTCCCTGTGACTGATTTTTCTCATGGTAAATAAAAATAAAATCCTTACCTGATTTCAATATTCTCCCAGTGCAACTTGCACTCCCTGGCCCTTGTGAAGGGAAAGTCTTCATCCTCTTTGTAGCTGCCAGCATGCTCCAGAAAGGCAGTAAAACCAAATTCTTCTTCTAGTCTGAGTTAAAAGCCTTCTAGGAATGCTCATCCAAAAGACAGCTGCCTTCAAGAGCTGTAACACAGCTTCCCCACATTCTCAGGGAGCTGCGGCAGATACATCTGTACCCTCAATTGGCACAAAGTGGAAAACAGAGGCATCAGTGGGATGTGAAGGATGAGCGTTAGGCTGAATAGGACAGGCTTCAGAGCCTGAAGGCCACTGCTGACAAGGCAGCTACTTATTCAACTGTTATTGATGGCTTTCAGAGCAAAACATTGTTTGCAAAGGAAAATGCAAGTTAATACTTGAAAGTGTTTAATATTTCTTGTATTCCTTTTACAGAGGCAAGAAAAGTATATAATCTATGTTTGATTATTTTAAAAAATTGTTCCATCAAATTCAATCTGCATGGTGTCTTTAATTGCTTGATTTTCAATTGTCATTAGTTACTTTTAAAAAGTTTTTTGAAGGCCAACACAAAGTATGGCTTGAGAGAAAAGACCACTGGAATGGTTGTTGAGGTAGTTAAAACACCCTAGTCAGATTGAAAGCAGCTGCTAATATTCACAGAGTTAACTGTTTTCAGAAAAAATGGCTTTCTCCGCACATCAAAATCAGTAGATATCAGAAGGGATACTCCCCTTGTGCTGAGAAATAATTCTTCTGAGCACTTCACCTCAAACCATGTCACTTTTTATTTGAAAGAAACATTCCCTCCTGGTTTTAAAGAACTCTCAACATCCAATGCAAGGAGACACTGCCCATGATCTTAAACTACTTTGGCAGACAATAGCAACTGAGAGCTGTGCAGAAGTGCACCTGGGGCTGCCTTTAGCATACAGGAAGCCACACTTGTGCTTATTTCTTCTCCTCACATCACGCTCTCCTTCCTTCAGACAATTTACTAGGTTCCAGAATCTCCAAATACATCCACACTTGATTTCTTGCTGTGCCTCCCATCCATAACCTGTGAACTATGCTGTGAGATTACCCCTACAGAAAAGGCCACGGTGTCTGTGGTACTCAGAGGACAGCCAGCAAGTCAGTGTGGGAAGAAAGAAACTCAGAACTCCAACAACAAATCAACTTCCATGAGATGCATTCAGTCTCAGTTTACTATTGCAAGCTCTGCCCTGTGCTTTTCTCTTATTGATTGTCCTGCATTTGAGATTCATTTGTTCCTCATCCTCTTTAAGCAGACTAAAAGCTTGTCTGAGGGTAACTGTGCCATCTCCATTTCCAGGGAACACTGCAGTTACATTCTAACTTCAGCTGCAAACACTGTGCATTCACATCCTACAAATACAGGTTAGAAATAACTATTGTACTGAGTGAGAAATAGCAAATGGGAAAGTCTTGTGATATTTTGGTAGACTGTTTTACTTAGTCATATAGAATTACCAGTATCCACCTTTCGTTTCTTGCCAGTGGTGTCAAACATTTACTGCTCGTACATGTCTGTCAAGTGAGAAACCTCCTTCATTAAACAGAAGGTTTAGTAGAACTACTCTGGCTTTACAGTAACTGCTGAGCTCCAGCTTCTCCCTAACCAGACTACAAACATCAGCCTTTAAGGGAATGATATTCTCCAATTAATGCACCTATGAAAAGAATAGTTTTGTCCTTCAGATATCCTACTCAGCACACCAGTGTGGAGGTACGTGTCCCTCATATAAGGAGAGGAAAATCAGTTGCAGGGACTCTTCCCTTTGCCCACAGTAAGAACTAGAGGGTAGGTAAAGTGCAGAGCCAAACACAATAAAAAAGCTCTAGTTTTATCTATGTTCATCCAGAAAATTGTGATGAACAACACCTTCAAAGGGCTGTTACAGCATACACAGCAAGCTTAAAAAGAAAATGAAAATTATAAAAGATTCCTTACCATCAAAATAGTCTGTAAAAAATAGCTGCTCAAGCAGAAACTGCAAAGCTAAAAGAGCATTTTAAACAGCAGCTATATTCCAAAGGATATTATCTGATAGTACATATGGAATGCAGACAAGGCTGTTCCCAGTTTTTGAGCTTTTTCTAGATTGTATTATCAGTTGTGACCTGAACTTTCTCTTGCAGCAGTCTTTCCCACTTCCTCCTCACAAACCTTGCCACAACCACAGCTTACTGCTGTCACTGAGAGAAACCTGTCTGCATGCAAGATCCCACCATCAAGTAAATCCTGGGACAGCATAACTGAACCAATGGTGACTCTTCCCAGACAGACACTCCCCCTGCCTTCTACTGTAGCTGCTGCTGCTTTGCTCAATAGGCCTGACAATTGGTAAACAGACTTGCAGCTCCTCAGATCCATCACAGAAACCTCGTCATAGACTGCCAGCACATTCATCACCCTCTGTTCCTCAGGAACAAAGCTAGTGAAGAGAGTGGGATACATTTTGCTGACATTAATCCAGATATTTCAACTATGACTTAGAAGAACTCTTGGGCAATTGTTATACTCATGGTAACTTATTAGTGCTCTAGTCTATTTGTACTATAGGCCCTGTTACAGCAACTTCAAATTGAGACAGATCTGCTGACTGTTCCAAATTATGTTTCATACACATTATTTTAATCTCATAAGTGTATACACACAACACCATCTTGCAAGGAGGGAGAATTTCCATCCCCGTGTTAAAAAGTCACAGAGAAGGTGAGACCTCTCAGTCAGAGACACATTTGAGAAGTGTCCAGGTACTTTCTTTCACACCTGTCCATTAGAAGAACAGCTTCCCCAATGGAAAAAATCAGAAGCTTTGACAAGAGTGTAAAACATACAGTGAGCTATAAGATGTTATTATATAAACCAGGTTTTTCAAGTGTCATCTGTGCTTATTATAGTAACTTAATATATGTTATATAAAAGTATTATAAACAGAGTTCGAGTTTTCTACAAGCTAAGCAAGCCAAATTTCTAATGGTTAGTGCCATTTTTTAAAGCTCTTATTCACTGCTCTCAGGAAAGGGAGTTTGAAGAATCCAAGAAGTCATTTGGTACTCTTACACATTATTTGCAACACCTTTTGTGCATATGAACACATATTCTAAAACCTGACAAGAAGAGATCCATAATAAATACTTTAGAAAGTAAACTATTTTGTGCCACCTGAATAGGATACTGGATGGATGGATGGATTCTAACTTCTCACTGGTTAAAGAGGCTTTAAAGCACCACATATTTCTATTCAACTCTATTCTCAGTAGCAAGATCTTTAATTTTAAGGTAAATTCATTGTATCCAACATGCTGTTACGGTTGTTTTTCTTTCACATTCGGCTCTGCAGAATCCTGGGCAAACAAGTCACTATTTGAATCACAATTAGTTTTATTCTTTGTTGCTGGTGTGGGGTTTTTTCCCAGACCCAAAACAAGACTTAAAAGTTAATGCATATAAACCAAAAAGCTGACCTTTGACTTCAGAAGAAAAATGAGCCAGATGTCGAGTTACAAAGAGCCGCAGTTGATGATTCAGATCACAGCACAGAGTATCAATGTTCCAGGAACGAATTCCTGTCAAAGTAAAAAAAAAAGAAAAAAAGAAAAAAAAAGGGGAAAGAAAGGAAAAAAAAGAAAGCTGTCATTACCATTACATCTACTCCAGAAACAGAAGTGGACAAAGAAGTGAGGACACACAAAGACCAGGGATGCTCTACTAGATGAGCTTACTTAGGATGGAGAAAGTCTTCAGAAGCAGAGGACCATAGGATACTCACCTTCCATAAAACATTTCTTTCTGAAGGACATGCAGTGAGCAAGTCTCCATTCAACTTGGACTTCATGCAAGGGAAACCAATGAGAGATGAGGCCAAATGAATTACACTACCACTTAACCAAAAAAACAGATGATGTTAGTTTTACATCTGCACTCTCCAGCACTAGTCACCGGTAGAGATTAGCTACTGTGTGGTTGTGCTACTGAAAAACTCATAGACATCAGCTTTTTTGCCCTCACAGCCTACGCATCCTCCAAGTAACAAAAGCCCCCCACTCCTCCAACTCGCTCTGCCTAATCATTCCTCCAAAGACACTGATCCCACTGAGATCATTTGAGTCTATTCTTTAATCTTTACAATCTTTGGCAGCTAATTGCCTTCATATCACAGCAGGAAGGTGCTTCTGCTTCCGAAGTGGCACCAAGCCATACTGGGGAAGTCACCTTCAGACCTCAGTGTGAGCAAGTGTACATCCTGGAGGACACCAAACACTACAGACCACAGATTTTCACATCCCAATAGGGAGCAGCCTTTCCTAGATGGTGTGACTCTACACTGTGCCACAATGAACAAAACCAGGACATCATTATGAATTCCTATTCCAGCATCTGGTGCTGATGTGCAAATGTTGAAGGCCAATGCCACAGACTTCCAAGCTGAAACAAGAATTTCAGCTTCAGTATTTTTTTATGGAATCCTCACTGAGAGCTCTTTCACCATCTCTCTCTTGCATAAAATACAAAGTTTTATTGCTTCTATTATCTACTTTCTTTCAAGGCAACCATGTTAATTTTCCATGGAGATATCATTCCCATTTACTGCAGTTCTAGCTGTCCATGTTGTGCAACAGTTTTTGCTGGCCTCTGGTGGGAGAGGATCCTCAAGGATACATGCTCCAGCTCTCTACACATGCCAAGGCACAGTAATCACTGCATCACACAGGTCAGTAGTCTCAAGGCCTGTAGAATCTACAGCAGCTAAAAAACCCTTTGTGTTTAGTTTCTTTTTCTGGTGACAGCTGACACAGTGGAGTAGCAAAGCTTATTTATGTGCTGAAAGTTGGCACTTCAGACTGCACAAAAACCCCACAGTAAATCATCTAAACTTCAGGGGGAAAAAGAAAGGAAAAGAAAAGAAAAAAAGAAGAAAAAAAAAAACAACCGGAAAACTAAACAACTTACCAGCACAGCACCTTTCAATTTGGACATGAAATACGAACAAATGAAACACATACTAAAAAGACATGGAGCAAGAAGATGGACAAAAATCCATCTATTTTCCTATGCTACACCCCAAGAGAGCATAATTGTTTAACCAAATGCCCAGTATATGAGAATCTTAATGCAGCACTGCTGAGCATTCTGACCTGGACAGGAACAAGGTGGCACTCTGCAGGGCAAATCCTGCTGACTAGCTGCTGTGTCATGGTCGTCGTGTCCCACTGCAGCACTGAGTGCTATTTGAGGTACTGCTACATCCTCTAGGACGCAGAAAGAAGAGATGCTCTTTCGGAGCAGAAAGGGAGGAGTGGAATTCTCACTTATTCTCATACTTAAAACAATTTATTCAACATTTTCTTCCCTACAGGTAGTCTGAGTTTACTCAGAATGTCTCCCAGTTTGCCACAATTCCAATTTATCACTCCATGGCACATGAGCCAGAACATTGTCCTTACTGATTAGAATCCTCTACCATCAGAGTGCAGACTACACCACAATAAGGGCAAATATTCAAGCACTTTGCAAATGCAAAGACTAAGCAAGGGACCATGTGACTCATCAGTTTTCCATCTTATTCTTTATGCCCTTGTGAATGTTTTATTTCCTGCTGAGGTAATTGGATTAAAAGATTTGGCATTTCTCCCCAATACCAGACCTAGTCTTCCGGATATTGAACAAAAATTGAACAAAAGTAACAGAAAAATAAAACTGGCATTTCTTAGACAATATTTTGGAAAAAGTGTTGTTCAGGTATCCCACAAATACACAATGTCAAGCCTACAAAGCTCTACACCTGGAAATGAGCAGGTTCCTATAATATCCTGAAGCTGCTATTGCATTATCCTGAACCAAGGTACAGAAAGAAGTCCAGAAAAATATACTTCTTATATCAGTCAGGGAAAGAGATTTATTGACTGAAAAAAAAAAAATCTTTAGTTGTTTTTTGTTTGTTTGGGGCCTTTTTGTTGGTGTTTTTTTGTGTTTTGGGGTTTTTGTGTTGATTTTGTTCTTTGCTTGGGTTTGGTTTTGTTTTGTTGTTTTTTTGTTTGTTTGTTTTGTGCAGAGGGTGCCACAGCCAACAGAACAGACACAAAACAAACTCTAGTTTTTCATCCTCTGTATATTCACTGCTCAGCTGCCTGTTCTGCCTTCACATGAGCCCTCTACAGCAGCTAACACTTAAATGGCAACCATCATTTCCACATTTCTTGAACTCCTTGAGTCAAGAGTGCAGCTGTCCACATCATAATATGCTGACTATTGACAATGCTCAAGATTGCTGTCATTTTAACTATTCTCCTTCTTCATATCTTTCAGTTTGCAAATATTGATCCATTTTAAGAAGAGGTCATTCTCCCATTTTGTAGTGGGGAAAACTCTAACTTGTTGGATTATTCCATGTAAGTGAGAGAGGAAAGATTGAAATCTAGGTTTCCAGCTCCCTGAGAAACTCACTTCTACTGCCAGTAACTTACTAATACTTCTGAAATGACTCTTTCTCATGCAAATGAGTGTTTACATTTGGCAGAATTTCAGCAGGTTTCTAGTCAGAGAAGGCCAAGTATAGAACTTATTTCAATTTCTACTATGGCAGCTAGAATTTATGTTGCAAATAGCATGTTTTTCCTCTGCAGTGGGAAATCTCAGATTACTGGCATATGACATCAGAATGAAATCCTTTAGTACACAGTCTGATCTGTCACATTTCAAAGATTCAGAGAACGGATAAGAATGTAGGTTGGCACACCAGTTCAGTGAAGTGCCAAGTGAAGATGATCACCCTGCTGTGCAGGAAGCAGGAAAGGCCCCTTCAAAGAAGGTCTGTCAGAGGCCAGATGGTCATAATCAGATCTACCACTCCTGACTAAAGCCATCCCTTGAAAAAGGGAATTAAATATTCGTCATGAACAAAGTGGCCTGCCAACAGATAGCTGGAAAAGATACTGAAGTGAAGAAATTGGACAATATTTGACATTTTCATACCCACCCTTTTCTTAAATTGCACTGTCCATCTGTTCTTCAGTACTGCTGATGCTTGGGAAGAAAATAGCCACAGAATTATGTCTGAATAACAGTTTGGCCAATATTGTCCCTGGCATATTTCAAACCTTGGAAATGGGGAGCTGAGGGGAGGAGTAAAGGTGAGTCAGAATTTATATTTATTTTATTTATTTTATTTCTCAAAGGTGTACTAACTGCTTGTTAGAACAAGAATTCCCTTAAGATCCTGATGTAATTGATCAGCTCTTTGTCCTTTTGTCAGAAACTATCAGAAACTGCCACAGGGGAAAAACTATCATCAGATCACCTCCTTCCCCCTTACTTCTAAACAGCACTGCATCTAATATACAAAGACTAATTCACTGCCAAGGTCTCTGGTGTTACTAAAATACAGATAATAGAGGAGAAAAGAGGAGAGGCAGGTCTATCCTGCATTGTGTGATTCCTGAAGCAGCTCGCTGTGTGGCTTGTCCCCCCTCACTCTGCTCCATGCAGTTGCTCTATAGACAGGGAGAAGACATACCACAACAGACCCCTGTTCACAGCCGTCCCCGGGACCTCGAGGAACAGTCCTGAGGGGAATTCCTCCAATGAGACCGAATTTTGGAGTAAAATGGAGGTAGGATTTAATCTATCAGACCACTAATTAAATAAAGACTAGGGGGAAGGAGAACCATGGAACGTCTTTAACCTTTACGATGCGCATTAGCTACACGTCACAAATGCACATAAAGCAACGATGTTGGAATTACAAACAATAGATGCCGTCTGACGCCGCAGAGACCGGCCCGCATTGCGCCGGGGATCCGAGCCCCGCCCGGTCCCCGCGGCCCGACAGCGCCGCGCCCGCGGCCTCGGCCGCCATCCCGCCGGGAGCAGCGGACACTGCGGCCACACGGCGGTGCCGCAGGGCGGGGAGGGCACCGCCAGCTGCGCCTCGCCCCAGGCACCCGCAGGGACAAGGCGGCAGCCGCGCGGCCCCGCGGCTCTCAGGGGCAGGCATCGCGTCCGTCTGCCCCGGCCCCTCCGGCGCTCCCCCCCGGGCCCCACCGCGCTCCTCCCCCCCCCGGGCCTCACCGCGCTCCAGCGCCCCGCGCAGCGCGCCCCGCTCCGGCTCCGTCCCGATCTCCCCGATCACGGCGAGCAGCGCGTGCCGCCGCCCGCCCGGCAGCGCCGCCGTGTCCATGGCGACCGGCACGGCCGCCGTCTCCATGGCAACGCCGCGGCGGCTGCTGCAGCGCGCCGTCACTGGCGCGCGGCTCTTAAAGCGCCCTGAGCCCCCGCCTGATTGGCCGAGCTGGCGCGGGGTGCTGCGCTACTGCGGGGGGGGGGGGCGTGGTCTGCCCCAGGCCCCGCCCCGCCCGCGGGCCCGCCCCGAGCCCCGCCCCTCCCTCAGGCTCTCCAGCCCCTCGCTGCCCCGGCCGCGGGCGGCCTGGCCTGCCTCGGCCCGGACCGGACCCACACGGCTCCGGCCGCGGGCGGCCTGCCCTGCCTCGGCCCGGACCCGCCCGCTCCGAACCCGCCCTGCCCGCCCGAGGCCGGTCGCGCCGGCACGGCGGCTGCCGGTGAGCTCCCGCCGGCGCTGTGGCGCGGGGTCTTAGTTCCTTCGGTCAAGATGGGCAGAGAGGTACAGCGACCAGCTCGGATGCTCAAAACCATCGGCGGAAAGAACAATTCAGGGGTGAAGTGGTGTTGGTTTATGGTTTGGTTTAGAATTTAGTTATTTAAATACTGAAATGTACAGAGATTTTTAAATGCTTGGTGTTGCAATACCCACAATAAACCCATATAAGACAGCAGTTCTAAAGATCCAGGGGCTTGGTATTGTCATTCTCCTCACCATTGCTTGGCAGTGAGCAGTACCTTCCTGGTGGCTCTTCCTTCTGTTCAATTAGAAGCAGGTGTAATGGTCTCCAGTGATAAATAATGGGATTTCCTGGATTCCAGATGCTACAAGAAGAATCTGAGTTATGCCAGCTGCCAGTGCAAAGCTGATGTGGGCAGTCCATGGCTGTTCTGGCAGGCTGTGGGGTATGCAGGAGCTCTTACTGTCCGGGGTGACCAGAGATGCCCTGACTTTGGGTACATGTCCTTGCTGCTCACAGTTCTGGCTAGCCACAGCTCAAAGGCAGTTCAATGCAGATGGCCTTAAACTGAGACAGAAGAGATCCAGATTAGATAATTAGAAAAATCGTTTCCACTGTCAGAATAGTCAGACATTGAAACAGGTTGCCCAGGGAAGTGGTGGAGTCACCACCTCAGGCAGTGTCTAAGAGGTGTCTGGATCTGTTTCTGGGTGATGGTTTAGTGGTTTAGGGATTACAGTGGTAGTGCTGCGTGAATGGTTGGACTGGATGATCTTGAAGATCCCTGCCAGCCTTGGTGATCCTGTGATTCTATGTGCAAAAGCTGAGTAACCCCAAAGTATGAGAATTCTACAGGCTGAACAAGGGAGAGCCACCAAAAAGTAGTTTCAGGTGGAAACATCCATGTCTCTTCTGACAGAAAAGGAAGGACCACCCTGCGCTGATGCAGTTGGGTGGAAAAGCAACCCAGTTATTATTAAATGTCACAAGTCAGCAATAATGCACAGTTTGTCCTAAAACAGTGTCAAGTTCTGCCCCTGCAGTGCGCAGGATTTCCACAGGTGAGCTATAGTTTAGTAACTTGATGGGCAGATAAGGCAGCATCCTGCCCTTTTTCATTCTTTCGTGCCCACCAAGACTGCAATTGAAACCTCAGAAGGTTCAGAGAGTTGGCATTTTGGCAAGCATATGTGATTCTATAGTGTCACAGGACTCCGACAAAAGATAGCAAGGGAAAAGAAAAAGCAACCACGGAAACGGAGAAAAATACAAAATAATTATCTCTGCAGGCTACAGCTGATGTTACTAGCTTGTGGAGTTTTCTCAAACTAAGGTCTTAAATCAAAAGATCTAGCTCTCCACAGATAAATTAGGAGATATTGCAATAGGTCTTTTGCACGTTAAACTATGGTGACACCACTGGCTATGAACTTTATGAACTAAATCTTGTAAACAGGTAGAATTAGTGTATCAAAAGGGTTTAATTCATTCCTGTGTGTTGTAACCTGCATAGCAGCAATAATTTAGTTTTCAAGGATTGCACTGAACAGGTAAATAAGTGAATAAAGCAGTAAACCTGAAAATAAATGCCAATGCACATTGAATTCTATCATGAAAGTAGGATTGTAGATCATGGAGGGAAAACATGACAACAATACATGAAGATAAAATATTCAGGTATTTTCGTACAAGCTGATAGAAGTACCTTCTGTTTTCAGGGGATTCGGTCTTAGTGCTTGCTGCTTGTTTTTGACATGGTAGCTTTCCAGAGCTGCAGCTTTTCACTGCAGTGCAGAGATGCTCTTCCAGTTGGCTTTCTGCCAAGGAGAAATGAAACAGGAGACATGCAAACTGGAGTGAAAGCTTAAAAAGAATATCCAAACACAGAGACTAGAAGCTCTGGGGAAGGCTTTATAATGAAAACACTAATTCTGGTGATGTGATCCATTTGCATTCTTCAACTGTACCATCAATTCACAGAATGATGGTATTTCTGTTGCTTTCTAGAGTGAATCAGAGATGTCTGTGGTCATGGTAGAATTGCAGTAGAAAAGGCTTGAATCCTAAGCAGGTGTGCGCTGCATGAGACAGGGAAATAGGGTATTTCCAGCTTCTGAAGTTGCTCCTTTTCCCTGTAAATTCACACTCCAGAACCATATAATAGACCCATATAGCAATTATGGTGTAACTTCTGCTTTCATGCGCTGCAGCAGTAGCTGGCACCCCCATGAAAATCAAAAGCTGACTGGGCTGAATGCAGGTGTTAGAGGTCCTGACAACACAGAAGGAGAGTGGCAAAAGCAGACTAAAGGATTACCTCATACTGAAGGACGAGTCACAGGTAGATGACCTTTATAAAAAGAGATTTACAAAGTAGGACCAAAATAGTGTAAAAAGGATTTTCATAATATTGTGAGAATAACAATCTACAATTACTCAGTCTTTTAGCCTGGAATAATTACTTCCTGTCCTTCCCAGCTAAAAATTTCCAAGTGAATGAAAATACTTCAGGGCATCAGAGACCTGTGATAGTCCCTATGTGAGGATAGTGCCCTTTGATGGTGGTGAAATACGGTATCATTCTGGCTGTGACATTTCTAAGGAAAATAGATGATTTCCTGAAGGGACTTTGTTCAGGCCTTGATTTCTCCTGTGGTGAACACAGCCATCCTTCCGTGGAGCAGAAGGACCTACCATTCATAATGCTTTTATGTACAGAATGTATTGTAAGATACAGAAACAGAGAGCCAAGGCTTTCACTTTGACCAAACCACATTTTTGCTTCTATTTAATCCCATGGCTTTATCAGAGTAGTACTCCTATTCCTCTCATTTTTGTCTTACAGAAAATGTGGCAAGATCCTGTGCAATTTGTAACGAAAGTCTGATCAAGGCCAGGATATAAGGGCCTATGAAATCATCAGGTATATTCATTGTGTCAAGTGATACAGAGTGTTGGAATGAAAGACATGTTTATCAGACTTTGAAAGGTCCTAATTCGTACTTTTATGGCAGTCCTTCTTCGAAACCTAGGTATTTTTATTCAATTAAATATTAAATATTAACTGGCCATAATCCATACCTCTTAGTTTCATCTTTCCAAATAACTAAAATCAGTCAAAAAAATATAGCTGAAATGGTCGGGCAAAGTACAAGTTAAAAAAATCAAACATTACTGAGACTTCTTTGCACACTAAGATTGCCAGCAGCCTTACTGAGCAGTGCAAAGGAATGATAATACCACACTTTCCACCATAATTGTACATATGTCTTTCACAACTTCTCCTGCCCCATAGAGTCAAGCAGTGATTTCAAACATTTCTCCAGAAAAAGGTGCTGACAAGCTAAATGATCCCGGCTTGAAATGAAATAGCTCAATTGCAGTATTTCGTGGTGCATTTTGTGCGACTGAATAGGCTCTACTGTTCAGAGAAGGTGAAACGCAAGTAAAGGCGCTAGAGAAGCTCATTTGTTCTGGCAATCACGGCGCTGTTCGGCATGGTCAAATATCTCATTTCTCGATGTGGCATTTACACAGTGAACACTCGTGTGCTCAGGCTTCGACAAATTAAGCACGTACATGCCTTGCGTTACCGGTAAGAGCCATTGCCTGAGGGGGCAGGGGCACGCCAGCGGCGGCTCGGGACGGTACCGGGGGCGGTACCGGGGCTGTGCCAGCGGCGGCTCGGGACGGTACCGGGGGCGGTACCGGGGCTGTGCCAGCGGCGGCTCGGGACGGTACCGGGGCGGTACCGGGACTGTGCCAGGCGGTGCCGGGGCGGTGCCAGCGGCGGCTCGGGGCGGTACCGGGGCGGTGCCGGGCGGTATCGGGGCGGTGCCAGCGGCGGCTCGGGGCGGTACCGGGGCTGTACTAGGGGCGGTGCCGGGTCTCTACCGGGGGCGGTACCGGGCGGTGCCAGGGGCGGTACCGGGAGCGGTTACTCTTTGACTAAGCTTAACTAAGGTGTTGGGTATCTTCGTTTGTTGTAACTAATTCCCATTTGAAATTAGGATCTGGAATTTGGTCCTTTTTCTAGGAATACAATGCAGTTTTGAAGATGGTGCTTGGGGCTGCATTGAGACATGTAGAACCAGATTCAGAGTGCAAGAAGGGAGAATGAGGAATAGCAGTCCTGCAGTCCTTCCACCCACAGTTAGTGGTTAGCACTGGAAAGGAGTGTTTGGACAAAAATAAAACTATTGCAAATTCTGTAAGATACAAGAAATTTGGAAAAATCCAAATATGAAAAATCAGTCACCATACCTTCATTCGTTGGAAGTCTGGAAGTTGGACAAGTTTTGTTTGAAGCAAAAGGAAGCAAATATTAATTTTGGTCTTTTATTCTTTCTTAGACAAAGGTAGCCATGTCCTGTTCATAGTTTATAATTAGACTCAGAAAAAAGGCAATCTGCCAGCTGAGGAGAAATACTTAAATGAAGACATGTATATTACAAAGAAAGCAGGGCATTTCTTTTCATAGCATCATAAAGCTGGAAAAAGAGATTACAGATTTAACACAAAAAGTGGACAGTCAGCTTTAAAACACACACAGATTTGGCATTTACAAATTTGACCACCTGGACTGAGCTTTCAATTTTGTCCTATTCTGATTCATGCAGAAGTACTGAATTGCAAAAAAGCAAGACTGGAAGGAGATTCTGGAGATAATCTAGTCCAACTTCCTATTTCAGACCTATTTTAGACTTACTTTTCAAATACTTTTTGCTTGTTTCTCTTTAGTCTTTAATTTACCCCTACTTGCAGTTCATGAACACAAATTCAGTTGTCCTCTAAACTGTGAATATTATTGTGAAACAAATTATTTGCCATCAACTTTTTTTCTATCTGGAGAATATTATGATAGCCAAATCCTTTGCCATTGTCTCACTAGATGCAGGGCTTAGCTTAGGCCGTGCCAGTGCAGAGTACAAGAACTACTTCACACATCTAAGGTATGCATACTAGACACAAGTGGAATGCTTACTCTTTGCTCCTTTTTCTGTGGCAGCAGAATGACACTGACTCAGTTTGTGAGGCACTATGGCCCCCATTGCTTTATTTTGCAGAAATACCGTACAGTCCAGCAGTATTTATGCACTCAGTTATTTAGTCAGTTATTTAGTTTTATATAATATTTTTTTCTTACCTGCATTGTATTGCTTTTGTCCTTTTTTCAAACCATTTTAAAAAAACACTTTCTTCTACTACTTCTAGTGTCTCTCAATTTCAGATTGCTAGTGGGTTAATAAGTGTACTTATTTTGCAATCAAAGTGATTAAACAAAACAGTGGACTAGGAACAACACGCTGACGCTCGAAACCTCAGTCAAAAGTACTTGTTTTGAAATTAGGATTATTACTTTCTGAGGATGAATACCAAATGAGTTTTTTACTTACCTTATTGAAACTTTATCACTGCTATGCTTACCTGGTTTGCTTATGAGAATCCCATACAGATTCTGCTAAAAGTCTTACTATAGTAAAGTTGTTATTCTGCCACTCACGTCCTGTTGCTCTGCCATAAGCCATCAGATGGATGTTACGCACCTTGTCTTTAGAGATCTATGTCGGCTGCTCTCTCCTCTCCTTGGCTTCCGGATGCAAACCTAATTCATCTGAGGAGTTGTCATCAAATTTTTCAAGAATCTGAAAGGAATTTTGAGAAAGTGACTGGCACATTTTCTATTTCTAGTCTTCATTATCCACTGTGAATTTTGTAAGGTAACTGTTAATGCTTCTAAGAAAAAGTTCCAACAATACTGCTTAATATACATGCCAAGGAGCATCCTCTAGGATTTGAACAACCCGCCGCTAAAGCATCCCTCCTGTGTAGCAACTGCAAATATTTGTAGCCTGTTTAATGCTCTCAACATGTATGTGCAAACTTGGATTTCTCATTACACACAAAACTTGTAACGTACTAATATTTACAGTGTTTCACTATGTACAGCCTTTTATCTATAACGTTGCATAATAAGAGGTTCTTCCAGGCCAGGTACCATTTTTTTCAGATTCTGTGATTTTGTTTCTACAAGATTTTTAAATAAAATATAGAGAATTCTCATCTATAAAATACAGAGAGGTGCAGAAATAAAAAAAAGAGAACTTGAAAAAGTAGATTTACATTAGGCTATTCGAACTCACTATTTTTCAGGCAAGATGGTGAATGCTGGAAAGATAATACTGTCACAATCATGCACAAGGCTTCTTCGATAACGGTTTAACCATAAAAACACAGGGAAATTAATCAGATTTCACTCTCCTGTGATATCCAGGAAAGGACATACCCGACGGGGGCTATCCGGGGTGCGGGGTCCGCTCCGGGGCGGCCGTGGTTCCCATCCTGCTGGGTCCCGGTCCCGGTCTCGGTTCCCATCCTGCTGGGTCCCGGTCGCGGTCCCGGTCGCGGTCCCGGTGCCGGTCCCGGTGCCCCCCGCCCTCCCGCGTCTCCCCGGTAACAGCGCGGGGCGGACGGGTCGCCTGCGCCAATCGGCGCACGGCAAGATGGCGGCGGCGGGAAGCGCGGCCGGGCTGGGCGGCGGGCGCTCGGCATAGGGCCCGGCCGGGCTGGAGCCTGTGGCGCCCTGCATGGAGCGCGGCGGGAGCAGCCAGCTGGACCCCGGCTTCTCGCAGCAGAACACTCCCCTGCTCATCGTGGAGGACTCGCAGTCGCCGGGCGCGGAGGCGGACGCGGAGCGGGCTTGGCTCGGCGTGCCGGCCCGCCGGAGCCCGAGCCCCGTGCTGGTGAGCGCCCGGCCTGGTGGCAGCACCACCCGGCCTTGCCCGGCTCGGCCCGGCTCTGACGCCGCCCCCGCCTCTGTCTTGCAGGACATCATCGGCGGTGCTGCCGGCAGCCGGGCGCCGCGGGAGCGACTCGCAGGTAAGGGCGGGGCGCGGGGTCGCGGCGGCTCCGGTACCGCGGCCGCGCTGACGGCGCTGTGCTTGCAGAGCCCATGGAGAGCGCGGCCCGCCCGAGCGCCTCTGGACAGCAGGGCTGCGCGGCGGTGGAGTCTCCGCCGCCCGACGGGGAGAGCAGGTACGTGGGCCGGGCCGGGCCTGGCCGGGCCGCGGGAGCCGCCATCGGGAGGCTCTCGGCCGCCGCTTCTCCGGCCTGCTGAAATCTCAGTCGTGCTGAGCGCAGGCTGAGAAGGCGGCATCGCTGCCGCGACCGCCGTGCTCGGGCCCGGCCAGGACGTGCGGTGCGGGGGGCTCGGAGCGCCCCCTTTGTGGAGCAGAGGCCGCGGGAAGGCGCCCGCAGAGCCCTGCGCCCCGTTAGCGAGCGTCTCTGTTGCAGCGCCCTTGGAAAGGCCGGGGAACGAAGGGAAGGGGATGCTGAGGACTGCGCTTCTTCGCCGTGTGTAGAAGGTAACTTCCCCATTTCAGGTCGGTTTTTTGGGTTTTGAATCAGGTCGACTGTCTGTGCGGTTATTTTGACCTGACTCATTTGTTTCACCTGGGGTAATTGTGCCGCTAGTAATAGGTCAGAAATTGGCATCCTTTTCTGGGAGTTGATTGGTATGCTTTGGTATTTGAAAAAAACCCATTGATTTATTATGGTTTGAAGGGATCTTTGAGACTGAAGGTGGTTTAGAAGAGGCAGGCATTGTGATTGCTTAGAAATGGAGCCTTTTTATAAACTGGCATAATCCTCATTGTCGTCAGAGGATTTTCAAACACAGAATGTGTATTATCAAGATTATTTTCTTTTCGTGAAATGAAAGTCTACTGCAGTTCCTAATGGCACTGTATAAGCTCATGCTGATTAATACAGATTTCTGAGTTAATGGCCACTGTCCTTGTTTTGTTCCCATATTTTAATGAATACAACTGCAATCAGATCATTTAGTTTATTCAGAGTTTCAGCAAAAGCCTAAATACTTCGCATGTTAGAGGGTATGTCTTTTGCCCTTGTAAAAGGGATAGATGGCTCTTGATTTTTTTTTTTTAATATACGTTTGTAATGGATGTCTGGTGTTAGATGCAGGCATGTCACAGCTGCAGTTTGGAGTTCTAGAGCTGTCGCAGAGCCAGGACTTTGAGAGTGACTTTGTGCCCAATGAGGGAAATGTGAGGCATCAGTTTCACTCTGGACCTGCTGTCCTTTCTTCCAGACTTGTGAAGAATGAGTCTAAATATGGTAAGTGAAAATGATCATAGGTGTCTTCTTGCTGCTGTGTAGATTCTATCTGGTTTCTTTAAATTATAAATGTTACATTTTTTTGACAGGAAGTACAGTATTAGTAGTTTTCAAAAATGAGTTCACAGCTCAATAGTTGCAAAAAAACTTGCCCCCTCTCTCCTTTGGGCTAATTAATCTTGTACCTGTCCAAGTGCTTTCACTTCTCTTTCCTAGTTTGTTTCCAAAATTTTTAGACAATCTGATACGGAATTCCCTCCCTGGTAAAAACCTCATCCTGTCTTTTTTTTTTTTCTTTTTTTTTTTTTCCTTCTTGTTATCATAGATAGTTCAAAATGGATTTCTTTTTTTCATATAAAGCTGGCCTTGGTATTTGGTATTTGGTATTGTGTAAATTACAGACCTACATTTTCTTATTTGTATATTAATCCAGGTGACTTGAGTAACAAATATTTTTATTTTATATCTTTCTTTGTGGAACTTTGTTGGGACAACACAGAAACTGACTCCAGCACAGAAGTACATACTACTTTGGAAAGCCAGGCAGAGAAGTCTGAAAGGTAAAACAATCTGTTTTCTCTATAGGTCTTTTATGGACATTTTTGAAGCTGATTTGTGTCTTTTTTTACTGGATTTTTAGATGTGGGAGAGGGTTCAAGGCAAAAGAGAAAGGTAAAGGGAAAGATGATGTGCTGTTGAGACATTTTTGCAGCAGCGCTGATTAAGGAGTGCTCTCAGCATTCCTTGATGAGAAAAGATGTGATGTCAAACTCCTGAACACAGGTATCAATAGATTTGTTTTGAAGGGCAAGTTCACTGCTTAATAAAATATGCCAGTAATTTTCCTAAAACGGTATGACTGGAATGTACTAGAAGCGATAATTCATTTTAAGTCACAGAAGTTAACCTGGAATAACTTAATCACTGTTGCATGGGCTTTGGCTGCACAGGAGGAGTTTGGAGGATAAGTAGTGGTATTCCAGGATGCTTTTGAGTATTTGCTATTGTAAGCTTTGTGGTTTTAACTGTTTTAACAGTGTTTCACACTGCTTTTAAAAGTGTGAAACTTCAGTTTGTTGAGTAGTATTTATTCTATCCGGCATAAAATTTATATAATGCTTAACTCATCTTGTATTATCGTATTCTGCCGCAAAATAATGTTAAAGAGCTGAAACTGAATGCCTAGAATCTGCATTGAATAAAAGTAGAACAATCTGCAGTCCATTCAAGCATCACTTAGGTTGGTAGAAGCTGTAAAAAACAATTCTGAAAGTGTAACTTACTGAGGGTGAGAATGTTACTTTGTCAGGAGAAGCTAGTCTTCCTTCTTCTCTCCTTTTTTTTCTCCTGTGTTGTACAAGAGCGAATGCCTTCTGTCTGTTACTGATCACTTTTCTTTACAATGTTATGGTCTTCATATTTTGAATTTCTTAGGTCAAAGACTGTGTCTTGCATTTCCAGAACTCTGCAGGAAGCAGAAGAGCATACCAGAAAGAGAACACCTGTCAGTGATACCAGTAAACCTGAAGAATCCCTTGATTCTGGTCATGAGGAGTCAGATATCTTGTCAACTCAGGAAGAGATGTTTCCTGAAAATCATGCAACAGGTAACAGTAAACAAGCAGAAGCAAAATGTCCATCCCAGAGATAGTTACAAACATCATACCTACTTGATCTTTACAGATGTGATATGTTGGGGTGTAGAGCACTGTGAGTATTCTTCATGTGATTTCTGCTAAAATTGAGAACACTTGAGAAGCCATAGCCTCCTTCACTAAAGTATGGAACAATGTCTAAATGTCACTTACTGTTTGAATGGTTACTGGCTTGTTAAATAATCAATTTCCTTTCTTTCTGTGCTCCTTGAACAGCAAAATGAAAACCCAACTTTTATCCTCTTCTGAAACTAATAATGCTCTGCCTTTTTAATTACACACCAGTATGGATAAGTAGTGTAGGCAAACTTCTGTCCAGTGTTGTCTATTCTGGTCTGATGATGTGAATGAACCTTCTGTATCCAGAAGACTCAATATCAACCTTCTTTTCATACTGAGTCAGTGGTCAGTGCAAGGTGACTTTTCTTACAAGAACCTTGCCTATATTTGCATTCTAGTGCTGGATCAGGTGTGCCAATATTGGAGCCGTTGGGTTTTTGTTTTTGTTTTTTTTTTTCAATTTCAAGGTAGGAAGACTTGTACAGTCTAAAATCTGTTCAAATTTTTCTTTTTCATCTGAACTATTTTGTGCTCCCATTTCACCTACTGAACTGTCACATGCAGTCCTTCACCAGCTCTGAAAATCAGCTCGTCATTGCCTATCTGAGAAGGAGCTGTGCAATAGCATGAGTTTAATTCCTCAGAATTTTCTGGTCACTGTAGTTTTTGGCCATATTTCTATCTTTATTTCCTTTTGTTCAAAGCCACTGCAGGGAGTAGCTGTCCGATAACCAGGATGGAAGAGGGATGTTCTCTGGCGTGCACCCCTGCCCGCAGTCTGCAAGTCCTGCAGCTCTCTGGACAGGCATTCCTTGTACAGGAGGGTCATTCCATGTAAGCAAAAAATCCCCAAACTCTTTCAAGAACTTCATTGCAGTAGTGCATTCCCCCTACTCTCTTAATTACATAAGGACTCGTGCTTGATTTTAAGCAGTCAGTGTTTTAATTTTGCACTATGAGAGGGGTGTGGCAGCTAATGGTGGCCATGTGATCCCTGACTGTGGCTGGTCTCCTACTGGTGAACACCTGGCACTCGCCTGCCATGAGAGGAGTTGTATTGTGACAAGCTGGAGCTTGATGGGAGAAGAACTTAATGCGTTTTTTACTGAGGTGTGGTTTTCATTTCCATGTTTCCTTTTGGTCTGCAGTGTCTCTTCAGGCCTAGTTATTCCTCCTTCTGTTTCATGTGGACCCAATGCCCTTGTCCCCAGCAGTCCTACTGAACAGAAGCAAGTAGAAGGTAACATTTTTCTGCATACCATCTCTGGTTGTGTTTCTGTGCACTGTTATAGTCAGAGCCCTTGCAAAATCTCTTAAAATTATATTTAAAGAGTAAAAGAGGACTGAGAACAGTAAAGGGGTATGTGGAGAGCTGGGATAGTGCAGGAGGGAATCTTCCCCAATGATCTGCAGCTGTACTGATTACCAAAGAAGAAACATCTATGCCCGGCCATAGAGGATATAAAGGAGTAGGTCAGCTTTCTGTTCTGTACAGGTCTTGCAGTTGGAGATGCAGAGGGAACAGAGGGCTGCTGGCAGTGCTGTGAGGAGCCAGAGGATATGGGGTCGTGTAAGGGACAGTTAAGATACGATGATGTTGTGTGAGGGACACTCGGGGTTAGGCGGCCAGGAAGGACCAGCTTGGGGTTTCCCAGCCATGCAGAAAGAAAGGAGGAGTCAGGGCTACGTGAAACTGCCCATGAGAAAAGGAATCAGTACAAGCTGCCAATGAGAGAAAGGAGTCAGCATCAACAGAGAGGTCTGTAAGAGAAAGGAGATGATTTTGCCAGCCCTATCTCTCTCCACTTGGCTGTGACAGGGGTAGATGAAGGGAGATCTATATTTGTGACTGTCTTATTTATGATTCTCTATCTGCTATTGATACTTCCTGCATAGCTATCCCAATAAAATTTGTACTGTTGATAGTGCCCCTTCACTTGAAAGATAGGAAATGCTTTGTATGGCATACAGATTTCTGCTGGCAATTACCTTCCTTCTTTAGGGACAAGGTGTTCGTGCTACAGGCAGAAACCTGTATTGAGTCTGTACTGTTAGGGCAATAGGAAGGACAGATAAGAATTACATCATGTATGTTATTTTACCTTAATACAGACAACTTCCACAATATTTGTAAAACCTTTCATATGCTCGTGTGTATCCTAAATTGTGATGCCTAAAGAGAAGTTATTCTATATGATATGTTCATTGCTAAATATTTTCTCTAAGCTTGCATTTACCATCAGGGATAAGATATCCATCTGTGCAGGCTTTTTAGTATGATACAAAATCAAATATTCCACTCTGAGAGATTGCTGTTACAGAATGTGAAATACTGTTAGAACAAATATTTTGTTAGCTGGGGTCTGGATTTAGTTGCATTTTAATAAAGATAGCAAAAGGAAAAGAAATACCTCAGAAAAATGCTTTTTTATAAATTTCAGACACTTTTTTTCTAATTGTAGTAGTTCTAGACCTGTAGCAAAATACTCATGTGAATTTGTAACAAAACACTTACTTCCCCCTTTGAAAGTAAGAATACAGATGTTTTTGTTGATTTCCCACCCACCCCCCCCCCACTTTCAAAAAGAATGCCCCTGGAGATGAGATTTTACAAAGTTGAATGCACCACTGAAGACAAATCTTTTAATAGAATGTTGGAAACTTAGGCGTAACAGAAGAATTTAGTGCTGGTATCTTTTCTGCTCTTTCAAACCAGATGAACAGATGGATATATCTATCTCTGTGGAAGAAAGAGAACTGATGCAAAAGCGGAAAGGAGATATGCTGGTGGAGATGGCCCTCCCTTGTATCCCTTCAAGACCTCTTGTTCAGCCACAGGCTTCAACTCCAGTGTCCCAGAGTACCCCCACCTTCTTTCCTGGATCTTTGCCTATACCATCACAGCCAGAGTTTTCTCATGTAAGGTTCATGTATACAGCTTTTCTGAGGTTTTTATATGGCTGATGCAGAAGATGTGCTTGAGTCAGCCTCTGTTCTTTTGTGTTGAGCTTCCCTACTAAGCTGTTCTCATGAACCTCCCTGTTCCCACCAGGGGCAGTTATATATTAGTCATACTGCGTGGCAGATTTTCCTGCAGAGAAATGCAGAACAGCTTAAGAGGGCATAGGGAGTTACAGAACATAGAAGCTGTTGTCTTAGACTCTGCTGCCTTCTTACGCTGGCCTGGGTATCCTGCATCTCAAATTGCACCATAAATTAGTTTTTTATCAGGCAGGACCTTAGCATAATTTTTCATAAAGAAAGGGAAGCTGTTCCATAATAAAGCATTTTTATTCTCCTGCACGGCTAGAATTTATTCACTGCATTTCTCCAGTTGCTTATTATTGCTATCCATTGTTTCCTTTGCACATTTTGATTCTGGAAATTATAACATTATAATGTTCAAAAGGATTTAACAGACAATTTGTGGGTTTATACCTTAATAGTATGAATGACATGAACTTGCTAGAAACTCCACTAGTTGAAGCAGTGCTTCTCCTTAGCTGAAAGAAACATTTGTGTTAATATAATAGTTATCACAGAGAATCTTTCCAGGGCCCTTGGTTGTTCCAGTGAAAATAGCTACTAATTTGCCATATTTGCCCTGTATTTTGTGATTTGGTAATGGAAGATATCGAGGATTGTGTATCACTTTGCCACAGATGTACTAAATAGTAGTGTGTGGTGATAATTTTTCTCAGCAAAAACAGGTCAATCATGGCTCATATAAATATGTGGAAAAAAAGTTCTGGATGTTTGTTTTTATTCTCATTGGTTGTTTTTAAGTCTGTAGTTTTGTGCTAAACTTGTTTTGATCCATAATCCAGTGTAATTTTTTAGGAGTAATAAACAATCCTACTTGGGGTGCCCTAATACTTCATGCCCCACTTTTTTGTTTTAGGATATCTTTGTTCCAACTCAGAGTCCAGAGAGGAAGCATGAAGGAGAAGAAAAAACTGCTGCTTTAACCCCTTTATGCTTACCAGGAGATCTCTCTGGATCCACAGATGCTTTGTCAAAGATATCTACGGATGACTCTGCGTCACAGCCTCCTGAGTCCTGTAAACTGATGCTTTCTGCAAGTGCATGTAGCCAGCCCACAAATACTGATGTCAGTTCAGGCTCTCTGAACACAGGCCAAGACAGTGAGACCATGCAGGTAGAGGGGATTTCTGAATGCAAGACCTCAGACTCAAGACTCTATTCTGTGGAGAATGATAAAATAAAACTGAAAGTGAATGCAGGTGATCAAGCATCATCTGAAAACTGTGAAAAAGCAAAGGAGGAAAAAGAGGATGCAGAGACTGCGGGAATGCCTGTAGGACAATTTGTTTGTGCAGGTGTTGCAGGAGATGAGCCATTTGCCCCTACAGTTCATCAAGAGATCGAGTGTATTTCTGGAAGTCAGGCTGCTGCAAATCAGTCTGGTCTGCCTGAAACTTTGTCATATGCTCAAGAGACTTCCAAACCTGAGGAAGTTCCTGAGACTCAGTGTGAAGAACAAGAAGAAAAACTGCAAGTAAAAGAGAAGCAAATAAAGGAAGATAGGTCTCATGTTAATATAACATTTTCTCATAGGTTTATTCTTGAAGGGGAAGGACAGTGTTATGAAGATACAGCAGTGAATGATTCTTGTAAAAATAGCAATAATGTAGCCCAGGAATTAGAAAAGATTGGACTAGAATGTCAGGGAAAAGAAGCTTTGAAAGGTTGTACTTCTGTTGCTGGGGAGGCAAAGAACACGGATAAACTGTCTTTTAAGGCTGTTGCAGAAAACATGGCAAAGCTCAATGAAGGTTTAGCTAAGCCTTCTGTAGGGGAGTTACTGGAGCAGCACATTTTGCTTCCAAAGTTAAAGGGTGATGTCCAATCAGAAGTGGCATTGTGTGCCAAAAACCATCCCGATTGTTCAGAACTGGGACAGGTAATGATAATAAGCAATCAGCCATCCCTTCAAGAGAGAGGGGTTGAAACACGAGTGGTTCAGGAGGAGGATCAGGTGCCAAAGAATATGGAGTATACAGTTACAACAAGGAATCTGGATCAACAAGAGCAAATGCAGCCACAGAAGGCAACTTCTGAATCCCCCAGTCCGTCCGGTGGTAAGTGAATTTGGCTCAGTAGTTCACAGGTGTGTAACTTGAATAATGCCAAGGACAGCTGTGTACAGTCCTCAGTGTTTTCAGGGAGCATTGCTGTTGGAAGGAAGTTGAGCAGCCTCTCTTAAAAGCAGCACTACACCTTACTGTGTTACATGCAGAACATGACTTTGCTGTTTTCCCGTGGTGTGGAATTCTTGCTCCTGATTCACTACTTTATGGTAGAAATGCGGGGCAGCTTGAAGAATTTAAAACATCGTGACCTTGGCAATGTTCAGGGATTTTTGTGAGTTCTCCCCCACTCAAGAAGCAACAACAGCAGGGTCCTTGAAAGGAATAGGGTGTGTGATAGTCAGTACTTTCCCTCTTGTAGGTCTCCTTGTTTTCTTTTTCCTTTTCTTCATTCTTAGAGAAGAATTTTCTTTGTGGGGATGTACAGAGCAACTTCGAGCTAGAAACCAATATAGCAAATTTTTCTTGAGAGTTTTTCAAAGTAAAATGGGTTTTCACTCGCACACAAGCTGTGGCTCAGCAGGTATTGTCATGACCCATTGAAATCATTTAACATGCTGTGTGTCATTATACAAGATGTGGGATACTGCACTTGTTTCATGGAGCTTGTGCCTCTTAGCTGGCTTCATTTTTAAACACACTTCTCTAGTCCTTAAATGGGAATGAAGAAAGAATGATTTTAGTGTCAGAATACGTATTTCCCCTCTATGAAGTCTGTTAGGAAAAGACTGTAGGACTTCAAATGTTATTTAATGTTAAGTTGAATGAAATTTTTGCTACAATATTCCCAATTTCCTTTAACTGAAAGAAGAAAAAATAGCTTTACTATACAGAAAATAATGCTTTGAGGGGATTGAGTCAAAATACTGGTAAGGAAGTTCAAAGATATTCTGACTCCATTGCATTTTGTGATCTAAGATGAACTTTTCTGTGAACAAGTCCACGGCATTTGGAACTGCATGCTTTTTTTAGGACAGTTTGGCACAGTCAGGAGAATAGTACTACCTTTGAACTTAAGAACAGTATGGATTTTATTAAATACAACAATAATTTTGGCAGTACACTGCTGAAATGATGATTAAGATAAATAGCTACAGTTATATAACAAGGTTAAATGTCTGGTTCCACTTCAGTATGGTCACAATATTCACAGTCCAAAACTTCCTTTTTAAGAGAGCATAAACAAAATTGTGTTTGACTTCAGATAATATTTCACCTCTCATACTGTTCTCAAAATATTTTGGTTTTTTTCTTAGGCAAATCTAAGTGCAATGTACACGCATCACAGTTGGATGGGTTTTCTTTTGAAAGACAACTGTAAATCTTGTTTAAAGAAAATTAATTTGAACGCTTGTTTGTGGTTTATGCATTTGTATTACACTAAAGGGCTGATTGGTGTTAGGAGAGAGTTCAGGCTTTTGAGATTTTCTACATGATTTCCCTCAGACTCGTGAAGCATGGCAGAAAAGTATGTACAGGTGGTATTTGCTCTCCTACCAGCACTCAGTCCTTAAGGTGTGAAGAGCTGTAGAGCATCCCTCTACTCTTAAAGGTTTGTTATCATAATAATTATTTTCATAATGAATATTTTAGATGTCTAATCCCTTGACAACAAATTATGAAGCATAAATCAGTAAGCACTGTGGATGAGAGCTTGCCAGGGGTACACTCTGAACCTTCTTCCAGATCGCTGATGAATAAATTGAGGCTGGACCCTGCAGTGACCCTTGGGGTCACCAGTAGCTACAGGCCTCCAGCTAGATTCTGCACCACTGACCACAGCCCTCTGGGCTCCCTGGAAAGGCTGGCTTGGAACAGAGACTAGAAAGAGCAAAAGGAATAAAATAGGGATTTATTGAAAGAATACACCTTGGGCAGTGCAAGAGTCCGGCTGGGGCTGCACCCAAATCAAATCCAAGATAGATCCTGGTTTTGAGTTTTTACACTTCTATACGTTTTGGTTCTATGTATTGGGGTCAATTATCCAACCACAGCTGTGGAAAAAAAAGCTGTGCTTTTGATATTTGAACTAAAGTAGACCCTTGAAATTACAAGTTGTGGTGCTCTGTGTCTTTCAGGAACCCCATTTCATTTTACTTTGCCGAAGGAGGGTGATGTCATTCAGTCCTTAACTAGCACAACACCACCTCTTACTGGCCATCTCAAAATGGGACCCAGGAGACACAGCACACCAATTGGTGAGTTTGACCCAAATGGTTGTTCTGCAATGAAAGCCTGGAAGCTTTTGATTCTTGGTACAGGGTCTGATAGGATAATTCAAACCTACCTTGGCAAAAAACGTTGCTGCACTCCCATTCCATGAGGAGGGCTTATCTCTTCCCCACAGTTTCCTTTGTTTTCCAGTGTTTTCCTGGTCTCTACCGAAGGTGTTTGCTTCCTGAGTCCAGGGTGGTATGGAGCATGTCTTCCTTTCACTCACTGTGGTCCTGCAAAGAACTCCGTTAAAGAATGTGAAGGAGCCTTCTGAGTAGCAAAAGAGAGCACTATTAAGATTGTTTCCAGTATTCCTCATCTTTTATCAGGACTTTGCTAGGTTCACAGAACAGCATCCTACAAGTGCTGGATGAAAAGAAGTCTGTTCTGCTTGGTTAGTAGCAAATTATTCTGTCACAAGTGAAGGATAATACCTGTGCTACAGAATTTTTGTGCTTCAGATCTCTAGAAAGGAATTTCCACTACTGCAGCATTACTAATAATGCATGCAGTGAGGTGTCTTCAAACCCAAACTAGGACCTCAACCTCAGCAGTGTAAATGACAGTAGCTACTTCTTGTTTCTTATTTTTGTTTTTCTGTTTTCAGTGGATGATACTTGCCCAGACAGCACTATAGCGACCAGTGATGTTACAGCAGAGGGCACAATGGGGACCAACAATGACACTGTGGAAAGTGCAGTGGTACCAGCAGATGTGTCAGAAGTGTGTGGGAAAGGAGAGTCTGGTGTGGTTCTTGAGTCGGATGCAAAACTTTCTCTGCGAATGAACCCTGCTACGCCTGTGAATGATGGGAGTGAGGAGTCCTTGCCATTCAGCTTGGAAAGTAAGAAGATGAAACCTGAAGTGTATGGGTCCTCCTGGATCTCAGCCCTAACTCAAAACCTCTCTGTGGCATTCCCCAAGACAGTCTCTGAGTCCCTGTAATTTTTCTCATTTTTCTTTTTGGGCAGTGTCACTTAAATTTGTTTCTCTGTTTCTGCAATGCTCTAAGCAAGGATGAAGTGAGAGGAGAGGCCTCTGTTGTGAGGAAAGGTATTTCCAGCAGACTACAGATTGTGATATATAGTGGCAATGGTACACAGGACAGGAAGTGAAGTTTGATTGTGCTGGGAGGGAAAATATATATATATATATAAAGGAAAGTATAATCATAGAATTGTTTGGGTGGAAGAAACCTTAGAGATCATCTAGTGCCAACACCCCCTGCCATTGGCAGGGACACCTTCCACTAGGCCAGGTTGCTCCAAGCCCCACCCAGCCTGGCCTTGGGCATTTCCAGAGTTGGGGCAGCCACAGCTTCTCCAGGCAGCATATGAAAATGCATCACCACAGGGAAGAATTTCTTCCTAATGTCTAATCTAAATATCTTGTCTTTTAATTTGAAACTGTTTCCCCTTGTCCTATCACTATCTGCCCATAGAAAAAGTCTGTCTCCCTTTATTTTTTTTTTAATAAACCCCCTTTTAAGTACTGAAAGGCTTCAATGAGGTGTCTCTGGAGCCTTCTCTTCTGCAGGCTGAACAAGCCCAGCTTTCTCAGCCTGTCTCTGGAGGAAGGGTTCTCCAGTCCTCTCATTGTCTTTGTTGTTTCCTCTGGACCTGTCCATAATAAAAGACTGACAGGATTTCAATCAGAACTGTGGCATTCAATCTAATAGTCTAAAATTTGTAGAAATGTTGGTCTGTTCTGAGAAGTTGGATGGGGAAGCCTGGGTACCCTTTGTCCAGTATTTCTCAGCCTCTCTTCACTGAGTGTGTGAAGCTGGGAAAGGTCAGGAGAGTCTTTTTGGATGATGCCCAAATCATCCTTCCCTTCCTTCTTGTTTCAGAGCCTGCAGCCAGTGACAGGAAAGATGGATCTGCTGCTGCTGAGGCTGCTGCCAGGTAACTGGGCTTCTTGCTGGGCGGAGTTAATACAAAGGTCTGGGTAGATCCTTTTTCTACATGTTATCAGCTGCAGGGAAAAAACTTAGGAGACATAGAGGCAAGGAGCATTCTAGCAGTAAAACGGGTCTACTTTATGACTGTCATTGCCAGTATTTTTGCAATGTCATGAAATTCCTGAGAAATCAATCATAAAAGGTCTAATTGTGTCTCCTGGTGAGTACCAGTGGCAGTAGATGCTGAAACTCCTGATGGTGCTGCAGTTTTCCACACAGTGTTCTCCGGAATTGTTCCATTGCTCTTGGCTGTTAGAGTGTCTGCAGAAATGACAAAAATACTTGTGCAATTGCAGCTTCTTTCTTGATCTTTGAGACAGGTCATCTCACTCATTCTGAGGCTGTGTAGGTCAACAAACTGAATACTCTTTGTTGTACTCATAAGGAGCTAGAGAATTCTTGTTTTGCTGTATGAGGGTTTTTCTCATTTCCTGATGCATTTTTGTTTGTTTTAAATCTGCACTGCTAGCTCCCAGAAAGCATCATCTGTGTTTAGTCGTGTCTGTGAGGTTCGTCGAGAGGATGAGGCCAGAGGTCATGGTCTTTCCGCTTCTACATTTAGGTAACTTCTCGCAGTCTTTGCCTGCCAGTCCTGGTTGGATTTATATCCATATATGCATTTTCTACATCAAAGAAATTGCATTAAACCATTTTCTTTGGGTGACTTAGAAGGCTGGGGACAATAGGGTAAGTATACTAAATCTGTATGTTTGTGTCTCACATGGTTAAAGGCTTACCTTTCGATTGAGCAGCCATGTGATTCCAGAAGACTGATAGGCTTCAGTGAAGTCTTGGGTTTGAGAAAATTGAGATCATATGTTCAAATACCCTTTCTGTCTCCTCTTCTAAGATCTTCTGACCAGTTTTGTTTGTTGTTGCTGCTGCTATTGTCCTCCTTCCAAAGGACTGTACAGCTGCATACGTTACGGTGACGAGGGTGCTGCCTGGAGAACTAGAAATCTGCTTCTTCAGTGTTTTCCATTCTATCTTTTGATGGGACAGTGAGGTCTTGGTCTATGTAGAAAGGGTAACCTGAGTTTTGACACTTACATTGAAGACCAAAATGAATAGGGAGTTCCAGGGCTGGGTGAGGCACAGCCAGAAGGGAAGACAGTCACTCTTCAAAATCCTCAAGTACCTGAGGAAAGCCAAATACATACTTGTAGTTGGGCTCAGTAGAGTGTCCCCTATAGTACCTGGCAGAGGCAGTACTTTTGGCAGAGCAGAAAAATTCTAATGAAAACATTAGACAGCATTTGTGTTTATGCTGCTGTGTCTTCTTGCTGCATGTGATTATCAGTTTCAAGTTAGTCAAGCACTGGAGCAGCCTGAAGTAACTTCAAGATGACATGCTTCTGGACAGTTGTATAGTTGGTGCCTAATGTGTGGAGTGTATAAAGAAATTTTATATTTCAAAAAGCACTTAGTTTTGTACGTTGTTAGCCATTGTTTTACTGCCCTGTGTATCACTTGAGAAGTGTTGAAAGGTTTTTTTATTATTTAAACTCTCTGAGTTCTGTGCAATTGTAAGAAGCAATTGAGTGACCGCCAAGGTGGGTTTTTTAAATGCTGCTTTCACTTGAGAGGCAGCATATTGGTTGTCCTGTTTTTTTAATTGGTAGTTTTGATCTGTGTGTAACTGGTTTACAGGGGGGATCTGCTCATTTTTCCTGGCACACAAGAAGACGCTGAATTACATACAAATCCCGGTGGTTGGCAGTACCAGCAACAGAATGCAGATGGCAGTAGTGGACAGATCCTAACTCCTCAGAGGATGCAGCAGGACTGCCATCAACAATCTTCGGATGCAGGGGGTGGAGAGTCTGTGGAGACTGATGTTGTAAGCACTCAGGCAGAAGATGGAAGAATAATGCAGAGAGAGCAAAAAAAGGCTGAGATCAAGAATAAAGGGATCCAAACTACAGCAGACTGTCTTTTTACCCCAACAACTGTTGCAACAGCAACACAAACGTCAGAAGAAATCTGTAGACAGGTGGAAATGGGAACCAGTATGTCTGGGCAAAGACCTGGGCAGCAAGATGTGAACATTCAAACCGATGAGAGTGGGGAAAAGCTTGTCAACACCTCTGGAGATGACACGGACTCTTTGCGCAGTCAGGTGGGATGAGGGCTGCCTGTATTTAACTGCTTTAGGACACTAAAGTATCCTTTCAGACAGTAAATTCATTAACAGTTGGTTTACTATTGAAAAAGGCCAAGGACCACTTTAAAATGTTAATGTCACAAGCTGCCTGAATCAACCGCTAAGGTAGCGATACTCAGTGGGCAGCATACATTTACTTCCCAAATTTATCCATATGTATTTTTTTGAAAAATGTGACAAGTTTTGATTGGTTGGTTGATTGTTTTTGTTTGGGGTTGGGTTTTTTATCAACAGAAAGACTAGACAAATTATTTTTTACTAAACCTGGTTTAAGACTAATGTGTCCTTTGGGAAATAGGAGATTAACATGGCCATAGAAAGACAGTGCAAGATTGATGTGATGTGTCTGAGAGTCTGTTCAAGGAGTCTCGGAAGCCATGCTAAACAAGTTTGCTGTTTACTGCTTGGACTGTTGTGATTTCCCTTCCTCTACTTGTCTGCAAAATGAGTTCAGTTCTCTTTTGTGTTGTTGCATTAATTTGTAACAAGATGTTTAAAGATTCCCTACTCCCGTACTTTTAACATGGTATGTAGGTATATACCGACTGCAGAGGTAGCCCTACTCAGAAATAGGTTGTTTTTTGTTGTGGTCTGTTTTGTTTTTACTGTATCCTCTCTATTGCAGGGAGAGGAGGAATTTAACCTTCTTCACCCCCCGAAGGGCCGAGTTCAGCGTCGCCACATGCGAACCATCCGGGAGGTGCGCACTGTCGTGACGCGGGTCATAACCGACGTTTACTACGTCAACGGTGCAGAGGTGGAGCGAAAGGTGGTGGAGGTACGTTCCCCTGTCTTCGTGGTTAAAGGGAACGAGATATTGGCTGAAAAATAGAAGTAGTTAAAGTGAAAATGTGTTGTGACTGCAGAAAACAAGTTAAATGAACAAATCTGTGTGCTGTGATGACAAGGCTTTCCTTGTGAGCAAACTTGCAGGCCTTTTAGTGACTGGCAAAAGCTGTGATTTTGATGCTGTATATTTCATGCCTTGTGTTCTGAAGGCACTTTCAAGTCTCAAAGGTCTCAACAAAAGACTTAACTGTGTGCATCCAATTATTTTAAAAGTCTTGGAGTTTTGGCAAAATAGAGATATTTCAGAATGAGCAGAAATTCTATTAGTAAGCAAAAATCACTTCTTCCTGTAAAATTCGAACTACGTAAGATAGTTTAGCATGTTTCATTTTTAACCACAGTCTTTTGAGTCCTGTGTACCAGATTTTGTAAGAGGTCTTCAAAAATCAGCTTAAAACTGAGGAACAAACTAGCCTTTTATTAGTACAGTTGTGTTGTAGTATGTATATTCATTAATTGGAAAGTCTTTGAAGAATCACAAAAGGTAGCTGAGAAATTCTGATTTGATGATCATAGTAATCACATCAGCCTGCTGGCAGTAGAATGTTACTGCTATTCTATAAAGGTAAATCACCTTAGAGTCTTGTGTTGTGTAGTCACAGTGAGTAATGACACAAAAGGATAAACTAGTTCAATACTTTTACAACAGATACTACACATGAAATTCCTTATTGCAACATAAAAATGGAGAATTGTGTCCTGAAATATGCTTACATAGTTTGTGTAATCACAATTATATAACCCTTTCCACTTTATCTACCAGCATTTGATGTCACTATTTTATAGATGCATGTTTTTATATCCATAAAGCTTTAATAACTCCAGATGACAAGCTGTCTGAAACTGATCCTGGATTATAGGCACCAAAGGCTCCTATTGTCTCCTATTGTATTTGTTGCGGTCTCACACTCTAGAAGGGTGGGAATTACTCAAAGCCAGACCAGTTGGATACCAAGCCAAGCTCTTAGTACATACATAGATATATATATATATATATATATATATATGGAAACTTCCTTGTCCAGCCAAACAGGAGCCACTCTGGCAGTCACAGCCACGCCCCCTGAGTTGGGACTGGGGCCCCTGCACAGTGGGCAGCTCCAGTGAGCTGAAGGCTGCCCTGCTTGAGTCCCTGCACACACCACACTCACACAGTCAGATCAGATTTCCTCATCCGCTGGACCCCAGGTTTCCCATGGCAGAATCTCAGACATCTGGATCCTTAAAATAATTTAATCTTGTTGCAATAAATAAATAACAAAATAAAAGCTTGAGGTGGTGCCTCCAAGGAGAGACCTTGAACAAAGGGCACCCTGGGCTTTTATACCCTTATGGTCTAAACTGGAAAAGCGTGGGAAAGTCTGGGGGTCCTCAGATCCTGCTGTGCCTCCGACTGTCCAGGTCCCACAGCCCTTTGCTTGGGCTCTCACCCCCACAGGCTCAACATGCAGCTTGCACTTGCAGCCCTGCGCTACCTGCACTGGATGTATTCCTTAACACTGTTGACTGAGCTCTCGATGTGACTTCTTGACACAGAGCAGCTCAGGCCTGTAGTGAGAGATGCACTGTCTACCATGGATCAGCCCAGAAGTCTGAGATGGCTGTCATCACCTTCGAGATGTGGTCACAGCTTGGCTGCGCTTTGGACCAGTGATTGTAAAGCATCTAGCGCTTGCATCATCTTAGACAAACCTCTTTTTGTTTCTTTTAAGGAAACTGAGGAGCCTGTAGTGGAGTGCCAGGAATGTGAGACTGACGTGTCCTCCTCTAGAACTGCAGGGGGCTCATCCCTGACCTCAGGGGACCTTGGTGATGTCAGCTCCTTCTCATCTAAGGCCTCAAGTCTGCACCGTACATCCAGTGGAGGAAGCAGTGGTCATTCTGCCACGCACAGCAGCAGCAGCAGCTCAGGGCGAGGAACTGGAGCTGTCAAAGGGAAAGTGTGTGGGACAGAAACCGGAGAATTTGCTTTACCCATTGGCAGAGGCATCTTAGGAAAACTGAGGTAAGCGTAGAGTCTTGGGAAAAGAGGAAGAGATGTTTTGCAGAAATGAACGTCTGGCTTGTGAATGGAAAGCAGGGTAGACCTAAATTGAAGGTTTTCTGAAAAAGATCTGGCTTGATGAACAGAAATAAGGAGGTAGTATTTGTTTTGCATTTGTCCTTCCTGAAGGAGTAGCTTGTTTTTTTGTGAGGCATTGTTTTGCAGTTTAGCAGCAAAGAGGCAAACTTCTGGATATGTTGTGGGACGATCAAAAAAATGTGAGGATCCTAGTGAGCTGGCTTCTTTTCTCAGAGCAGTTAATTCATAAATTCTCTAGCCCTAGGAAAGGACCTGGGCAGCCTGCATCACCACTCAGAGTTAGCCAGACAGGAGCACTGCCTTGTGAGGAAGAGGAGGACTCTATGCCTGGCACTCGTCAGGCTGGCAGAGCACCTGTGACACCTCGTGGACGAGGAAGAAGAGGACGCCCACCATCTCGAACAACAGGAACAAGGTACCCTGGAAAAAGGAGACTATAACTTTAATTTATTGCAAGAAAGAGAGTGGGGAACTTCTATCTTAACATCCTAGAGGAAAAGGAGTACTGAGTATTTCAGAAGTTAGTTTTTATATCATGTAGCAGCTACAAGCACCTCACCCATGTATTTTATACTTAGTAATTGTTTTTTCAGATCCTTCTGGGAATGCTTTTTGTCTTTTTGGGTTTTTTTCTCCCCTATCTGGGACTGCTTTTTTCTACAGAGATTTAGCTGGACTGCCAGGTATGGAGGATCTCTCAACTACAGCATCACCTGAGGAGAAATCATTTGCTCATTCAGTTCGCCTGCCAGAGGAAGGAGAGAAATCTGACACTTCTGGCTTCTGTGCCTTACGTCGAAGTGACTCTCCAGAAATCCCATTACAAGTGGTGACTGGTCCTTTGGGCTGTGCAGACTCATCCACTGGGAGCAGCTTTGTGGGCCTCAGGGTTGTAGCCAAGTGGTCCTCAAATGGGTACTTTTATTCTGGGACGATTACCCGAGATGTTGGAGCTGGAAAGTACAAGCTGCTCTTCGATGACGGATATGAGTGTGATGTGCTAGGAAAAGATATTTTGCTCTGTGATCCTATCCCACTGGAGACAGAGGTGACTGCACTCTCTGAGGATGAGTACTTCAGTGCAGGTAAGAGCAGTGCTTGAGTTTCATCCTTGGTTTTCTCAGTTGCTGAATGTAGTGAGAATTGGGTGCTTGTTTCAGGAGGATGAGAAGCGTGGGTGTGGTTGGCTAACAGCTGTTTCTCTCTGTCATGCCAGGTGTGGTGAAGGGACACAGGAAGGAGTCTGGAGAGCTGTACTACTGCATTGAAAAGGACGGCCAGAGGAAGTGGTACAGACGAATATCTGTTATCCTGTCTCAGGAACAAGGAAATAAGCTCCGGGAGCAGTTTGGGCTAGGTCCTTACGAACCTGTCACCCCCCTGACCAAAGCAGCTGACATCAGTCTTGGTAAGGAAAGGTGCTGTTGAGCTGCTGACTGCTGTTCTGTGTCTTGTGCCTTTGAGGTAACTCTAGTACCTGACCTGAATTGCTAATGTTTAAATGTTTCTAGGTATTCAGTGATGCTTTTGGTACTTTATAGTGGGATCTTTGAGATCCTTTTATTGTTCAGAATCAGTGACTTAGTGGTATTGACTGGCTTGTAGAAAGTGGTCTGCTTCAAGGACAGAGGTGCTTGCCATACTTAAATACACTTGGTGGATGGCTGCTTTGATACAAAGTCCCAGCAGCTCTGGGAGGAAAACAGACAAGCAGGGTACAGGGCTTGAGAAGAAAGGTTTTTTGGTTTTTTTTCTTGCTTTCCTCTGTCAGAGGGTGGTGGGATGTATCTTCTAGGTACTACTGAGTTCAGCCACTGTACAGATAGGTAGAGTGAAAGCTAGTGGACTTTGGTGACTAGCCCGTGACTAATTCCTGCATACTGGATTATAGATAATCTGGTGGAGGGGAAGAGGAAGCGACGGAGTAACCTTGGTTCTCCCAGCACTTCCAGCAGCAGCACAACTCCCACCCGTAAAGGGCAGGAGAGTCCACGTGCCCCACCAGCCTCACTGTCTGGGAAAAGGAAACTTCTTGCTTCTGAAGAGGAACGATCCCCAGCTAAACGTGGCCGCAAGTCAGCAATGACAAAGCCTGGTGAGAACTTGCATTCATCTAGTTTATTCATCACTGCTTTTTCTGTAATTGATCTTTCCACTTTCCATAACTAAAAAGGAGATGGCTTTTTTTTTTTCTTTTTTTTTTTTTGTTTTGCATGGTTTGAGACTGGATGCATTCAGCATCCAGAGATATTTTTAGCATAGTCTGAGTATTTGCTTGCCATCTTTTCAGCTCTGCCTTTTAGAAATGTTTTGACTTTAATACTGTGATTTGTCCCTCTCTTACCTCTTTAGTCAGTCCTTGAAAGCTGTTAAAGGGATGCCTCGCAGCAGTCAGTGTTGTTTCAGGATATTGATAAGACTTGCAAACTTGTTCCATCACTCCTTCATATTTTGATTTGAAAATTGTTTGCAACCAGAAGAATAAAAGATCCCTACCTTGCCTAGTGTAATCGTAGCCCATCCTGCCTCTCTATCTTCTGCAGTACAATATCTGAGTTGAACAGATTCACTGGGTAAGATATCTTTGAAGTCTTATGGTGCTTCTGTCTCTCTGCAGGTGCTGTGAGAGGTGGAGAGTTTGCAAGCACCTGTGAAGGTGTAGATGCTGCAGATCCCCCAGTACTGGAGGGTGACCATGGACCCTTGCCCCACAATAAGACCCTCTTTTTGGGCTATGCCTTTCTTCTCACCATGGCAACACCAAGTGACAAATTGGTCAATCACCAGAAGCCATCAGATGGTCCCACTGGGAGTAGCGAGGAGGAAGAAGGTGAGGCAAATCTTATCCATTGCATTTTCAAGTGAATTGCTTTGTCTTCAGGAAAAATGCTGGATACTGGCTGATCAGACATTTGTGTGAGTACTTGTTTACCCTTTTGCTCTTTAATCCTTTGCAGAATCCTTTGGCTCAGTCTCTGACTTAGCCAACTTATGGCCTAAGATGTGGCAAACATCAGTGATGATTATAGGCCTGTTCAGCAAGCCAAGAAAGGTGTGAAAATTACTGAAATCAGCAGTGTCAGAATAGTATAATATAAGAAGGAAGATTTTGTGACATAAGGGATAGTGCTGGCAAGCCGTAGAACTTGAAATGAATGGATTGCTCCAGTTAGCCTTTGCTGGTGTTATGTTTCATGCAGTCAAAGAAGTGACAGGGTGCTCATCTGGCTAGTGGTGTGATGCCCTTTCTGCTGCCCCTCCCCGCTTTTTTTTTTTTTTTTTTTTTTTTTTTAATTTTTTTTTTTTTTATTGAGTCTTTCGATGATTTTCTTTAGATATTCTTGGGGGAATGGCTGGGATCTCTTACTGGAATGGATGAGGGTTTTGTAGACTGAGGTGTAGGAGCATAACCAGATAGATTGTAGTCAAAAATTGAATTTTCTGCTGTAGATTTTTTAGAGAGGACTCCGTATGATAAACATTACATAGCACAGCAGCTGCGAGCAGGAGCTGGCTATATCCTGGAAGACTTCAATGAGACCCAGGTAAGGGTTCACTTACTAATCTAGAACAACAGTCACAGAATAGTTGAGTTTAGAAGGAATTTCTATAGCTCATCTTGTCCAACTGCTGTGTTGAAAGTGGGTTCAAATAGAGCAGATTGCTTAGGTCCTTGTCCATTTGTGTTTTAAGCATCGTCAAGGATGGAAACACCAGAGCCTCTCTGGGCAGTTTGATCCAGTTAGGAAAAAAAAAAAAAAATTATTGTATTTTAGTTTGTAACTATTGCTTCTTGTCCTTTGAGTGGATAACACTGACAAGAGTCTGGCTGCATCTTTTGTACACCCTCGTATCAGTCATGAATATGCATTAAAAAGTCCACCCAAGCCCTCCTTTTTGATCTTTAACAAGATCAGCTCTCTCTGCCTCTTCTGGTATGTTAGGTGCTCCAATGCCCAAGCCCCTTCGTGGTCTTTGGCTGGACCTGCTCCAGCATGTCTGGTGTTTTGGTAGACTGCAGAACCTGAGAGTGGATGAAGTACTCCAGATGTGGTCCTACCACAGGTGTGTGCCTTGGAACAGTTAGAGGTAGAGCTTTTCACTTACCAGATCTACTTGGACAACTACAATAATTTAGTGTAGCTTCCACTTAATTTCTTTTTTTTTTTTAAATAAAGATGGAAAATTGTTTTTGGAACATCTTTCTTGAGGAAACAATCTTGTCTAGTGACTTACTGAGTCTCATACTAAAAGGTACATCATCTCTTTTGTCTGAACTGGAAGAGAGCTATGATACAAAAACTACTAGACAGAGTTTTTGCCTGTGAACTGCAGAGCTTGGAATAGGATATTATTAAACAAATTCTGAAATCAGTACTACCTTTATCTAATTCACCTCTCACATAATATGGCTGTGAAAATCAGGGTTTCAGTTGTTTTCTTCTTTAAACTGTTTTGCAGCAGGATAATTTCAGGGTTTTTTTTGCAAGCACTGTCTCCTATTTACATGCCTTCTTTTCTCCCCTAAGTGTAACGCAGCATACAAGTGTCTTTTAATTGCGGATCAGCATTGTCGAACTCGGAAATACTTGCTGTGCCTTGCCAGAGGGATCCCTTGTGTGTCTCATATCTGGGTCCATGATAGCTGTCATGCTAACCAGCTTCAAAATTATCGGAATTACCTTTTGCCAGCTGGATATAGCCTCCAGGAGCAAAAACTGCTAGAATGGTGAGTGCCGAATAACCATGATCTGAGTCTACAGATTCTTGGAGAAACCTGTTACACTTGGGAGGCTCTTGAATAGCTACAAATACTGAAAGGGACCCGAGTACTCTCCCTATGCTTCCTTTCCATATAGGAACAGCACTTCCATCTCTTTCCTTGGATTTACAGTGACGTCTAATGCCAAAGTACATTTGGGTGCCACACACACAAAAAAACAGTCTCCTTGGAAGCAAGGAAGGCGTCAGTCTTCTCATGAGGAAGACAATTCAGGACAAGGCTTCCTACACCCTCGGCTAATTTGTCTAATTGCTCAGAAATGGATAAAGGAGATGTTTGCTGTGTTAATTTCCTTTCCCCTTGATATGTTTTGAAGTTGGCTTCTGCATTTTCTATGGAGTCTAATCCAGTAAGTCTGTTCTGAGATGACAGAGGAGGTCAGACTCCTTAGGCAAGCTGAGGGGTAGACACAAATTTATAGATAGCTGTATGCTTTTGGGCAGGAGACCAATGTCTTCCTGCTCAGCCCTATCAAAGTGGAAGCAATTTGGATGTGCACAAAAAAGATGGTTCAAGATTAGGGAAGAGTTCAGCTTAACTTTGGATATAGGCTGCTGTGCACACACCCCAACACTGTCTAGCTCTGTTACTCTCTAAACAAAGGACAGTCACTCCAAGTACTTCAGGAATGGTGCTAAGAGAGTGGGTCATTGTATGCAAGATATTAAAAAAAACATATGGGAGCAAATCAGATGACTAGACTACTGGATATTACCAGTCTGCGTTTCTCTTTACTCTACAGGCACCCGCGAGAAAACCCTTTCCATAACCTGAAGGTTCTCCTGGTGTCAGACCAGCAAGAGAACTTCCTGGATCTGTGGTCTGAAATTCTCATGACAGGGGGAGCAGCATCTGTTAAACAGCATTACTCAAATGCTCACAACAAAGGTACTCACTGGCTAGTTTCTCAAGGAATCCTATGGTGCTGTGGTCTTTAATGTGCTTTAAAACCACCTGGGATGGTTCACAAGGTTGTCTGTACGCAGAAAGGAAGGCAAAGGGCAGATGCTTGCTACTTGAATGTAATCTGTATATAGATTGTCTAGGACACCTGTCTTGCAGAGAAGATGCCACAGCAATTCAGAACACAAGCCATCAGCTTCCAACCTATGTTGAAAGGGGAAAATAGGCAAGAGTTGCTCTTGGACCTTCTATTGGTCTCTCAAATTGTGCTTCCCTTGTCCTTCTGAATGTGGCTGTCCCTCTTCATGTGATACAGGCCCTAGCACTCACAGCCTGAGGTCAGGACTCAGGGTCATGCCTGTCCTGTTGGCTACTGGTTTTCTTCTAATTTTTATCTGGACTAAAAGGAATATTTTCTTGTGAGGTGCAGGGTTGCTGTAGGTGTGTCTTGACTTTTACAATGAGAATTCACTGCCTAGGACTGAGATGTAAGAGTGATTTATAGCAGTGAAACACACTCATCTGCCAGGTTGGATGGGTTTGAAG
Organism: Oenanthe melanoleuca; assembly: GCF_029582105.1. Lineage (NCBI taxonomy): Eukaryota > Metazoa > Chordata > Aves > Passeriformes > Muscicapidae > Oenanthe > Oenanthe melanoleuca. Next base: position 65,457 of record NC_079344.1, on the reverse strand, counting down.
CAACCTGCTCCAGTGGATGGAAGCAGAGGGTGAAGTGAGATGAGCTTTAAAGTCCCTGTCAAACCAAATAATTTAGCATTCCATGCTTCTATGATGTTCTGCTGCAGAGCAGAATTTTCTTTCTTCACCTGACACATACCTGTCTTTTCTCCTGTACAGATATTGCTTTGGGTGTTTATGATGTGGTGGTGACTGACCTTTCCTGTCCAGCTGGTGTCTTGAAGTGTGCAGAAGCTTTACGGCTGCCTGTTGTCTCGCAAGAGTGGGTGATCCAGAGCCTTATTGCTGGGGAGAGAGTGGGCTACAAGCAGCATCCAAAATATAAACATGACTATTCCCTCACTGAATGAAACTGCCCTGCTGTCCAACTGTTGTGCAAACTGTGTTTTAAACAGGTTTTAAATGTTTGTGAATTGGGCAGTATGCATGGATTATTGTATATAGTTTTATCAACTGGACTTTTATGATTAAATAAATGTTTGATCTCTTGTGGTATCTGCTGGTGCTCCTCATTTATCTAAACTTATTCCAGAGCAATGCCTTCAGGAAAGGAGCGCAGAGAAAAAAGAAATGCTTACATTTCTCTGAGTCAAGTATGAGTAATATTCTGTTTTGAGTAAAGCCTGAGCTCAACACAAAGTCAATTACAGAGGAAGAGGTGTTTTCCACTGGCAGAAGTTTGAGGTAGTGGCATTTCTGTTTGTTGGAAGAATACCATGTTGTGTATTCCTCCAGTTTGCTGTTATTTTTCCATTAATTTAATTAGGGTGCTGCTGAAGTAAGTACTAAGAATTTCTTGGACAAGTATCATTCTGTTTTGGCTCCCTTTTTTTTCTTTTTTTTTTTCTGTCATGATAGTATAGGTATTAACCTGTCTTATTGGAAATGCTAGAGACAGACACAAGAACCTTGGACAAGTAAATTGGGAGACTGAGGTACAAACAGTATATAAGTGCTGTGTATCTTTAAATGGAAATTGGATAAATCATTTGCTTTTAAGCTTCTGCATTCACATCTTAGTGGTCAGCTGGCATAAAGGCAAAAGCTCTTCATTCAAATTGTGCTATAGGCTGAAGACTTTCCTCCATCCTCATACAATCTTTAGTCCCTTGCTTCAAAAATATTTTTCTCGTGTATTTTTCCTCTATCATTTCATGGCTTAGACATTTGACTTGTGTTGGTCTGCAAATCTCACATCCAAATGTCAACACTTTCTCTAGCTTTGTAGCTTTTTCCATGGTCAAGGGCTAATTTTAAACCTTGCATCAGGCACAGTCCTACCATAAACCACCGTACTGTGTGGAAGGTGCCAGGTCTTATACTTGCTGGCTGTTGTTACTGTGTGTTTCTGAGCGAGCAGAGAGGATTTTTTTCTCCCCAAGGATTTGTAACTTCAGTGTGAACTGCAGCTGTATGCAAATACCAGCTCTTTGAAGGGAAAGGCTGGTTTCCTGGCAGCATTTGTGTTCAAACTGGGACTCCTGAAACAACACCCCAGTGATGGACTGGACCGTTCTCTTTTGGCCGTCATTCAGATGGACTTGCATCAAGATGGTCTGTTTGTTACAGCAAGGCTAGGAAATCTTAGTAACAGGCAAGAAGTTCCTGCCAGACACTGCTTTTCAATGATGGACAAGGCCATGCCATGCTATTCCCTTTGCATCGGGGTGCAGACATTGACAATACTCCATATAATTACATGACAAGATATTTTTATTTGGGTTCAGTAGGGTAATCACTAGTAGCATTCTAAATACTCTAGAATGAGAACAACACAGGTGAACATCCCAGGATAAGAATCTCCTTACCATTTTTCTGCCAGCAGACGGTGCTTTCTACTTGAATAGGCAAAGCTCCTGTCTTGGCAAGTGCAATTTTAGCACATAAACTGTATTAAGTTGTATAGAGAAAGCATGTGATAGCAATAGTGTCTCCATGACTTATACAAATATACTAGACTAGTGCACTGCATGAGAAGAGATTTAAAAAAAATATTTCTTCTTCCTTCCCCCTTCACCTCAATTGAAAATTGATACTGCTGTTTCATTTACCTAGTGGTATTTGATTAGCAGACAGTGTGTACTATAAATCAGCTTACTACACAAGTGGAACTTCTGAGTCAAAACTTCATTTATAGTCAAGAACAAGATTGCTTCCTCCATACTCGAAGTGAAACAGTTCAGCTGAAGAGTAAAGACATCATCTCTTTTTTTCACTTTCTGAAGAGGTTCAGGTTGCCTCCCTGGAAGCACTTATCAGTATGTGCAGAGCTGCAGAAAGCATATTTTTGTGAGTTCAGAAGAAATGGAATAGCTTTCTGTAATTGTTGGCAGCCTCATGTAAGTGGCAATTCCTGCCAATTCCCTTTGAAACAGAAGTTCATCACACAAAAGCCAGCTACAAAGAAAAATTCGAGTGCAAACTCTCCAACTGTCCAAGAGTACCAGTCTCCAGTGCTTGACACATCACTAGCCACAGCCTGAAGGAAAGGCCTTTAGTGCTTAAACGCCAAAACTGAAAGATAAAGGTAAAGTATTAACTACATGTTGAAAGTAACTCCCTTTACCAACCCACACCAGTATTTTTTGGCCCATAAATGCTGCAGCTTGCAGCTTGTTCAACCTTTTTGCCAAAAGAAATTCAATGGGGAGAAAGCATATGAAAGCTAAAAATTACCATGTGCTGACTTCTTACTTTTTGTCATAGTATTTATCAACATTTAATGTAAGCCAAAATAATTAGAAGCAACCAAAAAATGGCTTTGTACTTCAAGTAACTTGGGAAAATGCTACAAGCAACCCTCAAGATATTCCTACCTGCCCAGGGTTCCTCCAGCCTGGGTGTAGTATTTGTTATAATCCAAGCGTAGCAGCAGTTGAGCCAAGTCAGAGTTTATCTGATGATTGCGAACACTAGAGAGAATCTTGAAGAGAAGTGATGACTGACGACTGAATCCCTACAAATTTGAAGATGTCAGTTCTGGGCCTTCTCAGAAGAGAAGAAAAGCAAGCATCTCATCTCTTGTTTCTGCCTACCCAGTCCTTGAACAGCCTGAAGAAAAGACTCACTGCAAGAGATGTGATGCTTGTGGTCTAGGATAAGGTACACTGTGAGCCATAAGATCTCCTAGATGTTAGTTATCCAAAAGGAGGAATAGAGGTACCAACCTCTGCCTCTCTTCTATTCCAGTACCTGCCCCTGTTCTGCCTTTCTGTGCACATAGAATTTCCAACTCAAGAAGAGCTGATTAGTTAAAATAATTACAACACTTACATAGAAGGTCTTGACTTACACTCACTCTTGCTCTACAGCTGTTAAAGCCAAGATAACTTCTTAGGCAAATGTTTGCATGGGAGGAGAACAGAGCCACAGAAACATAGATTCACCTTCACCAAAATACTGAGTTGTGCTGCTCCCCGTTCATCTAATGGGCCCAGATTCTGACTGACCAGAGAACAAAAGCTATGACAAAGATCCAGAATTTCATTTAAGCAGTGGAAAACCTACATGGGATAAAATGTATAAATTAGTAGTTGAAACAGAGTTTGAACACAGAGAGAAAGCAGGTACCTGAAAAGTTGTAGCATTTGTAACAAAGATGATGCTGATACTGTATTTTTTTTAGTTGGGAAGGAAGATATTGATGTAGCATTTTTTTAAAGGTTTTCTATGGAAAAAGGATTTAAATGTTATGCTGCATGTCCCCTCTGCCCCTCCCACAACCTTTGCAGAGACATTTCTGGGAAAACAGCAATCAGCAGGAACTGTCCAGACAGGCACAGGACTTGCACACTGGCTTCTCTATCCAACCAGCAGATTATCACTGCAGCTTTGGGATTAACAAGGCAGGCTAAAGACCAACAAGAGCTATGGTTCAATGCTTTGGTTTCACTGTTCACTAAACTTGGAATTTATTTTGTATCAGTTGATCTGACTGAGTAATTACTATTTTGACACCTTTATTCTACAATAACCTTGTAGCTGAGCAAGATACATTGTGTTCATTGAAACTAACCTTTGCAAATGTTTTTGTGAGGCTGTTTATAATTTTTTATTTTTTTAATTAATGAAATTAAAAAGACCTTTAGTACTCAGGAACATCTCAACTATTTTTTTTCTCTTAAGTAGAAAAGGGAAATTTTCCTAGTCTAATGCATATCAGTATGAGTCCCACAGGAATACAGTTCCCAACATTACTCTCATTAGTTCTTCTTTAATAAAATGTGATAAAAACAGCAATAAAAACAGCAATAAAAGACAAGTTATTAAGGTTAAGTGAACATTGAAATAAGCTACACTTAGAATTGTCAGGAACACAGCATTCACATTCACAAACTGTAAATTAGATAATCTTAATTCAATTATCAGTTATAGTTTATACCTGCCTTACTCCTAGTATTGTAGTCTGCAGGAGATTATCACTGATCTGTTTTAAAAGATGTGATTTGTCATATCTGTTCAAAAAGGTGTGTTTCTTAGAGCACCCTGAGAATCAGTAGAAAAAGGTGAAAACAAGACCTACTTACAGGTTTTAGGAGGATGAAAGACTGAGCCAACAAATTACTTAGGAAATGATCGTGAGCCAGTCGTATACTCTCAAAATCTCTTGTGGCATTTATCTGCTGCAGAAGCTGTGAGAACTGAGACTCCAGTACATCTACCTGATGAATATGTGAAGATACCTCATTAGTGATTTGAGGAACTGGGAGTGCTTCAGACCAGCCAGAAGGTTTGAGTAAGAAACTTACTTTCCTTATTGCTACTCTTATGTTAGAGGCTGAGGATCCTCTTCTCTTTGGCTTATGAATGGGGAATTATATACAAGAGCAGTACATAATGCGGGGTACACAACAATTTTTGATGCCTAAGTACTATCTAAGTAGAAAGGGAAATGATCGTTTCATTTAACTATGAAAAGGTATATAGCTAGCATGTAAACAAAGGTATTTGATTGTAGGAATTTCTGAATTTTATACTGAGGGATACTATTTGAAATCTTAGGGCAGTACAAAAGCTCAGACAGATTACTGTGGATAATCTAGAAATCCAGGCCCTCTCTCAATTCTTTAAAAACCAAACCAACAAACTAAAAAGCCCAAAACTTAACTCAAAGTAGAGTTCACTTAAAGAGGCCAGAGAAGAAACCAGGATGGTATCCTAATTATGGTACTTCAGAAATGAGCAGTTCTCACAAATATTTAGTAGCATTAGAGAGCTACTAAAGAACTCCTCCATGTCACTGATTCACAAGTCTAAAACCTCCATAATTTTACCAGTAGTCTGGGAACTTGGAGGAAGCTCTAGACTTGCGAAGGCCATCCTGATTTTGGTAAGGTACAAGGATTCAGAAACCTGAGATAGGTCTTCGGTGCTCCCTCCATGCATTTCTGCCAGTTTCTGATTCACTGATACAGTTTATCTTTCTCTGCAATACTCACCTGCAAATAATACTGAAGATTGTCCACGAGGAAAGCCATGTGATCCCTCAGACGCCACTTGATGGCATCTGTTCTGTTTGATTTCAGGTGTTTGCGTTGCATCTGGAGAGCCCAGCAGTGCTGGAGCTCAGCCTGGACTCGTCGCACACTCAGCAGGTATTTGAACACAACATTGTACCTTCAATCAAAAAATACAAAAGTGTTTAAGACTAAAATCTTCCCCTGCTGCAGTTACTGGACAATGTAACAATGCAAGACTAGAAAAAGAAACAGGTGGTGACTGCCAATAATTAGGGCCAATCAAGTCATGGCCTGCGTGCCCCATCGCATATCTTGAAGAGTAAGATTTCTGCTTGTATTGATTACTGACCTAAAAAATACAAAGTTAGTTTCAGTGTGAGGAGGGGAGCTATCAATGAAAACACTGTTTGTTAAAGTAGTGCTGTTTGTAAATCAGTGCAGATCTGTCAGCATCTTGCAGGTCTTACTGTCATTACAAATACTTTCAATATGAGTAAGTGGAATGGGCCATTTTAAGGTTCAGGGAGCAATAGCTCTACCTTTCTCTCCATAGAGAGGAAAAAAAGATCCAACACACTAGTGAATGCCTCACATCACGGAACATACAATGAATATAGGAAGACCATACCTAGTACTTACTTCTCAAGAACAGCAGGAGTAAAAAGAATGTGCAGTGGCCATTGAACTTTGTAAGAAAGGCCCAGAGCTGCCCATCCTGATGTGGGGGCTTCACGTGGAGATAATTCCCGGGAAGGCCCTTCACGACTCTGACAAGTATCTGAAAACAAGCAAGGTGCTGAATTATGTTATCTTCTTGGTCAGTGCAACCATGACAAGAAAGAAAAGGGAAGAGGGAAAGAACAGAATTAAGAAGAGCCAAAGTAGTCTAGGCCATTACATAGGGCAGTAAAGTGAACAAAATTAGTGTTTCTTTTACTTGAGAGAAGGGTAATGAATCTATTTGAAAACAAAGTCATCATCTCCCATCTTAATTTACTTCTAAAAATGCAAATAGATACCTTTATGTTCCTTTCCATGATACTCAATGGTTAGGTGAAGAAGAGGAAGAAGGTTGTCATCATCTAACAGCACCTTATGAGCAGACTGCTGAAATGCAATGTTGACATCTGACAATAAGAGAACACATATCAGCACAAGTTGATGCAGCTAGTGCCAATTTTGCATCCATTAATTTTTTACTCTTGGTCCTAAAAGACAATGCTGATGTACAACTGACACTCATTTATTTTAGTTCCAGTTTCAAATACCTGCCACCACAACTCTTCTGTACTGGACATGGTTTGCCACTTTCCTGCTATACCACCATGAGGACAGTTTGGTAAGCAAATAAACAACACTCACCATGTTCAGTTACAGCCGTAGGTGGTGTCTTTAACATGTGCTGTGCAGTGTCAATGAAGGCCTGAAACAGCTCACCTCTTCCCAGAAGGTAAAAGTCTTTTATAATCTGTGGAGATATATTTTGTACCTAACATAGCAAAAACTGAGCAGAAATTTTAAGCATCCTAGCTGATAGCACCCATTTTTATTACTTGGACAACTGAGGTTTCTAAACACAGCTGGAGAGCTCTAAATTTCATTCACTGACCAAAAAGCCTACACTGCTTTTGCTTCAAGATGCAAACTATAAAACCACATACACATTCCCCTCAAACTCTGTCTCTGACCAAGTTCTATGAGTGTACCCTCATTCTGGACACTGGAAAATGAAAACATCTTTACCTAAATGAAGCCCAGAGTTTAAGGCAGTAAAGTATTTAATAGGAAGAGAGAAGGGAAAAAACAAGGGAAGAAAGAGTTGCTTCAGGAAAAACAAACTAGGAGTTGCATTACCTTCAGTTGTCCTAGTAGATCTGATTCCTCCACCATCAGTTTCCAAAGATGCTAGTGAAGAAACAAAAATCAAACAAAACAACAGAAATCTCCCTTCAGAATTATCTCATCTATTCAGAGAGAAGAGTAGCTGCTGTCTTAAAACCCTTGCGATGCATACAAAAAGAGCACCTACACAAAATGCTATCTGAAAAAGGATAGTATTTGTTAATGTCCTTTCGTCATTACAAGCTGGGATTACATGAAACTCTGAGACCACTTAGAACAGCTGCGCTGTTATGTGTTGGTTCAATCACTGGCACTGACAAGCCCCCTTCTTCCACATCCTTCACAAAACTTAGCTTTTCAGCCTGCACAGTAGGATGCAGGATCCTAGGATGCTCACCTCAGCAACGGTGCTCCGTATCCAGTCAACCACTGATTCAAAGTCCACCAAACTAAAAAGTGGTTGCTGCTTGAGTCGATGTAGCTCTGCTGCAAAAGTGTCCTCCTGGTTTTTTAGGATGGAGCCTGTGCAGCAATGATGAGATTTCACAGAGTAAAAAGGGATGCCATTTGGAGATGTGCAGACCCCTTCCAGCACAGCGGAACAGAAAGGCTGCACTGTCTCAGGTCTGGCAAGGAACACGAAGAGAATGCTTCAAAGTACAAGTACCAAAGTGTAAGATTACTATTGCATGTACAGTTGCAGTGTAGACACTTGCCATGGCAGTGCTGTGGTATCAGTAAAACCCCCAAATATTTTCTACATAAATGGTTGCTGCTAAAAGCCCTTTTTCTAGGTCTAAGCTAGATCTTTGAACCCACAAACTTTTCTGCCACATTAACCACTTGGTTTGGGTCTTCCCATACCCCTGCCCCTTTCAAATCTATCCTACTGCATGAACTTGGGGACCTTGTTTTTCTTAAACAAACTGAGCTATATTTCTTTGCCCCTTACTTTTGCTACTGCAAGAAAACAGTCCAACTTAATTGGTCCTTTGTTCTCTCTGTAATGTCACTCAAGTAATTTAAGTACTTTTGCATAGATATGCTCAAGGTAGAGCCACCACAGCAGTCCTTCCCCATTGGTGTAGGAATATATTTCCCAAGCCACCCCCAATGTAAACAATGTTTCAAGCTTTCAAAGTCAACCATCAGCTAGAATTTTGTCTCCCTTGCTGTCTTTAAGGCTCCATATAATTTGTCTTTCATAGCAACTTTGGGAGTACCTTACAAGTGAATCTCATATTTGTGGATGCAAGTTAATCCTATGACACCATTCTGCAATATATACACTCAGAGCAAGATGTGCCTTTGTGTCTGTATGCAGCTTTTAGGGAGAGGTATACAAACTGAAAGAAAAGAAAACAAGGCCTTTGCAATCGCTTTATCCAGAGCAAATGACATGATGACTTGCTGCGGGAAACTTGGAGACTATGTTTGGAAAGTGTTATTTACTCATCCCGTTCTTGCACTTCTCCCTTGGAATCAGTCAGCAGAAGAACACTGGGACTACTGCTCTATCCTGACTCAACTGTCCATACAGTCTGAAGAATAACAGCCATTAGTCAGTGACTGTTGAGGAATTCGTTAATGTGGCATTTTGGAAACTACGTGTCAGTCACTCATAACTGAGCAAAGATTGCAAGAAAGATGTTCCTTACCTTTTCTGGTCAGGTTAACATTCTGATTCTCAAACATCTGAACAGATTCTCCCACAAAGAGGATTTTCTCAGCAACCCGTACAGGAATGTATGAAGGCAGCATTTCTACTCTCAATGAAAACTGCTTTAGAGACGGAGCTAACATGTTCTCCTCCTCAATCAAGCGCTGCCAGAGACACCAGGGAAAGAAAATCAGTGCAAAACAGCGTCAGAAAACCAGATAGAAAAGGTGTATAAAGGGGTGTGTGTGTGAGAGAGGGCATTTTAGACCATTGGAAGTAAGCAGAAAGGTAGCAGAACTCTTTTGTATCATTTAAGTAATGCAGTAAACTTCCTTATGCTTCTGGTAAGCTAGCAGATCTCCCTAGATATTGCATCCAAAAGAGTGGAAGAGAAGGGGAAAAAGAAGCAAAACCTTTGTGGAACAGCAACAAATTGGCTGTATTAAAGGATTATTAAGCAAAAGTTTTACTGCAAATGCATTACATCAATCTTTTGCTGCCATAACAATGTTAACTAGCATTACCAAAAATAATCCTCCCCTATATCCATTCCTATGTTTTAACACTGTCAGAACACTTGTGATACAGGCCAAATATAAACACCTCCACTAGGTTGTTTTAGAACAATACAGTAAATTATAAAATTTTTTTTCTGAATGCTAATAAGGAACTTCAAGAATGGAGGCAAGATCTTCCTTCAGAAACACAATATTGATAATTTCATCTGGCTTTCTCGTTACCGGAGAATTACTTTCAGTGGTCCATAATCCAGAAAAAAATCACTCCAACAAAGTTTTGAGAATGTTTGCCATCTACAAAATTCTTAATTTCAATAGAAGAGTTTAGTACAAATTTGTATACTGATGTTAAGAGGTTGGCACTTCTTTTCTTATGATTCTTGTGACACTTTTAGATGTGGCAATACCCAAGCACTTTATTGGTCTATCCCACTAAAACTCAGGAGTTTTTATTTTACTCTTTGAAGAATTGCAACACTATTACTTGATAATACTGAAGAAGTTGCTTAGTCTACAATTTCCACCATGGACTTAGAAGACTCAACAATCTTCACTTTCTTTATACAATATAATGAAATAACAGATTTTTCCACTAACTGCCTGTTAAGTTTTCCTCTGTTTTTCTCTGGGTGTAGTCTGTTTTCAGCACAGGGCACTTAATTAGTATGCAACACAGTTTCTGTGTGGTCACAGCCAAGCTGCATGCATCACACTAACTCCATAAGCGCCCATGAAGTGTTTTCTCACCATAAACTAGAGGGTGAATTTAGAGTTGAACTTGCTTCACACTGTTCTCTATTCAGACACTTTTCAAATGCCCAGTGTGGAAGACTACTCAATTGAGAAAGCTGCTTGAGAAAGAAGGTATAGCATCTACAGGAAGAGTTACCACATTTCACCAGTGTGCTGGCAGGTTGCTCCCTTGCTTATGAGTCCCTTTACTATCACATAACATGTTTTCTACCAGTAATGTCAGTAGCATTAACCTGTTAGATAACATTTGCACAACTAATGGTTGTGCAAGAAAGGAACCTGACCCAGTGGCCCATAGAAAGTATGCAAATCAAGCCAACAGCCAAGTTCCCCACACCCTGTTTCTTGCAATTGCTCACACTACCACCAATGTCTATGTTAAACATATCACAGTGCTCAGCATGAGAAACCAGTCAGTCAAGAGACTGACAGAACATAAACAGTACAGACAACTGGGGATAGAAGCATCATAAAGTCACTTCAGGACAAGTGGGCATGCAGCAGTTCCCATTACTTGACATCAGCGTTTACACAGGTTCCATCCATAGGGCTTTCTGCCCTGGGGCTATCCAACTGTGCCAAACGATAGGTCTCTGTCCCTTATGCCTAGCAGCAACCTATTCCAGTATTATTTCGATTTACCATCCTCGCAGGTTTCAGTATACGTCTTGTCTAGCATAGCTCGCACTGACGCAGAATACACTACACTTACTCTTTAGATGCCTATGGACCAAAGACGCCAAGTTATGACCTGTAGATCTTACCAGGTCCTGCAGTTCCCGTAGCTGTTTTCCTGTAAGTCCCCCAATTCCTAAATCATCGTCGTCATCTTCAGGTTGGCTAGGGACATTTCCAGAAGAGGGGCCCTGTTTGATAAAGAACTCTTCATGTTGGTCTAGTAGCAATCCATGCAGCATCCAGGCAGAGAGCTGCTTATACATGACTCCATGACACACAGCCAGAATCCTGAGGTCAAGAGAAACAGTCAGTCAGGCATTTGCACACAATAATAAAAACCTCATTGTATGTCATTCCAGATGGTCCAGTTGGTCAGCCAGGCAGTATAACAAGTATAAAATGGCTAATGTGGTATTTAATATATTTTTTTTCTTTAAACAGAGAAAGGTGGACAAAACTAGAAGGTCCAAAACTAAGCTAACATATCCTCTGAACATGTGGTTTCTCCATGGAAATCTGCCAGTATACCAGAGGTATAAGTCTGCAGTGGGCTGCTGTTTCTACTAAAATGACATTTTAAGTAGTCTGACTTTTTCCACAATGACACACAAACATCACAACACTCACACAGTCACATTTATAATTTTGAAGGATCAAAGATCAGTAACAGGTCTACCATTTGCAACACAATTAACGTAGACTTCAAAAGAAGAAAAATACTTGGGTCTGAAGTTTCCTGAGCCCTTAACCTGAAGTATGGAGGAAGCCTTAATTCCCACCACTTGCCTGCTTTAGATAAATAATGGGGAAGGTGACAGTTTTCCTCTGCCTGGTACTCCTACTTTTATACCATGCAAGGCTGTTTTGCATGTACTGTTTCAACAAGTAAGAAACACTTTGACACTAATTCCAAAAGAATGAAGTTTTACTGTATCTACATACTTTTCAAGAGCACTTCGAACAGGAGGCAACCCGCCACAGCTGTGTTTGTGGACTGTCTCCAATATCTGGCATCCATGAATCTGCAGAAAGAAAAGGTTAGTCTAGGTCTATTAATTGGATCTGTACTGATCTTTTTATACATTTAAACATTACACTTTCAACAAAAAAACGTCTTCACAAACCAAACAAGTCTTACAGAAAGAAAGGTGGAACATGCTCTATGTAGAGATGAAAAAGGCCTTCTATGTGTAGCTCTACATTCAAGCTTCTCTCAATACTTTCACTTAAAAATGTAAGCATCTCTGGATTCTTCAAACATTAGCCCCTGTCTTTTTTCAGGCAACAGTCAGAGAAAACAAACTCAGAAAAGAAAAATTCCAACCACCAGCGTCCTGTCCTATAAAATTCAAGACATCAAAGATTATGGGACAAGGGAAAAAGTCAAATACAGTGTGAATGAATTTGTAAAATAGTCTCAATATTTACAACAGAACTAGTAATAGGACATCCATTACTGAAACATTATCTTCTAGTATTATAAAGTCTGAAATGGGGGCAGAAATTACTTTATCTGTTAAAAGGAAAACCTGTTAAAAGATACTAGCCGCAATTTTACTGTACCTTCTGAGTTTTGATCTGTTCCACCATGACCATCACAGAGGGGAAGAGTAACTGAAACTGCAGAACAAGAAGTGAAATATTGATATGTTATGTAAGGAAGAGAAAAAAACCCAACTATACTTGAGTAACTGTGGACAGCAGCTGAACACAATAATTTAATAAAACTATTATCTGCCTTTCCCCACAAATTAGAAACATGACATGCAAATCTCTAGGAGTATATCTTCTCTCCACTGGACTGGAGATGCATGAAGTTCCTATGTTCCAGCTCAGGCTAAACACAGCCAGTGAGGAATGTGTGAGGGTCAAGGTGGAGGACCTTAGCTTTGTGTTGAAGTGCCGATGATTCTCTGAGCATGATTAAGGGACTACAGATGTAGAGTCATTAAACAGAAATGGCATGACATGATGGAGTAAGCCTTGTTTATCCCACCCACTTTCTTATTAGACTTAATGAAGGATAAGAGCAAGAAAAGAACACTACTTCTTTAATAACATGACATACCTGGTCCAAGGAGTAATTAACATGTGAGATGGAAAGATGTGGGTCAGCCAGAAACTATAAAGATAAAGCAAATAATGAAGATTAATTATCACAACCACTGGATGGTGACACTCCCCAAGATATGACCAGCTACTAACAAAGACTAATCAAAACCTCTAAAACTGAAAACAGAAGCCAAAATAGTCTGAGACAGCACGGGGCTTTCATAATGATGGAGCCCTTACTGAACTGAAGGAAGAGGGGACAACACTTAATAGGATGAAAAGTAATTTACAATGGCATCTCACAGGAATAATTTGGATGGCATCCCTAACGTGGAAAGAAAAATACCTTGTTTCATCTTAAAACTACTACTAGTATGTTTATTGTAGAAATTACGAGTTTCCACAATCTGTCAGCAGCACTGCAGCCTCTTGTTCTGTATCTCTTTCCTTTACCTCTTGTTCTAGGTCAAGTAGCGCCTGTCGATAAGGCTGCAGCACTGAATCAAGACCTGTGCAGAAGGCTCTCAAATAAATGCCATGCAATCCACTTTGGTTTTGCTGAGATGGATGGTGATCCTGAAACCAAACAATAAAATATGCATCAGCATCCTAGTGCTAGTCTGAAGAGTAATGTAATATCTGTGCCGTGTCACAGCGGTAGTCAGTGCTCTGAACATGTTGAAATGCAACTTATCTCACCATAAAATGGTCAGAAGAACAAATACATCCTTGTCACAATGGGAGTTACTCGAGTGGACTTTTGTGGATCTATGCAAGTGCTGGGAGCCACTGGTACCAGCGCTTCTTTTCACTTAAGCATGCCTCTTGGATCTAAGGGCTCTTCAAAAATCATGAGATAGTCATGAGCATCCCGCTCAATTCACAAACACTAGCCAGTCTGGTGTGGTCAGGAATTATTACAAGACCTCCCCAAGAATAGGATTTTACATTTGATTTATCCTTCACTGCTCTCTACCTCCCTTACATGCATGGGAGAGAGCTTTCTAGAGCTCTGCTCGGTGCTAGCAAAAGCGCGGGTAAGGGCCACCGGGCCCCGGCCGCTCCTGTGCCTGGGCAGCTTGGCCTTACTGGCACCTGCCACGGTCTTCCCGGGAAATACCACGGTCCGGCGGCCCCACCTGCTGCTGTACGTGTCCCGTATACTGCTCCACGAATTCAGCGAAGCGGATGTAGTCGGTGCCGAGGCGGCAGAGCCGGTTCAAGACGCTGGTCTCGCTGGGGTGCAGAAACGGCAGCTCCTGAGACACCTGGAAGGAGAAGCAGCGGTGACGGACGGACGGTCGGACGGGCCGCGCAGGGCGGGGACCAGGCGGGGTAGGGGCTTTGGCCGGGACCGTGCCAGACCTGAAGGCCGCCGCGCTTGCTCCAGGTGAAGGCCGCCCCCGGGTACCCGCTCAGCGCCAGCAGCAGCTCGTGTATCATCCTGCCGCGCGGGGCCGCGGCGGCTGCCGGGAGAACGAGGGGGCCGCCGGGAACGGCGGCTGAGGGGCGCCGAGGAGGCGGGGGAAACGGCCAAGGGCAGGAGCACAGCGGTGGAATGGCCAGGGGTGGGGGAACGGCCGGCGGCGGGGGCCGCGCGAGGGCGAGCACGCCGGAAGAGGCAGCGAGAGCGGCCTAGCGGAGCGCGGCGTGAGGGGTGCCGTGAGGAGTGCTCTGAGGGGTGCTGTGACGGATGCCGTGAGGGGTGCTCTGAGGGGTGCCGTGAGGAGTGCTCTGAGGGGTGCTGTGACGGATGCCGTGAGGGGTGCTCTGAGGGTTGCCGTGAGGAGTGCTCTGAGGGGTGCCGTGAGGGATGCTGTGACGGATGCCGTGAGGAGTGCTGTGGCGGTGCCGTGAGGGGTGCCGTGAGGAGTGCCGTGAGAGGTGCTCTGAGGGTTGCCGTGAGGAGTGCTCTGAGGGGTGCCGTGAGAGATGCTGTGACGGATGCCGTGAGGGGTGCCGTGAGGAGTACTCTTAGGGGTGCCGTGAGGAGTGCTGTGGCGGGTGCCATGACCCCCGTTCACGTCCCGACCGCTCCAGGGGCGCGTTGGCCTTGGCTCGCGGCAGGAGGAAGACAATGCAGTAACGTGCTGGTCGGGAGCTCACATCCAGGACAATAGCAAATGCGCAGCCTTCTAGGCAGACTTGGTTTCGGTATGCCTCACTAGGTTTCTTATGTTATCTGTCAGTGTTTTATCAGTGCCAGTTTTATCTTTTTCCATTTATTATGTATTGCTTTCCTTCACTTCCTGTCGTAAACCGGGTAGTCTTTTAATCAAAACTGTCTAGTTTGAAAACTATGAAGTTGTTTAATAAAGTGGTTTTCAGTATCCTCTTTCTTCTCCCTCAGCCATTTTTGACAGTGTTTTTCTCTATGTGCATTTTTACTCTTCTTCATTTAAAAGAAATTAGTGTTTACTGTTAAGAGTCATCTAATATATATTTGGTTTAGCTTGCCACAATAAGGTCTGAAATGTAGGAAAAATATGGACGTGTAGCTATATAGCTATACACCTTTATGTGTAACTTGGAAGCCCCGACATTATTGTTTATCATGTATGAGTACAATAAAACTATTGTCTTTCTGTTGAGAAAACTTATAGTGTTAAAATAAAGACTGAGGAGTTTGTCTAGGCATTTGTTATGCATCCTTGACATAAATATCACAGTGTACAATTGGTCTGGAAACCCCTGCAAAAGAACAGATAACAGTAGTTTATTTAAAGGATTTTGGTGCTCATTTTCTCTAGGAAGCCTAGTGATTAGTCATTAAGTCCAAAGACTTCAAAGAATTTTTTTACAGAATTGATTGCTCAGATTTTGAAATGAGAGAAAAATATCCCTATAATATTTGCAAGGCCATCTGACTAGTGCTCATTCAACAATAAGGGAAAAAAAGACAAGAATCAGGAAAGGCAGTACATTAGACACCTAAATACACAACTCCTAATAAAAACATTTTGAAGAGTCAATAACAAACACCAGAAATCTTAAATCAGGGGAGCTGTTACAGGTACCATTGAATACAACCTTGAAGAGGTTCAGATAGGTTCTTTGTTGATATGCAATACTAGTGTTTTATTTTTCTTATCAGAATTAAATGTTTTTGAGGGGGATTGTGGCACGGTGCAAAAAATATTATGAGTTATTTAGGGGGAACAAAATGAGTTCTGCACCCCACAGTTTACATATTAATCATCTTCTCATTGTGTAACTTTTAAGTGGCCACATGTGAATGCAAATGTTAATAATTAGAACCCTAACTGCACTCTAAACCCTTTGGTTTTGTAATTTATGTCTAGCATTCCCCAATGTAGTTATTTCTGTAACCATTGAATTATGGACTTCCTTTAACCAATTAGGTTCTCTATGATTGTTGAGTCCAACCAATGACTGACCACCACCTTGTCACTAAGTGTACTAAGTCACTTGTCACTTGAAGCACTAAATCCAGTCTTTCCTTAAACATTTCCAGGGATGGTGTCTCCACACATTCCTGGGCAGCCCATTCCAGTATCTAATCACCCTTCCTGTGAAGAAATTCTTCCTAATGTCCAACCTAAACCTGCCCTGGCACAGCTTAAAACTATATCTTCTTGTTGTATTGCATGTTGCATATGTATATATAGTAAGTAAATATAATTTTTGATGGGCTCATGGAATCATTGGGCTTGGAAGTGACCTCTGGAGGTCTTTAGTCTCACCTTGTTTCCTCAACAAGTGAACTCGAGTGGGTTTGTCCAGGACTATGGCGAGTTAGGCTTGAACTATCTCCAAGGGCAGAGACTCCACATCTTCTGCAGGTAACTTGTTGCAGTGTTGGATCACCTTCAGAATACAAATATTTCTTATTTTGTTGAAGTAGGACTTTTATGTTTTTCAGTCAACTTCCCACTGATTCTTGGTATGTTCTCTCATGCTCTCCTCAGATGTCAGATGCTCCAAGCCCTTAATCAACTTCACTGTACTTGTTCCATTATGTCCATGTCTTCCTTGTACTGGGGAAGCTGAAACTGAATCCACTGCTGGGATGAGAATGATTGACTCCCTTACCTGCTAGTGATGCTTTTCCTAACAGAGGCTATTGGTCTTCCAAATTACTTAATTTGTACTTAATTAGGTAGTAAATGTATGCCTGAGCAGTGAAATTCATGGTACTAATTAAAATGGACACATGGTGGCTGGCATTGTCAGTGCTCTGACCCTTTAACAAGAAATAGACAAAGCAACAGTAATATTTACTAAGGGGAAGGAAGCTTTCAGGGCATGATTCTCCTGTGGCAGTGCTGCTGGATGTTGCTATTGTTTTGGGGCACCCTGCTGCAGCCTGTGGCTGACATTTCAGGTGAGTTACCACGGTTTGGTGAGTAGAGCTGTTTAGATGGAAGGGCACGGCTGCATCTAGCAAGGCCAGGTTTTGCTACTGTGAAGGGCGGTGCAGCTGGGGAACCTGGCAGGACAAGAGGGCCGAGGCAAAGCAGCACGTGAGAGGCAGCCGGGCTGTGGAGGCTAAGCTAATGAGGCTGCACTGCACACAGTGGGGCTGGCATGGCTGGGCTGGGAAGGTAAGACGTGGGTCATGACTAGGTTGACTTGGGCTGTGTCCCGCATAATATGCTGGCAGAGTTAAGGCCAGAGCTTAGCTTAGGGTGTTACGAATAAGGCTAACAGGAAGATTCAGGGCCAGGGCGCTGGCCCGCCGAGAGGGAGGGACCACAGAGAGAGGCAGGGCGGCCAAGCCGGGTCCTTCAGTTCAATGGGACGGGCCGAGCTAGACTGGGGGCCGGAGGGGGCTGAGCAACCCGCCCTTTCTCTCCAGCGGCGGCCGGAGGTGGCGGGGGCGACCAGGGCGCGGCCGGGGCGGGGAGAGGGAGAGAGAACGCGGAGGGGCGACTCCTCCCCCGCCACACCCGGTGCGGCAGGAAGAGGAACAGCCGCACCCAGCTCCCGCTAGCCCCGGCCCAGCGCAGCGCCATGGCGGCGGAGGACGTGGACGGGCTGGCCGTAGCCCGGCCCCACTATGGCTGTGAGTACCGGGGCTCCAGGGCTGGGGGAATCCGCGTGGCCGCCAAGCGACACCTAGCCCGAGCTGTCCGTGCTTTCCAGGGTCCAGCGCTGGGAGGGGAGGCTGGGGGCCGCAGGCATGGGGGGAGCCGCGGGGTCCGGGCTGCGGGACTGCCCCGCGGGCGCGGTGCGCCCCGCCGGCTCTCCTCGCGCGCCCCGGCGAGCCGCGCCTCCTGCGAGGTGGGCGCCGTGCCGCGCGGGAGCTCGTCGAAGCTCGACGGTCTTCCTGAGTGCGGGAGATGAGCGCTGGGAGAAGGCAGCGGAGGGGCAGCGACGGGGCGTCCCGCGGCTGTGCCGCCGTCGTCTGCCGCGGACGGGCCCGCGCCTCGCCCAAGATGTCCGCCGCGGGCGGGGCGGGGGCGGCCCTGCTTTCCGCCTTCCCGCCGCTTTTGGCGACCACACCCGATTTGCCGGCCCAAGCACCGCTCCCAGCGGACGCCTTCACTGCACTGTCATAAGCTTGCTGAGGAGAGGGAGGCTTTGCATCTTGGCGTCCGATGCGCGGGCTCGCCTGTGCTATGACACCGCGTCAAAAATGATCAACGGCGGAGGAAAACGTGGTGCTGTGCACGGGTGATGCTGTAAGCGGCAGTCGGTCTGGTCTGGCTTTTAGCACTTCCAGGGATGGGGCCGCCACGGCTTCTCTGGGCAACCTGTGCCAATGCCTCACTATCTTCTTGGTTCAAGAATTTCTCCCTATTATCTGGTCTAAATCTCTCCACTATTAGTTTAAAACTGTTCCCTCTTGTACCATCAGTATATCCCTCTTCTTTTTATAAGCCCCTTTTTAAGTACTGAAAGGCTGCAGTGAAGTATCCCTAGAGCCTTCTCCAAGCTGAACAGCCCCAGCTGTCTCAGCCTGCCGTTGTGGAGAGGTGTTGCAGCCACCGGAGCATCTTTATTGCCCTCCTCTGGACCTGCTCTAACAGGTTTTGTGCTGAGGATGCCAGACCTGGATGCAGGGTTCCTGCTGGGGTCTCACAAGCGCACAGTAGATTGTTGTTGGAGGCATTTTAGGTATAAGTTGACCTTTGCTTAATAGCAATATGAGGCATTTCCTTTTTGTCAAATTGGTCCATAAAACCTAAAAAAGCTGTGGGTTTTTCTTCTTTTTTTTGACTTGAGATGTATTTAGCTGTAAGTATGGGATGAGAAGACTTTCACTGAGGCTTTGAACGCACAGAATCTGGAAGATTTAGGCATTTTATCCCTATGTAGGTCTTCAGTGTGATCTGAAGATAACATGCAGGTTGGGAATCTGAATGATTCCCTTCCAAATATGGAGTGTGAGTAGCATTTCCACCTTGTTTTAGAGATGGACTATAAAGATATAGACGGGATTATATGATGTGAATATGTATTTGTGTCCTTCCTCAATCTTTTGCTATCAAAATCAGAGGAGAGGTGAGGGCACAAGAGGTCACTGATGTGCTTTTGAGGAAGGCAAAGCTAGAAAACAAGAAAATAAAGGATTGTTTTCTAAGAAATTGTAAGAGGGATGCAGTCAATTTGAGAAATCAGGAAGAAGGAAGCTGGCAAATTTATGTGACAGTGATGAGAAAATGGGGCATCTTCTGTTGCTAATAAAGAACAAGTCATCACATCCTTAGTTTTCTGAATTAAAAAAAAACAAACGAGTCTCTGTGGGAGAGGTCAGATCTGTTTTTTTAAGTGCTTGTTCTGTTATATTCGATCTTTAACCATCTGAGGGCTGTGTTTTATTTATTTTCAGCTGTCTTGGATAATGAAAGATTAACAGCAGAGGAAATGGATGAAAGGCGGCGCCAGAATGTGGCCTACGAATACCTTTGTCATCTGGAGGAAGCGAAGAGGTGGGAATAATTGATTTTGAAACTGCTGGTGCTTTAAAAGAAAATGTGACTTTTGGTACGGGGAATAATTTGAATGCATCTTAACTCTTGTCTCCATTTCATAGTGGCTATATAGTTTTGCTAGAAAAAACAACCAACCAGAAAAACCAAAGAAACTCCCTTCCTCCCCAAAAAAGCAACCGACCTCTGATGTGTGTATCTAATGTTTTCAAAGACTTCCTGATGAGGACTCTATAGCTGTATTGCTCTGTTATTCCTGGTACTGGATGGGTTCTCCTGATGCCATGATGATTTTTTACCTTTTCTTTTTATATACCTCTTATATATTCTCAATACCCTTAACATGCATGCTTGTAATTCTTTAATATCTTAGCATAGTCCTGGTATTCATTTAAACTGGAAGACCAAACATTCTAAAATGCCTCACAATTGGAGGCTGAAAAACCTTACAGTATCTTGAAAAACCAAGACCCCCTCTAAAGGATAACCTGTAAACTAAAGTTAACCCCATCTGGGGAAAAATACTTTAAGATAAGAAAATGTCACACTGTTTATTTAAACCTCTCATTGGAGAATCATTCTTAAGTATGCTAATTTACAAAGGTCATAAAATTGCATATGTGATCTGCCGTGTGCGTACATTTCGGAGTATTCCACCTTGGCAAGTTGTTGCACCATAAAAATCCTTATTAGATACTGAGATTATCCCTTAACCATGTCTAACTCTTAATTCTAAATCACTCCCTGTTGTCTAACTTGGGTATGTCTGGTGCAGTATTACTTCCCGGCTTAGCAGTGCACATGAAAAACTGTTATTCCCTTCCTCTTAACTGAAACATTTTACTAATTTAAATTGTAACAGTGTATATCCCTTGCACACTGAGAACTCAGTTATTTTATATTTCTCCATGCATCCATCTGTTTAATAGATCTATAATAATGTAGTACTTTTTCCTGGGTTGCCCAGACTTCTCTCCAGGCACTCAGTGTCTTTCCGGAAGTCCACTGCCAAAAGAAAAAAAACTTTTCCAACAAGGCGTACTTCTGGAGAACACAATGATTATTTTGTATACTCCAATAGATTTGATAGTATCATACATGATTACATAGTATCTGCTTTTTCATGATATTAGGGTATAGTAGAGTTTTGCTGAGCTGTCACCTTGAAGTTGTGCTGCTGAGATTTGTTTCTCGTTTTGTGTTTATGTGGTCTATCGTGTTTTGCCGAGTGTTTTACCCTTCACTTGATCCTGCTGAATTAGATTTTTCCTGATTTTTGTTTAAAATACTGAAATAACTTTTATCTTATTCTTGTCTTCCAGCATGTGTGTAATCTCCATGTTTAGTAAGCATATAAACATACTGTATATCTTCATTCAGACAATTAATTTAAAGTATGATCAGAACACAGTAGATACTGTGAAGGAAAAAGAACTGTTATTAAAAATGAATGCATGAAGTCCTATTGTTGCTATTTTAAAAAATACTTTTGCAAACATTAAGTCTTATATGCTGTATGTGAAGAATAGGAGTGTGACATACATAAACACGTTTGACATAGCTGTGAGTGTGTTTTGTCATGGCTCACTGAACACTTAAGTCTCCCTTTGTCTTTCAAAAGATGATACGGGTTAAGAGCCAGAAAATTTTCCCTGGCTTGATGATGAATTTTGTATGACTCTGTGTAATTCTTCCTTAGCAAGGCAGACATGTTCAGCTGTAGTGACTTTATTGAGGAGGAAGTACTGAGTTTGTACAAGTTTACTGCTGGCAGAATATAAAGGATTTAATTCCAGGATGTTAATTTTACCAAGAATGTATAGTATATTTTTGAAGGAATGGGGAGCACTCAGTTTATGCTGTAGTCCTTTAGGTGCTTTATGAGAATTATCACTACTGTAAGTTCACAGAGAGTGCTTAGTTGCTAGTAGATAATAATTTTCCTTCCATGCAGGCTTGAATTAATTTTAATTAGTAAGATCTGACTAAGTTTCAAAATAACTCCTTCCCTTTGCATCCAGAGTCTTTAGCAGCAAATGCTGGGCAAACAGGGAGAGATGAGTTGCACTGTAGTAACTGTCCAAGCTTGAAGGAGCCCCAAATCCTTCATTTGTGAACTCTTCCTGTCATCAGCATTGGATTAAATGCTTGAGGTGGTGCTGATTCTCTCTTGAATTCCATGCTCAGATCTGAAAAAAAACAAACCTCAGACAAAAATACGTTCCACAGTAACAGCTTTAATATTTTTGTCTAGCACTTTGTTAATCATGGGGACTTACTCTTTAAATAAATTGGCTTTGACTCTGAAATTCTTAGCTTCTGAGTGTTGTCTTGATACTGATGACGTTGAGCAGCTGGGCATTTGATTTTTGCTACACCTTATCAGAAAAAAGTTTTCACTTTTATTTCAGGGTGAGCCTTGAGATGTTTCAAATAATGCCTAGTGGTTGCCAGTGTGTTTTGTAAAGAATGAAGCAACAGCTGTATTGCTCAAAATTCCAATAGTGGTGTACAGCCTTCCTTGTATCCACCTTGGTGGTTGGAGCACTTTTTTTTAAGGCCGTATCACTTAACATAAGAGTTAAAGATTAAATGACCAGGAGGGGAGCAGACTTCTTCTGAGTTTAATAATTAAGATATACAAGGGAGAGCAAAGGCTTGATTTCACTGTCTGCTTCCAGGAATTTTTTTTTCCTTCCTGAGAAGTTATTATGTAAATTGTCTTTTGAGTTTTATTTATTACTGGTAGTACAGTCTAGAAGAGGCTTTTGGCTACTTTGTTGGTAGAAAGTTCATTTAACTGAAACAATTAAACAAGAACTATAAAAGATCAGTGTATTTGAAATTAATGCCAGTGATGTGAGATTTTCTATATTTAACTTCTTTGCCAGTAGTGTAATTGAGGCATAGCATCTGTATACTGTGGCATTTTGCTTGTGCTATTGATAACAGTCTCTCTGAGCTGTGAGAGGGCTAATAATCTTTCTTTATGGTGAGAGAAGGTCAGATTGGAAGTTGTATCTCTAAGGAGAAGAGGAGGACCTAAGAGCACAGAAAGGTAGCTGGTGTACTCTGTGTCACACTCAGAAGCTGATAAGGTGTTGTAAAGCTGATGGTAGCCAAGGCAGGGTGGGAGGCAGCTGGAGAACACTTGGTGACTCCTGTCCTCTTCTCCATAATCATGTTATATTATTACAGTATAATATTGCATTCAAACACTGTAGTTTGTATTAATTTTTTTCCTACAACATAAAGGCACCTAAAATAATGTGATTAACAATATGCTGATTTGCATTGCATCAGCATTGTCATCCCTTTAGCCAAACAACAGATATGGAATCTAGAAGCAAAGTAGGGTTTTTTTAAATGTTAGAAGAAAGTAAGATGAAAATTGGCTAGTACCTAATTTTGTACTGAAATATAAAATTTAGAAAAGTTTGAATTTTTGAACTGTCTGATGTGATGGCCCATGTGCAGTAACACTGAGTACTTCTGTGCTCAATTTATGGCAATTTATAGCTGTTTGCAGGACCTGTCTGCTAACAAGCATGCATCAGAAGCATTATTAGAGGAATAATTTGTACTTATTTAATGGTATTCCAGCATGTTTGGTTGTTTTTTTTTTCACTGTCACTGTTTTTCTATTGTTATTTAGTGGTTTTTTATTTCGGTCAATTATGTGCAACGGTCTTGTGAAACAGGAATTAAGTCTTGTTAGTTGGAGAAAGGGGAGCAGAGTATAACTAAGTTGCTCAAGATTGTGAAGGACTGAAATGAAATTATTTGGAGTTAAAATGAAGATTGTGAATAAAGGGATTCCTCTACTATCTGTGGACTAGATGCCTCATTCTTGAAGAAAAATGGCTTTATTAATAATTGTTGTTTAATACTTAAAGTTTTGTTTTTTGTGTTCTGTCATTTGTTTGTTTGGATTGCTTTGCCTTTTTTTTTTTTTTTTTTTTTCTCCAAATCACAGTAGTCTAATAGAAAAGCTGTGGCAGTACAGGTCAAAATGTAAGAATATACTCTGTTCTGTTGCCAGCTCATGCTCACAGAAGGGTAAGGGTATATTTATCTCGAAGCAGCCTGAGACCTGATTTTTGTGGTCCTTACCTAGAAGTCAGGGTGTTTTACTGTAATATTTTTCATCAGTGTTTCCACTTGCAGATTGGGTCAGGTACTGGTGTTGGGTTGGTTGCTTGGATTGGTTTTCTGTATTTGTTGTTTTGTGATGGGTTTTTTTTGTTTGTTTTCTGCTTCTCTCAGATACAATGCAAGTGCTGTGTTAGACTGTAATCCAGGAGTATTCATAAATGATATTTTATTATCACTAGCTGTAAATGGAAGTAACTTATACTTAGCTCTTACCACTTTATTTGGGCTTTTATCAGCTCCTATTTGGACTTGAGATATTTCTCTACAGATCCTGTACTGTTTCGTATGACCTCATGCAGTTGGCAGGGAGTGGCTGTCTGGACTGGAAGTGGCTTGGAATGCACATTCAGAACTGTATTTTTCTGAGAAGTGGGTGGAGAGAGGTATGGAAAAGACAGTCAATGGTGGAGTACCACCATCTTTGCCTCACTTTGGATACTTCTTTTATGACTCACTGGAAATAGTTATGAAAGGCAAGCCAGGAGGAAAGAAACACGTTTGTTCAGAGACCAGGATTTTTCTTTTTGGACAGTGCTTTCTGAATGAATACTGTGTGTAATGTAAGAAGAGAGCAGCCCAAAATAACCAAAGCAAATAGGTGTCACTAATAGTTCTTGGTTATTGAGTACTGTGGAGTTCTTAATAACCCTTATTTACAAGAAATCAAGTTGGTCCTAAGGTGTGGTAATTTCAGTGATGTTGTAGCTTCCAAGCATCTAGGCTTATTTAGTTTCTAATGCTAAGTGATCAAGACAATTAGCTTGCAAAAGATTTCTGTGTATTTGATAATTATGTTCCTCTTGACTGTGGGCTTGGTACTCACCTGAAAGCTCTCCCAGGACAAATGACAAATCTTTTTGGCTAACATGGCAAATGCAGTAGTACCCTCATCAGCAAGAGCAGCTGAGGGAATTTTTACAGGTTGATGGCAGTGTTTGCAAGGGAGCAAAGAAGAACCTCATATTTACTTTTAAGGAGGTGGGGAGTGGTAGAGAGAAAGATTTTAATGCCAGAGTATCAGTATTCAGTTGCATGTTGCCGGGAAGATTACATTGGTCACTGGGAAAAATCTGGCCTGTGTTACTCATTAGTTTCTTGCTCTTTTGTATCTTTGGACTGAAAATGCCTGTGTGGACAATGAGAATGCTCTGAAACCTTTTAGCTGTGGGCAGTACTTGTTTTCCTAGCTCTCCATCTGTAAAAACCTTACTGAAAGGCATTTAAATACCTGCCTACTTTTCTAGAGGAGGACACTTCTGATGTGATAAATTTATTTTGCTTTGCTGTTGTTAACTCTCTGGGAGATCTTTTTATCTCTGAGATGATTCCTTGATTTGTTTAGAGTTGGTAGAATGAGTTATTTTTGAAGCAAAGTTTTTGTTGGATTTTTTCCCATGGCTGTCTAATGCCCTTGTTCAGGTGAATGGGATGAAGAGCTGAGGCTGTCTTTCAAGTTTTCTCTTCTTAACCATCTGTGAGAATGCCTACCAAGTTTATGTTTGTAACTGCACTAAAAATATCTGAGATTGCCATATGAATGATCTGCTGGAGTATGGGAATCCTAAACTTTCAAAAAAATGAATAGTATGGTTAGTCCGAAAAATGCCATACCTGTGGTGTTGGCAGTAATGAGCAGCAGTGAAAAAGGTTTTAAGTCATAGTTTCGTACATTCTTTTGGGTAGTTTATGCAGACTCTGTTGGGGGAAAAAATGGTGCTTCCCTTTTGCTCTCACCGCTTTTTCCTCTGCTGGTGGTGCTGCAGCGGCCATGCATCTTTTCCTTGGTACATCTCTGGGGAATTGCACTAGAAGAAGGGCTAAAATGTCGTTTTTAGGAGAAACTGTAGCTGAGCTTGCAATTTACAGCCTCCAGTAGCTTGTACAGAAGAAGTATCAAGGTGCCACCTCTGTTTTGAGAACTGTGATTTTTCAAAATGTTTTGCTATAGTCTTTATTTTTGTCATGACAACCGTGATACCATTAAATGAGTTGGAAGGCAACAATATAAGGGAAAATGAGTTATGAGGAAAAGAATGTCTGTTCCATGTTTTTTCCCCTGATCTTGAAAGGTATAGTAGTGTGGGAGAAGATATGAAGGAAGAAAGACTTGAGAACATCATCATCACACTGAAAGAGGGTAGGTTTAGATTGGATTTTTAGGGAAAAATTTTTAACAATTTAGATATTGAGGCACCTGGAGCAGCTTGCCCAGAGAAACTGTGGCTTGCCCTATCCCTGTAAGTGTTCAGGACCAGTGCTGGATGAAGTTCTGAGCAACTTGGTCTAGTGAAAGGTGTCCCTGCTCATGGCAGAGGGTTAGAATGAGATAGGCTTCGTGGTCCTTTCTGACTCAAACCATTCTATGATTCTGTGGACATTGTAGGGCCTCTCTGTGAGATCTTTTAAAAGAGCTTGAGCAAGTGGCACAAAGTCATGAAATAACTAGCAAATACCTAATGAGAGTAAAGAAATGCTTGTGTGATAAATGTGTACAAGGGGAAGATTTAAGTTAGTTAAAAGTACACGATGACCACTGTGTG
The DNA here is from genome assembly GCF_029582105.1 of Oenanthe melanoleuca. Classification (NCBI taxonomy): domain Eukaryota; kingdom Metazoa; phylum Chordata; class Aves; order Passeriformes; family Muscicapidae; genus Oenanthe; species Oenanthe melanoleuca. The sequence continues at coordinate 38,904 of NC_079344.1, read as the reverse complement.
TAGATCGGTACAAAGTCATGGGCTGAAGGAGAAACATGATGGTGTCTTAATTACTTTTGAAACTCTGGCTGATGAATTCTGTGCTTTTCCTTAATATTCTGACTGAAGTGTTACTGACTTCAGCATTTTAATGATGCAGACTCAGTGTTACATCCATTTTCAGCCCCTAGTGCTAAGTGAATACAGTTCTTGAGTATGACAGCAGCAGCAGCATGAGACTTGTTTGGCATGGCGTTGTGTTCACAAATTGGAAACATACTCATGTGACCAACTTTGTTGTTCTTGCACTTTGAGATGGATGGAGGCCTGTTTGAATGAGGAGCTGCCTGCCACAACAGAGCTGGAAGAAGGATTGAGAAATGGAGTCTACCTGGCAAAACTTGGGAACTTTTTCTCCCCTAAAGTGGTTTCTGTGAAGAAAATCTATGACAGGGAACAGACTAGGTATAAGGTGAGTGCTGTTCACCATGAATGCTTCTTTAGGTAGACATCTAAAATGGGAATATAGAGCTACACATGGAGGTAATGTGGAAAAATAAGTAGAAAGTTAATTTACATTAGTCTTATCTGAGAAATTCTGCCTTCACTCTAGAACAGTGGTTAAATGAGGGAGTGGATGTACTCTTAGCTTTATATTTTAGCTTGCACTTAGGTGAAGTAACTTGTCATAAACAGTCAATGTAAGTGTATATGGAAGACTTCAGACTTCTGTCCTGCAAAAGTGCTGTTTTCATTATCTATGTTAATGAAACTCACTGCTGTTCTTGACAGCTGTGATATTTTGTTTCTTGCTGCCCATCCTCTTGTTTCTGCCGATTTTTATTTCAGGCAACTGGTCTCCACTTCCGACACACAGATAATGTAATCCAGTGGCTGAATGCCATGTCTGAGATTGGTCTCCCCAAGGTAACTTCTGTCTTGTACATCCAAATAAATAAATAATCTTAGAAAAGCTTTGCATTCTGCGGAAGCATTTGCTGTTATAAAAAAATCAGCACTCTTACTCTAGTTAATTCTTATATTTCTAGATTTATGTCCCTATAGAAACTCTCTTCTAAAATATGGTGAAAGATTTAATTCTCCTACATATGTGAGAATGACTAGGAGCAAAATAATTACTCCTTGTGTACCATACTCCTGATATTACTTATCTGGCATGATATCTGCATTACATCGTTCTTGCCATGCATTCTTTTGAGCAGTATTCAGGCTACAGTTTGATTGTGGAATTTTTTTTAGAAATCAATGCTAAACGTAGCAGCACAATAGAAACTACTGTGTTCTCTGTTTCTTCAGATTTTCCCATGAAATTTTCACATTTTAGAGTTGAAATGTTCCTGGTGTAGCTTAATCAAATATAAATGATTGACTTGACTAGAGAAATGGACAGATAAACTTCTCAGAACTAATAAACACAGTTGCCTGAAAATATATGGAACTGTGGTAGCATTGGGCTGATGGTCAAGGCTTTTGGAGGCATGTTATGCATAGTCTCACCAAAACTGTCGTGTAGTTTAATCTGATATATGTTTTCTTTGCAAATGTGCTTGGAAATTGAACACTTCAGTTTTGGCAAAGATTTTAAAATAACTTACTGTGATTTACTAGGTGAGCTTTCCTGGGATCTATGATAATCTTACAGAAACACATTTGGGATTAGGAAATACTGAAATATGCTGTTAGGGTGGTTAGGCGAAAAGAAATGGGGAGGGACTTAGGCAGAGAGATGTTAAGTGCCAGATATGAGGTAAGATTTTCAGATGCAGATTGGCTTTGGGTGGAAGTAAATGGGTGATAAGATGTTGAAGAAACTGGGCTGGGGTTCAGTACATTTGCAAGAGATATGGGTGCTTTAAGTATTTTCCCAGGCAGAACAGCCAGGAAACTGATGCTGTGGAATTGAGGGTCATTCAGTTGCTCTTGCCTTTACAGAAAGAGAAGTGCTATTTTGTGCTCATAGATGACAGCAAGGAACCTTCAAATAACTGGAAAATAACATACTTTATTATTTTATAATAAGTCGGGACTTCTGAAATAGTTGAAACTTCAATATCAATCCCTTTTGTTAGACTTTTAAGAGCTTTGTGTTTGAGACAGTCTGAAAGCTTTTGGGCCCAGCTAACTGAAAATACAGTAGGCAGAGCACCTCAGTGCTGTTCTGAGTTTCTCTTTGAAACTCTCTCCTCTTGTTTCTCAGCCACATTTAATCCAAACAAAATTCTCTTTCCTCTCTTCTTCTGTAAGTCTTTTTTCATCCTTTGGCTTTCCTCACTAATACCTCATGGCCCAGTATCTTGGTATACACACAAAAGAAAGGTTCTGCACATTCGCATATGTAGAACTTGGCAGGAAGAGGGGTGCTCTTATTTGGGTATTAGAAACAAAAGGAAGCATTGACACTTCGAGTAGGAGAAACATTGGTCCAGGGCAGAGAAACTTGTACAGTTTTATTCCATGAGCTGTTTCTCTAGTGTAATGTAGAAGAATTGAGCTGATATTATTTGGCTGTATAGAGTGAATATAATTCAGACTGCTAACTTTGTTTTATCTTTAGATATTCTACCCAGAAACAACAGATATCTATGATCGCAAGAACATGCCGCGCTGTATCTATTGTATTCACGCACTCAGGTAAGGAATACTAGATAGAAATCTGATTGCTTCTGAAATCTTTCTGCAAAGCTGGAAGGTGACAGGAGAGACAGCTGAACTGAAGGCTGGATGAGGGCAAGTTTTCTAGCAGAACAATCTCATCAGGCCAGCAAAGATCCATGAAGCCAATATTTTGCCTTGGGCAGTGGCCTAATCAGATTCTGAAGGGGAAAAACAGCCAAATACTTGACTACCTTTTCATTCCAATTCCTGCCCTCTCTGCTGCCTGAGGCAGAGCTAGACATTCTTTAACCCAAAGATAGTAAGGCACTGGCACAGATTGCCCAGAGAAGTTTTGGCTGTCCCACCCCTGGAAGTGTTCAAGGCCAGGTTGGACAGGGCTTGTAGCAGCCTGGTGTAGTGGAAGGTGTCCCTGCCTGTGGCAGCGGAGTGAGTTGAAACTAATGAGCTTTCAGATCCCTTCCAGCCCAAGCCTTTCTGTGATCTGTGTTGAGCTAGCATGACAGGCTTCTTCTCCCAAACCCATCTGAACACAGGTGTATGGGTTCATCCCACCTTTGTCACAATTCCTTTTTATCATCAGGCTGCAGGTGAATACGTTAACCCCATTTTCGTAAGCCAGATCAGCCTAGTGAATGCTTCACTATTGGAGATGCCACACCTGCAGTCCTGGGTCCAGTTCGTGGCTCTCCAGCATTAGAGAGACACAAACATACTGGAGAGAGTTGAAGGAAAGGTCACTGAGATGATTAATGGACTAGCGGATCTCTGCTAGGACAGGCTGAGACAGTTGCGTATATTCAGCCTATATAACATATAGTTCCATGGGAATCTCAACAATACGTGCAGCTATCTGAAGAGAAGATGCAAACGAGATGTGAAGCCAGGCTCTTATTGATGACATCCCCATGACATGACAAGAGGCAAGTGGCATAATCTGAACCACAGGAGGGTCCCTCCTAACATCAGGAAATGTCTCATTTACCTGTGAGAGTGACCAATGAGTGCCACAGGTTGCTCTGAAACATGGGGTCTCCGCTGTTTTGATCCTCCAAAGCCATCTGGACACAATCCTGGGAAACTTCATCTTACATGACCTGACTGGAAAAGGGAGCTTGACCAAGACAAACTTGAGAGTGCCCTTCTAGCCTCAACTGTTCTGTAATTCTGCAAAGACTTCATAGTGGTGGGCCAGTTAGCTTTCACCTAAGGGGGGGAAGAGAAGAGTCAGCTCACTCTCTTGGTGGTTATCAGCTGTTATATTGGCTTACATCTCCTTGAATCTGTATCTCCTAAAATTGTATCATCGTCAGAACAAGTAAAAATGACTAGTTCTAATTATTTGCTTCTTTTCTTTTCTAGCCTGTACCTTTTTAAACTGGGTCTTGCCCCACAGATTCAGGATTTATATGGCAAGGTAGACTTCACAGGTAAAAAAACACTCACATATGCTGCCTGTATCTCATACCCTTCTAGATCAGTTGTTGAACACTTGTTTAGGTCAATTTGAGGATTGTTGCTGTCAATATCCTAAATGCAAATAAAGTTATAAATTAATAGCTGTGAGGAGTTGTAGTAACTTAAGAAAAAGAGTCTTCATTTGCCACCTTCTGAGCCAGGCAGTTAGACAATCATCAGTTCTGTAATCATTTACTTTCACAAATAACAATGCCTTAACTCTTTTGTCACTGTTGTAACATGCTTAAGCCTTGCATCCTTCTCCTTGGGAGAGTTTTCAATTTGGAACTTAGTACATGGCTCTGACCTCCTGTGACAGTTTAGAGGTGTCATCAGCTGAAGAAGTGTTTTGACAGCTGATCTGCTGCAGGAGATGCCAGCACAAAAGTGTGTGTCCACATACCTCCTCCAAGTTTCACTTCCTTAGTTTTGCGGAAGTGTCCAATTTAATGTTTTGCATTAGCGACGCTTTTGCCCGAGGACATGCATCTGGTTTAAAAGGTGTATAAACTTGATTTCCCTGCAAATTGATTGTTGATTATACTTATAAAATGCTAACTATTAACTCACTTTTAAAGTTGTATGGTATTTAGCAACCGCATGTGTTGACGCACTCCATTCGCTTCTCTCAGTGTAGTCTGTTTGTGGGGAAGAAAGTCTAAAACTACTGCCTGTGCATTTTCCTGACCTGTTGGCAACTGCAGTCGAGGTACCTTAGAATGGAGTCTGTTTCCAGCTCCTCATGAGAGTTCTTGCATTGTTTTCTAGTAAGCAAAACTGCGGAATACTCCTGTACGAATTTCTGGGAGAAATGTAGATTTTAGGAAAGTGTGCAGATGTCTTAGCATTTTCATTTCTTTGGTTTCACTTGTTGAGTTATATTCAAAATATTAAAATAATAATTGTCATCTATTGTAGCTGTCCTTTTTTTTTTTCTTTTTAAGTAGCAGTTAGTATAGCAGTGCTAATGGATTTAAAAACCCATGTTAACACTATTTTAACATATGTTTCAGAGGAGGAAATCAGTAATATGAGGCTTGAACTGGAGAAGTATGGTATTCAGATGCCTGCCTTCAGCAAGATTGGAGGAATTCTTGCAAATGAACTTTCTGTGGATGAAGCTGCACGTAAGGAAAAATGGCATTTTGTTTGCTACTCAAATTGGCAGATCAGTTAAGTGTTGGTTTTAATGCTGCAGGTTTTAAGCCTAGCACAACAGTCTTTCTGATAGGCCTTTTGGAAAATTGGGAAGATGTTTTTATTCTTTCCCTTGTGTATTTTTCTTTTTTCTGGAGCATGGAGATTTGACTACTTAAAATATTGTAAGTAGAAAGTAGGCTGCTATATTGTTTTCATCAACACAAAGCCACGATGGAATGAGATACTTTAGTAATTCTTTTGCTTTCCAGTTAATTTTCAGATAATTTTTCTGCTCTTTTCAAAGAAGGGATTCTTGATTTTTAACAGTGCTGTTTTATTTGGGACTTACTGGCAGACTGTGGCTTGTTTTTCAGTGCATGCTGCTGTCATCGCCATTAATGAAGCAATTGACCGTCAGATTCCAGCTGACACTCTTACAGCAATGAAGAACCCTAATGCCATGCTAATAAATCTGGATGATCAACTGGAATCCACTTACCAAGACACACTCTACAGAGCAAAACAAGACAAGATGGAGAATGCTAAAAATAGGGTAGCTCAGTTCTTTCAAACCATTTGCATGCATTGCTATTTTGTATTGCAGTGTAAACTGTGGGGAATTCGCTGAATGTGTGTTAAGGTCCTATATGTGTAGTCTTAGGTGGATTTACTCCTTGTGGCATTTTATTATGTTCCCCAGTAATCTATCTTGCAGAAAACAGGCAATAATTAGCTACATTAATCTGTTTAGCTGTCTGAAATATGGGCCACATAGGTACAAAATTCCTGTCAGTTTTTATGTTAGATATTTTAGATATCATAGATATGTTTTCCTAACAGTGAAATGATGAGCAAAACTGACTGATGCTGGATGTGGTCCATGTTGCTTTAGAACACTGTATAACACATGTCCAGTTCTATATATTGCTTTCTATGTTCCGGAGCTCTACTGTATGTTCAGTAGAGTCCATTACATTGAAATAAGATGTTTCCATGCTGTCTGTATCAGAATTTGACAGTAGTTACTCTGAATGTATTTATGTCTAGGGCTTCTTTTTGCATGTGTAGAGGTAGTGTATGTATGACCTATCACAGCTCTGTATGGGTAAACAGTTACCCGACCTTTTCAGCTAGAAGATCTGTAAGGGAGAAGGCAGCTGTAGAAACTCTGATTAGTTTTTATTTCATCTTCAGATTGCCTCAGAAAGTTCAGATAGAGAGAGGGATGTGTATGAAGAACTTCTAACTCAAGCTGAGATTCAGGGAAACATCAATAAAGTGAACAGTAAGTATCATGTTGTAGTAATAGTCTTAATTAAAGGAGTATTTCAAAATGATACCCATACTTCTCTTTTTCTATAATGCTGACAAAATTTAAAGGCAGCTCCCCTGTGTTTATGGATTGTTTTAGTGGTGGGATGTTTCAGTTTTCTTCAATTATTAGTTGAGTTTGGTCTTGTTTTGATTTTTCAGTCATTATCAGTACATAGTTGTAAGCTTAATTCACTACGACTTCTGTTACCCTTCCTTTTGGAAGTGTATTGTTTGTGTTGCTGGGCCCTTCAATTCTTCATCTTGAATAGTGCCATTTCCAACCATTAGCCTGTTTTTCAGCCTAATAATTGATTTCATGATTGACTTTGGAAGTGTTTCTTTTGTATTACATACCTTACTTGCTGTCTATCAGGTCTAAGAGTATTTCTTTCTGAGCAGTAAACCATGTGTAAACCATGGGACTTTCTCAAGAGTCTGTTTAACTGTTGCTAGCACACACAGCCATATCGAAGATTGACCTGGCTTTGGAACGAGGAGATGTATTAGCACTGTATGAAGCTTTGGCAACACCAGCCCTGGGACTGCGAGGATTGCTGCGAGAAAATTGTGACTGGTATTTCAAGCAGTTTTTGAGTGATAGGCAACAGAAACAGGAGGTATGGAAAAGTGCAGATTACCCTGATGTGTGAGGTTTTTCCCCTGCTCCCATCTTTCACCATACAACTGAGTACTAATCACTTGGTATATACCTGCATTACAGTTTAGTGTTGGCTGGAAAAAGTTAGTGTTAAGATATGGAAGCATTCAGTAAGCCTATTATTTAGCTTCGGTCTTTGCATGTGAAAGGCCAGTATAATGTTTGTATGTAGGTGTACATATAATTGACCAAACCTTGAACTACCAACTTGCATGTGTATAGGACTATTAAAATTAAGGTGTGTCCTCCCTCATTTTGATATTGTCAGTGCCAAAATAATGTGAATTAATGTGTTTTATAAACATGTATCAGGTAAGCATGAACTACTTTCACTGTGGAGAATACCATAATACACCACTTGCAGGCATGGTGCTTAGGGACATGATTTAGTGGTGGACTTGGCAGTATTACGTGTATGGTTGGACTCAATGATCCTTAAGGGTCTTATTTAGCTGTAGTGATTCTGTGATGCTACCCCAATTATTAAAGCCCTCCTGCCTCCCTAGTTACTCAGTCTCATTTTCTGTATTTATTTGTGTAATATCATATAGTCCAAGAAGTGTGTATGCGTAAGCCAAAGCTGCATGTTGTCCATTTTGGTGTTCTGCTAATTCTATAGTTGCTCACAGGTAAAGTGCAACATTGTGTGATGGATTATTTCATGCCAAATTGCACAATTGCTAATCTCACTCCAGCACACAGCTTGTGTACAACGAGTCTTTTCCCACAAAATTGTGCCTTTTGTCTTAAATATTTATCATTTTGGAAGCAGTCTTGCCTTTAATTTCTATGTTCATGTTCATGGGACTGCAGTTCTGATATAGACAAGATCAGGTTGTACACATATGATCTTTCAGCACCTGAACTAGGAATCTGGTGAGTGATTTCTGATTTCCTTATGCATACGTCATTCTTTCTGTTTTAAGTTCAAGTGGGGTATTTTTATTGAGGTATTTGAAATTAACTTGGCATTGTTTCACCCTTACAGTTTCTGTTTTTTCTTTAGGCTGGCCTTACAGGTCCTCTGCAGAAGGAAGAGTTGCAGTTGGGAGTGGATGCTGCTAACAGGACAGCACAAAAGTACCAGCAAAGTAAGGATCAGCAGAAATTATTGCAGCAAAGTCACCATGGATGTGATCAAGAAAATGAGGCAGCACAGTATTTGAGTCTATTATGAATGGTCATTATGAATGTTTTTTAAGTACTTGTAGCTGCTAGGAGCATTAAAGAAAATTGGTTGCCCTAATTATTTGCAGTGTCTTTTACACAGCTCTTACAACGTGGCTGGAGATAATAGCACATAATTTGAATTAAGAAACAGAATTTTGGCGTCCACCTTAAATAACCTCTTTTTATAGAGTACTTTTCTGAATTTTTGTGCTGTGGATCTGTGAAGAAAATCTGGATTGCTACAAGAGATGTGAAAGATAGGTTTACCTGCTGATCATTCACACTGAGCTACAGAGCCTTTACTGTTTCTGAATATTAGCTAGCAAATAAAATGTAGATCATTTGCTGATTGTTTTTTGATAGATGCTTCTGAGACCACACAGAGCTCTCTTACAGTGCAGGAGCAATTCACTTTGTGATAGGTAGAAAGGAGACTACCAGAGATTTGAGGAGATAGGATTTAAAATTGAAGAGGAAAATATAAAATGCTGAATTAAGTAGGCAACTTCCATCGAAGTACCTTACTTTTTAGGCGTGGAAGTCCACATTTGTTTACCTACTTCTGGTGTTTTAAGTTAGCCAGCATGTACCCACTGCGGAGTGCCTGTATTACTGCCTTGAGCAGGACAGAGGTAGAAAGGAAGAGAAAATTGGTATGATTCACCCATGAAAAATTTGCAATGAGGCTTCTTACTATCAGAATACTGAAATGGTCAAACAGTCCCTTGATATCCAGACAAAAAGGTGAACTAGTATTAAGCATGAGCATTATGTGTTTTAATTGTCTCCATTAATGGAAGACTAACTAACTGAGGGTGTATGGATTGAGAGTTTGGCTCTTTTCCTGCAGTTCAGATATTATTCTTTCTCTAGTTAAGTATTTGAGTAAAATAGAAGTGCTGTTTTTATGGGAGTCTCGACTGTCTGCCTTCCTTATTCTTTATGCTCTTTGAATTTCTAAGGACTGGCAGCAGTAGCCAAAATTAATTCAGCAATTCGAATGGGTGATGCTGAGAAAACTGTGACAGAAATGATGAATCCAGAGGCCCAGTTACCCGAGGTTTATGCATTTGCTGCAGATCTTTACCAAAGAGAGCTGGCTACCTTGCAGCAACAGAGCCCTGAGGTAAGTATCACCTTCTCCGTTATTTCTGTTGGCGTGGGTCATTGGTTCTACCTTGTCTGTTTTCTTAAGTGCATTCTCTGGAACAAACCTGTCCTGAGACTTCACAGGACTGCTTTGGTGTTCAGTCTGTTCTGATGTGGTTTAATGCTTAAATCTTGATCTGCTTGGCCTTGTAAGAGTGTACCTCCGTCTCTTACTTGGTGCTCTAGCTTTATGATACTCACTTTCTGCTTTGTTGTCCTAAAGGATGTCCCTTTGCCTTGTTACATGTCTGTTCTGACAGCTGCTCCACTGTTTTCTATGTTCAGCAATGGTTTGTATAGAGCGAATAGAATTAATTTGTTGTCTTTTTTGTATGCAGGGTCACCTCACCCATCCAGAACTATCTGTTGCTGTAGAGATGCTGTCTTCTGTGGCCCTGATTAACAGGGCTTTGGACTCAGGGGATATGAATACAGTGTGGAAACAACTAAGCAGTGCTGTCACAGGCCTTACAAACATTGAGGATGAGAACTCGCAGAGGTGAGTAATTCAAGGAATTGTACCTGTCCTTGATGTTGCTTATATTCTGTGACTTCATGAATTTTCTTTTCCCTCTCTTAAATTTTAAATTATTTGTTACAGTATGAATTTAATCCCTGCTGTCTCTTGCATCTTGTTTTTGCAATTGTTGTTTCTTACTGGTCTGATTCCCGTGCTGTCTCTCAATGCTTTCTCATGGATTTCACATTAAAGCCATGCTGTAATACCATTAGGTTGTCACTAGTACTCATGCCAGCTCACCCACCCATTTTCTTTGCCCTGGACTCCTATTCAGTGTTTCAGTGCTTTTTTCTGTTTGGCAATTTTGTCTGTTTTTACCAGCTTCACTGTTTGTGCTGACATCCTCCACACACATAAGCATTTCTCTCTCATGTTACCTCTCCCGCTTTGTGTGCAGTTCTTAGTGCTGGGTTGTGTGCTCCCTGTGCTTGTTGCAATGTGATGTTTACTGGGTTTGAGTTTTTTTTTCTTACAGATACATAGATGGTTTGGTGAAGCTGAAAGCTGAAAGAAGTGCAGAAGGAAATGAATTTATCACATGGAATGATATCCAATCATGTGTTGATCATGTGAATAAAGTTGTGCATGAAGAACATGAAAGTAAGTTTTTCTGTTCAATTCATGCTAGACCAATCATAGCTTATAAGGAGTGCTAAAATTAGATGCGTGTCAATACAAGAAGTTATTGATTGACCTGTGTTGTATGTTAGATACCTAGGAAGATCTTAGTTGTGAATAGGACTTGGCGATCTGTAATGTGAGAGTCTTGATTGCAGGACTGTTTGTTGATGGAGAGATCAGGCAGTCCTTTGTGTTTGTGGTATTGATGTCAGTATTTCAAAACTGTTTATTAATCCTTCAAGTGTAAATTTCAACCCTTTTTTGGATTGAAAATGCATTGTCTGGTGTCAGTGCTTAGGATTAGTCTAGAATCTTCTAATTTTGCTTCAATACTCCAAATTTAAGCTGGTTTTACCAAAATCTCTCAGTCAATTGTAGCCTTGTCTTGGAGTGCTTCATCCTTCTTTCTAATTTGCTGCGTACAGTAGAAGATATTTTTCTTGAAGTCTTATCCTTTCTTTGATGGCAACTTTTTCCCTGTTCAGGTTTTCCTCTTCTTCCTTTTATTCCTTTTAATCCTTTTTATCTGCATTGATCTTTTTACCTTCCCAGTATTTAGCTCCCTAATCGGAAGATGTGCAAAAACTCTCTGAAGTCATGTGTGTCTAACACAGATCACTGGTGAGACTCCAGTTCTCTGGGTGCAGGGACACTGATATTTGAGCTGTCACCATGACCATGCTTCTGAAGCTAATCCTGCTGTGTGTCTTATGCCCTGAAATTGCACTGCTCGGTGTTTCCCTTGAGGGCTTATTCATCTGGAACATGGAAACTTTCCTTTGCATTTTTATAAAAGGTGTGATTGAGGAATCACCACTAATGCATTGCACTCACCCATAGATGTTTCGTCACTAGTCCTGTGTTGAAGAGAGCTGGAAGAGGTGTGCTGTATACATCCATATGCAGTGCCAGGTTCAGCGGGGCTTGGAGCAGCCTGGTCTGTAGTCTTCTTGGTCTAGTGGAAGGTGTGCCTTGCCTGTGACAGGGGGCTTGGATCTAGGTGATCTTTAATGTCCCTTCCAACCCAAACCACTCTATGCAGCAAGTGTAGTACTGAAAATTAAATACTCATGGAGGAAAAAAATTACTGATGCAAACTGAAAATGGTGAATGAGTGTTAATGTAGTGTCTATGCTTCTAGCCTTGCATGTTTTTTAATTTCTATTTCTCAGTGGTAGTTATGTTAATAGAAGTCTTTTAGCAGTGATAAAAGACTGGGCCTGAGTGTTATTATGACAACTTCATCAGAACAGAAAATTGGAGTAATTTTTTTTCTGCAAAGACAGTATTAGTTGACTTAAAATTCAGAGTGGGGATAGAGGAGTCTTTGAAAATAAGTTTGTTTAATTTTACCATTCTTCAGTAGACCCTTGTGATGTTCTGTTTCATATGGTTTAATTTTCTTTTTTCTTCTTGTTTTCATTAAGGGTTCTTAATTTTTGTTTATGACCAATACTGAAAACCTCTTGGGTTTGACAGTAACTTTGAAGCCGTCTTTGTAATATTTACAGTTTTATAATATTTAATATCTCAGCAAGGCTCAAAGCCTTGCAGCATAAAGTGGGAGAGATTTGTCACAAGTGTGGAGGTGATGCTAGAGTTTTTGTTGTACACAAAAGTTTTTGTTGAGACAAGCAGATGTCTTCTGCCGCTCCTTGTTGTGAGTGTTGTGTTTCACCTTGCAAAGCTTATGCTCTAGAGAGGGTTAACTTGTAAATTAAAAGTTTGCTATCTTGATTAACTTGTTTCCTGCATCTCCAAATAGACACTGTGTTTTCTATTGGGCTCACGTAAGTAGATTTGTTGGAACCACACAAACGGGGCGCCACCCTGGGGGCGCGCACCCTGGTGCTCGGTTCATGGTATCTTTTCTATGTAAGCGGTCACAGTGGAATTCTGAAAGTCTGTGTAGTCCCAACATCCTGTTTCTGTTAATGCTCCTTATCCTGTAACAAAAGGTGTAGAAAATCCTGTAATGAGGTAAATTGTTCTCCTGGGGAATTTCCTAATTCTTTGGTCTGCTTTGTATATGCCCTTATGCAAAGATAAAATATATCTTCTTTCTATGAATAAGTTAAATTAGTCAGAGAAGGTCCTCAAGCTTTGTGGCCATGTCTATAGATATATATCTATATGTTTGTGTCTCTATTTATATCTCTATCTATATATCTGTGTATAGATATATCTTTGTATATGCATGTATATTTTTTTTCTGTGCCCTTTCTTAAGTTATTATATCTGTTTTTTGATAGAAGTCATGCCATCATTTTAGTGATGCAGTTCTTGCAATGTCCTTAACATATATTTTTCCCTCACCTCTACTCCATCCAAATATACAGATGTTCTATTTTTTATATGAATTTCTGCTTTGTGAGTCTTGTGTTGAAGAGTCATAATCTTTGAATACAATAACCAAATTTGGAGATTCCAACACTGAGCTCCTTTTTTTTGTCTAAAAGACTTTGTTCTGCACTGAACAAATCCTTCTTTAAGGAGGGAGCTGAATCGGATGAGCTCTGAGATTCATCTTAACCTGAGTTATTTCATGATTTTTGAGGACACAGTTGCTATAGATGTAGACTCTGTTAGTTAACTGTAAGGTCTTTATTTTGCTGAATGGTAAATTTTACTGTACTTGAATAGCATCCACTTCTTTGATACATGTTCCCAATAAAAGAGTTCTCTGAAATATGGAATTACTGTATTTTTAAATGGTATTCCATGCAAGTCTTTAGTTTCATGTGTAAATTTCTTTCTGGAGAAGCCAGAACCTTGGAATATTGTGAACTCTGGCCATTTGGGTTTTCTAGAAGCTTTAAGCTGAGTGTCTGATGATTCTGTTTTGTCCCTGCATGTGGTCTCCCTGAGTTTTTGGGTTTCTTTCTCTGAAACTATATTTTTTAAATTACAATGCTCAAGAATTGTGACTACTTTGAGGGGGAAAAAATAGCCTTGGTTTCTTTACTAGTAAGTAATGTTTTCTGTTAAAAATACTGTGCTTCTGAGCTGTTACTTGATTTAGGAAGGACTAACTGCACCTTTCTACTAGAGCAATGCTTGTGATTATTGTTGACTAAGAATGGAACTTTGTCTTTCTCCCCCTTTGCATTCCTCCCTAGGGATTTTGGCAATTGGTCTTATTAATGAGGCTCTGGATGAAGGGGACACCAAGAAGACTCTTCAAGCCTTACAGACTCCTGCAGCAAAATTGGAGGGTGTAGTCCCGAAGGTAGCACAGCATTACCAGGATACACTACTTCGAGCCAAGAGAGAGAAAGCACAGGTGAGTGCAGTTAAATGCACCTCTTGAAAGACCTTTGCATTAGTGTTACTAGATTCCTACTGATCTTGAAAGTCAGGAATCAAAATTGAAAAAGGAGAGGTTGGCATTCTGCATATCTTCAACTGATCTTAACCAAGCAGTTTGGATCATTCTGTACAAGAAAGAGAGCTTTCAGCCAATAGTATGAATCCATGAACTGTGGAGATGGGTATAAGGATATTAAGTGCATGTGGTGGCTTGCTACAGCTAAACTTGGGTCCCAAGTGAGATACATACCTTTTATGTGGAAAAACAATATTCATCATCTGTTTTTGTGAGGAGACCATGTTCATTCCAGGAGTACTGAACGTCTGATTGCAAGCTTTCTACAAGCTCAAGTATTTTCTTCTAATGTTCCTTGTTAAAAGTTGTCTTAGGCATAGTTATATATGGCAAAAATAAAGTTTCTGAAAGCGGAAAAATCTGTGAAGTGATAAATTAAAAAAAAGATGTGAAGCAACATACATGTTACCAGCAAAATATATGCTGTTGTTCACCTGATGACACTTACATAGCTTGAGACTTTTTAAGCAGAAGTTGTCATTGGCCAAGGACTTCTTCCTACTTGTATATAATTGCAGCTTTCACTAACTGAAAAGTGAAGATGAAGAGAGGAAGAGCAAGTTTCATCTTACAGGTGTAAGAATGGATGACGAGTGCACATGTGTGTAAGCAAGTAATTTTTGGGTAGTAGGGATAGGACACTGATTCTCTCCTTATCTATTTACAGAGAAGTAGCAAGTGTCTGTTTTCAGTGGCTTGAGTGTTTTGTTTTCCTTTTTCTGCTGTGGAGCTCATTGCCCTCTTAGCAATGCACAATTTTGTATAGAGGCTAAGGTCTGTATTTTGTTGAACATTTTGTTTTTGACTGATTGTTAACTGATGTGGTGATGATAGCTGAAAGCTATATGCAATTCTGATGAAAATCATTAAGTAGCTTTCCCAACGCTCTTGACAAGGGTTAATGTTCCTCAGGATCCATTTTGTGCCGAAGCATTTCCTCTCGCTGAGTCAGAATGAAACAATGAAATCTTTTTATCCTGTGCTTAAACTTGTGCCAGAAGGTGCTGGTAACTTCTGAGTCAGTATGAAATTACCTTATTTAGGCATAAGATAAATAAAGATATTAAGATAAAAGATAAATAAAAGGCTTCTCCCAGTGACATGGGAGTAATTCCTGAAATAGACAGATCTATGATGTATAAAGTACCAATGTGGGGGAAATAAGCACAATCTGAAGTGAACTGTTATGAACCAGTGATTTCTGTACCTTGGGGCTGAGAGGAATTATTGTTCCCCTGAAGATGTTGTACAATTGCTTACTTGAATGGGGAGTGCTGTATCATGCATGTTTCTGATGGGATGCCATGAGAGAGAAAAAAAGATTCTATACTATGGAGTCTACTAGAGGATACTCCATACAGTCCATACTACTACAGAATCTACTCCAGTAGACTCTGCAGTATGTTACACTGTGTGTACCTTGCAGAAAGCCTTGCAGCAGTAAAACTGTAGAGAAGCATAAGATGGTTTTGGTAGTCTTCAGGTTGACTTCTGTGGGTAGCTAGTACAGCAGAGTTACAGTGATGATTCTCCCCCACACTCTGGACAGGAATTTTGCTGATTGCTGGTACTCTTGTGGGACTGTCTGGCTTTCAGATGAAATCTGCCTGTGAAGGTCATGTTAATCTCTTGAATGAAGTATCATTTAGCAGCTAGTTTCAGATCTGCCAAAACAGTGGGAAAAATATGGAAAGCATGTAACGAAGTGTTCATTTTAAGTCTGGCCTTAAAGCTCTTGAATGTTGTAAATAGTGGTTCTTTTGTTCGGTGTGATTATTATTCCATTCCAGAACTAAATGTTTCTTGTGTGAGGAAAGTTGTCAGAGGGATGGCAGTTGCATCTTAGCATTTCCTGCAGGAAGCAGCAGTGGGTGGTGAGAAGCTTTTGCTTGGCAACTCCTGGGTCATTGTTCTTTATGTATATTTTGGGATTTGCAAAACACTTGTCCCTTTCCTCCTCTCAAATTTCTGCATGTAACATTAGCTCATTTGGCTGGATTTCCCAGCCAAAATACAGGATACTGTGTGAGCACAGCTCCTTGACAAGCAATCTGTTAAAATAAAGATTTAAAACATGGCTTTTACTGCTGAGTGTATCCACAATATGTATGATACTTTTTGCTTTGCTAGTTTGTACAGGCTTGTGAAGTTTATTGACCACAGAAAATGAACAGCCTGATGTGACATTAGTTACCCAAAGGTTTATTAGTTTCTGCACACAGATGTGCATTGGCAGCTCTGTGTAGTCACCTTCTGTTGAGGGACTAATTTCCTGGGAAATCATATCCTCTTAGCTAGTATGGCTTTAGGACTAGCTGGTACCAAGTCCCTGACTTTGTGTTCGCTCAGCTATTAGAGTGATTCCCATTGATAGAATTTATTGTTTTTCTGTTTCCCGAAAAGATTTTTTTTGTCTGGGAGAAAATACTGAGTTTGATAATGCCATAATAGTCTCTGCCAGTCACAAATCCACGTGATATCCTTGTGCTGGAGTCAGTTAGGAAAACTGAAATACTTCTTATTTCCTCTGATATGGAAAACTTCTCTATTGGCTATTTCTGAATATAGGTTATGCAAAAATAGTGATAATTATCTCTTAATACAGTATATTTTCCTTGTTGTATTCTCTTCAGGACACAAAGGATGAAACAGCTGTACTTTGGCTAGATGAAATTCAGGATGGGATTCACAAGGCTAACAAGGACACAGAGGAGTCCCAGAGATGTAGGTATTATCGCACAGTATTGCAATTAATCCCCACTACCAGCTAAATACCAGTTATTTAAGGAAAAGCTGGGGGCTAGAAACGTGTGCATGTGGCAAAGGAAACCAAATGAGCCTACAGGCTTCTGGTTCAGGTGTGTTTTTTTGAGGAGTGAATGTCAGATTCTTCAAATACTGAATTTCTTCTATTTTGAGGGAATACGTGTTCTTCTCCATTTTTACATGCAACCGTTAGACCATGTTATCTTGTTGGACAAATCTCTATCAAATTATTCGTCATTTGGGACTAATTGTGCATGTCTGTGGGTGGTTAGGTAGAAGTGAGAATGTTCACATGCGCAATTAAAATGGTGTTTTCTGGTGAGCATTACCTTTTATTTGCTGTTGTCTTGTCTTGGCTCTCTTAGGTATTTCCAGACGAACACTCACATGTTTTTCAGATGCAGAGGTTACACATCAGTAATACTCATCTTTGCTTCTTAACAGAGTTTGCAGGTGGACTGGTCCACCCATTGTTGCATCCAGGTCTATATAATGATGTTGTTTCTGTCTGTAGAAACAATTAAGTAATTACTGCTCTGGTTGTTGAAAAGGCTTCTTTTGAGTTGTGATTGGTTCTGCCAGAAAAAAACTGTGTTAACTGAAATAGATGTCAGAGGAGGGTTGTAACTTTGTGTGTTGAAAAGTTCTGGTGGTAAATCAGCGCTGTACTGGGACTTTGGGCACACACATGCTGTCAGGTGCAGTTCCACACATGATTGAACACTCTGTACTGAAGAGGCCTCTTTATTGCAAGTTGTGTAGTTGTTTTTTTATTTATATTTCATGTTTAGGTACACTTAAAATTTGTGTATCTTACATACAACCCAGCTATAAGGGTGTGTTCATGTTGTCTTGCTCTGTTCTGCTGTTCTGTGCTTACTGTGAGCTACTGAGCCCCTGAGCTAACCTGCTTCCTGGTGTTATCCAAGTCTCCTTAGGAATTCTGGCCATTAATGAAGCAGTAGATCGTGGTGATGTTAGCCAGACCCTGAGTGCCTTGCGTTCGCCTGATGTTGGGCTGTATGGGGTCACTCCAGAATGTGCTGAGACGTACCAGCAAGAACTGTCAGAAGTCAAGAAAAGGGCAGCAGGTACACCTTAAGTGACTAACTGTTAGTGAAATAAATGCAAGATTATTGTACGTGGAACTGGAATCAGAGGTAAAAACGCCCCTGGGAAAATCTTGTGTTGTAGATGGCAATTGTAGATGCTTTGTGAAATAAGGGGGGTTTTTTTTCAAAAAAAGCGTGTGAATAGGATAATGTTCTCCACTTGTAGAATGTGTTGTGTTTAGGTAGCTCTCATATGAGGTCATTAGGGACTCAGAAACATTCCTTTTCTTGCTTGGAGGAAGAAGAATTTGTAAAGTAGATTTCCTGGTTGTAACATTTGTATGCATGAATGGTAAGACACTTGTCAGATTTTCAGACTTCTAATTGCGGTTTCTGCATTTAGGGGGCAATGGCAGTGAGTGGGTGAAACACTGGGTGAGAGGAGGCTATCATTATTATCACAACCTGCGGACCAAAGAGGGAGGATGGGATGAACCAGCAGAATTTGTGCAAAATGACACTCAGCTGTCGCGGGAAGAGATACAGGTAAAGTAGATTAACACATGCTCTCTCTCTTAAAAGTTGATATTTTTACCATTCTCACCTTCAGTGCAGCTCTAAGAGTGCTTCAATGCCATAGTCATGTTAGCAAGCTTAGTAACTCTTTTGATTTCCTAGGCATCATCAGATTGTGTGTGTCACAACTGCTTGTCCTGTTTCATAAAAATTTATCCTGTCACTAAAAGTATACAGGACCATGATGTCGCTGTTTTTTGAAAGACAACTTTGGAGTTTCTTATAAGCACGATGTGGGAAGCTGATGTAACATCCTTTCTCTTGTATTTCCATTTTCTTTTTCTGTCTCCCTCTTCCTATCATAACATTAAATCAGAGCACCATATCCGGAGTCACTGCAGCATACAACCGAGAACAGTTGTGGCTTGCAAATGAGAACCTGATTATGAAACTTCAGGCTTGCTGTCGAGGGTATCTTGTTCGCCAGGAATTCAACTCAAGAATGAATTTTTTGAAGAAGCAAGTCCCAGCAATCACTTGCATTCAGGTAGTGATACTCTTTAATTCTGTTTGAAACTCGTACTCTGCAGTTGTTTTCTGTACACAAGCTTTTTGATAGTTTTTGTCCAATTCAAGTAGTTACAGCACACAATTGTTTTTGCTTCGTATTGTAAATTATCTAAAAACATTTCCTTCTCCCAATGAGTTTTGGTATATTGTTTGCTTTTAGGTGTCATATATAATCAATCCAATAATCATGTAGAGTTGGAGGGAGAAAAACTTATTTGAGGAAGCTTTACCAATTATTTTTTTACATGTTTCAATGTTTTGGGAATAAGGAAATATGAAGTGTGTTGTATGGTGATAATACCACGAGATGCATTGCTGCTGTGATTCATGAATTCAAGAGAAACAACGTGGTTTTCAGTATTCTTGAGTAAAATGCTTCTCTTCAAATTTGTCCAGGGATTTGGAGGATTGAGGACCTGAAAGAGATGGTAGGATAATTCAGCATGAAATTGGGCGCATTTACAGGACAGCAACAAAATAATTCTTGCTGTGGTGTTGTAACTGAAGTGCGTGCAAATGAAATAGTTGCTTTGCACCCTATTACCATTTTATTATTTCCTCAGTATATGTCTATTTGTTTCTGCTGAAGTGATACATACTCTGCCTGTATATTTAACAAAACCTCCACACCCACTCCCAGGACATTAAAATAACATTCTCTCCCTTTAAGTGTAGTCCAGCTCCTTACCTGACTTCACTTCCCAAGTGTGGGTGACAGCGGGTCTGCTTGGAAAACTTAAAATGTTACATCATTGTTCTCATCAGCAGCAGCAGCTAACATGTGATCCTCATGTAGAACAATTTCTGTCAACTCAGTTGTATCCTTGACCCCTAACTGTGCTTCAGAAGGCCCAGGCTCTTCATGGGGTAATTTCAAGTCTCTTGTGATTACAGTTGGAAGGTAGTTAACGCTTCACACAGTGTATCCCTTGATAAGACAAGCATGTCTCCTTTATGTTTCAATTAGCCAAAAGGGCAGTTAGAAGCTGAGGAGCACCAAGAAGCTCAGATTTTTAATTACTTCTGTTTAATTGGAAAAGTAAAGAGAGTGTGCCTATTTTGTTTTCAGTCTCAATGGCGTGGCTACAAGCAAAGGAAGGCGTATCAAATCCGTTTGGATTACCTACGTGCACAAAAGGACCAAGTAATAAAGGTAGTGCAGGTTCCCTGCTGACTTTTTTGGTAAACCTTTGGAGTAGTGAACTTTATAGGTAAGGTTTCTATCTGAGTGTTTTGGTTACCCTTCAATAGATTCAATCAATGGCCAGGATGTATCAAGCCAGAAGACGTTACAGAGATCGCCTGCAGTATTTCAGAAACCACGTAAGAGGCTATCTTGTTAAATGTATTCTGCAATTGGTACTCTTTCCAGAATGAGGTCAAGTGCTTTTTTGTTTCTTAAATCCTAGATAAAAGATGTTGTAAAAATTCAAGCCTTTATCCGAGCAAACAAAGCACGAGAAGACTACAAAACCCTCAGTAAGTATTGCCAAGAGAATAAAACTGATGTGCCTCGAATCTCTATTTGCGAGGGATCATAGATTCATAGGAGAGATTCCCTAACTCTTCCTGTCTCCATAGGAGAGATTCTCTAGCGCCCTGATGATCTTTGTAGCCCTCCTCTGAACTCAGTCCTGCAGCTCCACATCCTTCTTACTATGTTGGAGGCCCCAGAGCTGAGCACAGTACTCCAGGTGGGGTCTCATGAGACTGGAGTGGAAGAGAATCACCTGCCTTGTCCTCCTGACCACACTGCTTTTGATGCAGCCCAGGATGCATTTGGCTTTCTGTGCTGCAAGTGCACATTGCTGGTTCATGTCAAGCTCCTTGTCAACCAATATGATGTTGGCTGTGTGATCCATAACATCAAGACACTTTTGAGGAGCAGTTGGGATGAAGTGGATAGGGCAATGCAGGGAATATGTAGTTCTTGAGGCTGAAGGAGAACTTGATTTTAGCTGCCTTTTTTTTTTCCCCTGCTGAAAAACAGAACTGTAGCTTTGTAGCTCTGACAGTGTGGACTGCCCTATGCTAATACTAACTTTGTACTTGATTTACTTCTTTTACAGTTTTCTCAAAACAGGAAAATCATAAATGTCTGAAGCTGTTTAGACATGATGGTAGTAATTTGGCTCTGGGTGCTCCTTGATGTGCTGTTTAAACATAGATAAGGCATGTATTTATTTTTGTTTGCCATCCCCTAGTGTTGTCTACTTTCTTGCCTATTTTTAGTAAATGCTGAAAACCCACCTATGGCTGTGGTTCGGAAATTTGTCCACTTGCTTGATCAGAGTGACCAGGATTTTCAGGAGGAGCTTGAGCTAATGAAACTGCGTGAAGAAGTTGTAACCTTGATCCGATCCAATCAGCAACTGGAAAATGACCTCAATCTCATGGACATCAAAATTGGTTTGCTAGTGAAAAACAAAATTACGTTGCAGGTAAGAAATTGTTGTTGGTAGACCAGACATTGAATTGAGCCCAGTGGTAGTTAGCATGGAGAGCTCCTGGCCTCAGATGTCAGTTGCTCAGCTCATGGAAAACGTTTTCCCAAACATAATTTTTACTCCCAATGTGTCCTTAGTCCATTCCACTAATTTAGTATGAATCCCTAGAAAGAAAACTGTAGGAGGAGAAGAAACAAGTCCTGAAGCTAAAAAAGCCAACAAGATAAATAATGCAACAGGTTTTGTATTTAAAGGCTTTGAGACTTTTTTTGTTGCTCCTTTGTGGTTAAACAAGTCACATGCCACAAGCTTGCAGCCACGGGGGTGATTTTGGAGGCAGGAGATACATTTGTGCTAATTGGTTAAACGAAGCCCTCAACCTTGGCTGGTTGATTAATTTCCAAAAAAAAAAAAAAAAAACAAAGCGGAATGTGTACTTCCAGCTGGAGAAACTGCTGCCATAGCAATTATACAAATAATGCTTTACTTTAATAGCTCCAGGAATTCCTTGACCCTGCATTTCTCTGTCCAAGAGAAGTAGCTCTCAGATGCAACTGTTTTCCAGTATTGCTTGTTAGAAACTTCTCCGAGTGAAATCTGTAACTGTTCTTTCTTTCCAGGATGTTGTTTCTCATAGCAAAAAACTTACCAAGAAGAACAAGGAGCAGCTCTCTGACATGATGATGCTGAACAAGCAAAGGGGAGGTTTGAAAGCACTGAGCAAAGAAAAGAGAGAAAAGTTGGAAGCCTATCAGCATTTGTTCTACCTACTTCAGGTAAGCAGCTTCTTGCACTGCTTGGAAACCTTTTGTTATAGGTTATATGTCTTAGCACAGTCTTCGCTTATGCACTGTAGTTGTCATACAAGTAGTAAGTTGGAAAAGACCTTTAAGATGAAGTCCAACCAGCAACTGTTTTGATCCACCTTAGTTTTTAGCAACACCAGCGGGGATGTGCACACTAAGTAATTTTTCTTGTTGTTGTAGACTAACCCAACCTACTTGGCCAAGCTGATTTTTCAGATGCCTCAAAACAAATCCACAAAATTCATGGATTCTGTGATCTTCACGCTGTATAACTATGCATCCAATCAAAGAGAGGAATACCTGTTGTTGCGACTTTTCCAAACAGCACTGCAGGAAGAGATCAAGTATGTGGTAGCAAACGGCACATTCTTGCTGTTGAGTCAGTTTTTGTTGAGTCAATTCCTGAAATTGAGGCCACTTTCATGTTAAGTCTAGTGCTTATATGGAGATAATGCTAATCTGTGCCTTCATTGTCCTCTTCCCATTTCATATCTTTTAATGTAGTCTGTGAAAGAATCAAGTACATCCATTGAAGATGTGGGCTTTTCACTTCAGTCGAGATTTCACTGCTCAACATGGCAGCTCTTTTTGATCTGATGCAAAGTCATGCTAAAATTCAGTCTGATCTCAATTCTCATCAATAGATATCTGATAATAAATACATCCAACAAACTGCAAACTTAGGCTTTACAAGCCAGGAAGAGAGCTAAATCTAAGCTCTCTGGATTTCCAAAAGCTAATGAGGAGTCTGAAATCTCTGTTGTTTAGCATTTCTATTTCCTATCAGTGTTAGAAACTCTTGACTGTCCTCAGACGTGTTTTATTGGTTAGGATTGGTTAGGCCTTAGGAGCTCAGTGTTACATGATGTCAGTTCTTTATAAATCAATGTAGCACAACTTGCTGTGAGGAAGAATATGCAATGAACTTTTTGAGGAACTACCCTTATGCATTTTTCAGAATGCTTTTTAAGCATGAAGATAATACATGCCCTGAAACAACAACTTCTAAAAAACATGTGGTTCCCCCCACCCCAAAGTCATGCTTGGAACAGCAGTCCAGGGAAGTGTAGGCAGTGACAGAGTTATGCATACATCAGATTTCATATAGATTCTTTCTTCTTCAGATCAAAAGTAGACCAGATACATGAAATTGTGACTGGGAATCCTACTGTTATTAAAATGGTGGTAAGTTTCAATCGTGGTGCCCGTGGTCAGAATGCCCTGAGGCAGATCCTTGCGCCAGTTGTGAAGGAAATCATTGATGACAAGTCACTTAATATCAAAACTGATCCTGTGGATATCTACAAGTCTTGGGTTAACCAGATGGAATCTCAAACGGGAGAGGCCAGGTATGGGACCTGTTAAAGCTGTATTTTTCTAAACATTGCTTAGCTGCTTTGCATTGCTCAGTTTGTCATTCAAAACTATCCTTGGCTCCACTGTGTGTATCTGTCCAACTGATTGTCAAGACAGCTTTCATCTGAGAGTTCTAAAGTTCATATTCTGTTTATGGTGCTGAGGGTATTGAATTGGAATGTCATTAGGTGATGGAAGAAGAAATGCTCTTTTCTGTTTTCCTTTGTTAACTTGATAGTTAGCTATGACACACCCTCTAACCTAAAAGAATGTACTGTAAGAGATTGTATTTGGGAATTGCTTCCATGTCAGTCCATATTCATGTCGTGTGTGACCTGTGCAAACAGGTACTATTCGCAACCACACAAAGCCGCTCTTGCTGGCAGAAAGCATCATATTGCAGTTCTCTTGATCCTAACATATTTCTAATTAATATCAGCCACTGATGACACTGATGTATTGAGCTATGTGATTTTGTGTTGTTCTGGTTTCTTTTTCTTCAGTGGCTGTGATTTGTTAGAACTTGAGGATTCTGTTGTGTAGTTGGGGTTTTTTAATGTACTTTAAAAAAAAGGCAAAAAGCCATACATGTGAATGAATTCCTCCATACCTAAAGCAATCCGCAGTCATACACCTTTGCACATTTTATGCAAAATTTTGGACAAGTTAAAAATGGAAGTGAAGATGTGTGTTCGGATCCTTCTCTATACATGAGATTTAGGATACTCCTTTATGAATTACCAGCTTCATCTGTCTTGTGTTCACTGGTATACTATGCAATATATATATATATATACACACTATGCAATAATTTCAGCTGATTGAGAAAACGATAACTATTCTTTCAGCAGCATGTTGTATTGATTTTATGGGTGGTGATCTAGCTTCTGCTTGTATCCAAGTTTTCATCATCTTAATAAATTCCCAAATGCATAGCTTTAAAGGTACTGCATAGCTTTTGGCAGTGAAGTGAATGTTTGTTTCTATGTAAGGCTATATGTTCTTGAAGTGTACTAGCCTGAATAATATTCTCCTTTTTATGTCTGACTTTTTCAAATAGCAAGCTGCCATATGATGTTACCCCTGAGCAAGCCCTAAGTCATGAAGAGGTGAGGACGCGACTGGATGCCTCAATCAGAAACATGAGGACAGTGACAGACAAGTTTCTGTCTGCCATTATTAGTTCAGTGGACAAAATCCCGTGAGTCTCATGCACCAGTGATATCCCTGAGAAGTTGCTGATGTCTTCATGCTTGCAGCAGTCTTATTTGACCTTTTCTTTCTCTCAGTTATGGAATGCGTTTCATTGCCAAGGTCCTAAAAGACTCCCTACATGAGAAGTTTCCTGATGCTGGTGAAGATGAGCTTCTGAAGGTGAGGATCTGTACACCTTTTGAATATTTGTCAGCCAAATTGGCTGTGACATCTCATTTTTCTCTTGTTAGGTGTATGTGTGGAGAGGAGTGCATGTAAAACCTATTCATTTACCTCTACAGATAAAAAATATTTCATCATACTCATCACTTGAGATGTAATACATTGTTTAGAAGGCAGTATCCTGATGCTTCTCTTTTGCTTTTAGTATCTTGAGCGTTTGGACCTTTAGATTTTTTGACCTGGGTTTTACTGTTGCTCCTAGAAAGTAAACCTTGGGTTAACTAGTGTGATCACAGCCCACTGCTCCTTCCTTAACGAGACAAGTTAAAAAGTCTGTATGCAAAATTCTGATATTCCTAATGCTCCATTTGTAACACACTAGGATATTTTGATGGCAATATGTAGAGTCATTTCCCATGATGCCTAGTTAGTTTTGTATTTTGCATTTCAGTTGATTTGGAGAGCTAAAAGGATCCTAATAGTAGTTGCTCTTAGATGACTACAACGTTTCTTTGGTTTCATGGCTTTTGGTAAATTGTGAATTTATACCCATGAATGCTTTACTTCTTAATACAATATAGTTTGGTTATTAGAATACTTGACAACGTCTCTTTAAGCTTCTCTGCCTCTGCTTCATTACAAAATAATTACCAATCTGAATGCTGTTTTCTTCTCTCTTCTAGTTCTGTGCTTTCCCATTCTGAGACACCGGTTCTTTCTATGCAGGTGAATTAATTTCTTCCATCTGTAAATTTAGGTGGAAAACTGCAGGTTTTGTTAATCCTCATGGAAACAATCTAACTGTCCACATGAAAGTCAAAACTGCAGTTGCATGCAATAGCTACTTGCAGATTGTTTTTAGCAACCAAAGATACCCATACAATATGTTGTTCTTTTTGCCCTACAAGTTCAAATGTCATTAATTCAATTTCTTTCATGGATATTTTTTTTTTCTCTTTACTGGCAGTAAATAGTTTGATTGTCAGCAGACTGTTAACATTCCATGGCATAATTTTTGAGAGTACAGGAGAGACTTGCATAAAACACTTGTCAAAACATTATCTCACTGAAAGCAGTTATTAATTTCTGGGACTGCTTAGCAATTGCTATGTTTTTTTTCTGTGTTTTCAACTATTTGTTCAGACCCCAATCTCCTCCATGCATTTAAGTCACATGGCAAGCAGGTGAACCCAAGATTCAGTGAATGTGGCCTTCTGCAAATGAGCATGTGGTGAGAGAGCTTTTTCTTTGAATGAGCATGATGGGTTAATACCTTTTCATTGCTAGAATTACTTTTGGCAAAATATCCAGTTCAGGGTAGAAGAATATTTTGAGCATATGTATAATGTGATAATCTCTATTTGTAGTTCTTCGAAATGTACTACTGCTCACATTTGACTAGGTAAACTGGATTTTTGAAGGATCAAATGCCATTTGTTTTCTGTACTTCTGATTTTCTTACTTCTGGATTAAATGGTTTCTCACTAACTAGGGGTCTGTGCCTGAATATGTTGCTGGCTTATAGAAGAAAGCTTTTATTCTGAAAGAGAGAAGGGCTTTGGACAAGAAATGGAAAATAGTCTCCTCAGTTTAACTTCTTGTTGTGCCATTCTTCCTCCCTATTTTTGCTTTTAGAGATGGCAGCCAATGCTGCATGCTTAGCTCTTGTTCCATTACTGAAACTTCATTATCAGACTCATCTATACTGTAGTCGCTCTGCCCTCTGTTAGGCTAACTCAGTTGCATTGAATTCTCAGACTGTCTCATGCTCACATCAGTAGTTCATTGGTAACTTGTAGTATCTCCTTTTGTAATTTCGAGCTTTTTTGTAAGCTGGAGTTCTAAATCTTTACGCGTAGAATATCTGCTGCTGTATAGTCCTGTGACTGATAGTTCTCAGGCTTTCCTCTGTGGTGATTGCCCTAATGCATCTTTATGATATTGCTTTTCTTTTTTTACTCTGTAGATTTTTTGGGTGGGTATGTGCTTCTGTATAGCAGAATCTTTGTCTTGGAAAGAGGCTTACAAGGAAGTAATTTATCAAAACACAGAGTAGTTTCAATAAAATTCAGTTGAGTCCTGTGCTGTTGTTTGTTGATGCATTTCTTCTCTCTTCCCCAGATTGTTGGCAACTTACTCTATTATCGCTACATGAATCCAGCCATTGTTGCACCAGATGCATTTGACATCATCGACCTTTCAGCTGGAGGACAGCTGACGACAGATCAACGCAGAAACCTTGGTTCCATTGCAAAGATGTTACAGCATGCTGCATCCAATAAGATGTTCATGGGAGACAATGCTCATCTAAGCATCATTAATGAATACCTATTGCAGTCATACCAGAAATTCAGGTAGAAGACTGTAGCCGATTAAGCTGGGAGGTTTGGCAGAGGGTAACATTGCAAGTAAATAGGGAAAAGACTAAATTTAGAATATGGAGAGTTCTATCGCTGTCAAATATGCAGTCTGTTAAAAATAAAAGAGGTTTCACTCCAGACTGCCCCAAGCATCAGTGACAATGGCAGATAAAATGTGTACCTGGAATTTATGAACAATGCATTGTATGTTAATGAGACTGCAAAGTCAAGAGTTTAGAATATTTTTTCAAAGAATATTCGTGTCCAAAATAAAGGTGGCTGTTGCATATACTTATTATGGTACTTTGAACGTGGACAACCAGAATGTGTCCTGTGTGAACCCTGGTTACGCATGAAAACCTAGTGGTGATCAGGAATAGAGTAGGTGGGCATTTAGCTATTCATGTAGTTGAAGTAAGCTTTTGTTTAAGAATTGTCATATCTTCTGTGTTTAGGAAAGGTAACCAGAGATAGTTGGGGGCAAAGGATGATAATGCAGTGTAGGCAGGAGAACAAGGTCACTGAAGCAAGTTCTGTCAATTCTAAAAATGAGCAAATGTCAACATGGCCAGTATCAATGATTGAATTTACTAGGTTGCTTCTGATTTGTTAAACTAAAGCTGACAAACTGTAGTATGCCATAGTGTACCACAGTTTAAAGAGGAGAGTCTGTTCTTGAGATTGTCATGGGGAGGTAGTACTCCTGACATATCACATGACTCTCAGCATCATACTGACTGTTCTCTCCTTTTTTTTTCTGAAGACGTTTTTTTCAGGCTGCCTGTGAGGTTCCTGAATTGCAGGATAAATTTAATATTGATGAGTATTCAGACTTGGTGACTCTCACTAAACCAGTAATTTATATTTCAATTGGTGAAATCATCAATACGCACACTGTAAGTATACATTAGTCGCAGTTGCTCCTTATAAGTGGTGTTTGCGACGAAAATGCTGCTTCTCTCTGAAACGCAAAGGTACCAAATATAAGGCTGAAAGTTGTCATGATTGTAGTTTGCAAGAGCTTGTTGATTTACAGAATGAAGTAATTTAGGTATGGCTTCACTAAGTTTCTTTGGAAAGCATTTGAGTATGTGATATTAGCACAGCTCTGAATGTTGACATTGCTACTTTAGAGTTCAGTGATTTTTTTCTAGAAGATACCAGGCTGAAATAATGAAATTCTACTGTCTAGAAAAGGATGTACTGTTCAAACATAATTGTTTTTTCTGTTCATCTAGTTGCTCTTAGACCATCAAGATGCAATTGCTCCTGAGCACAATGATCCAATTCATGAGCTGCTGGATGATCTCGGAGAGGTTCCTACAATTGAGTCCTTAATAGGTGGTCTAGTTTGTTCTGCTAAAGTAATATATGATATTGCCTTAAATGACCTTAAGTTCAGTAAAGAAAGTGTAAGAAATCATTACAGGTTGTTTGGGAGAATATGCTCTTAAAAAGCAGCAGCAGATTTGTTGCAATGTATTTTCTCTGCATAATTTACTGCCCTGAAAAAATCAAGGGTTCTTTCTCTTCTCCCCACCCACCTCACCTTATCCCACTCTAGAATTGTCTAGAAGACGGATGGGTATTGATGTATTTTCTTTGTTCCATTACACTGGAGCAATTTCTCTGTGCTTGTGTCCCTGTTCCAGCTTTTTTTGCAGAGATCCATCCTTCTTTCTGGAGATCTGTAGGTGTTCCTTTCAGTAATAAGTGCACCAAATACCATGCGTTCCTTTAAGAGTCTTTAGCATGTGGACAAGTAGCATTTTTCCCGTTTAAAGTTTTTTTCCATACGAAAAATGTCCACTTCTGGTTGGGGGAAGAAGGAATTAACACTACTAATCTATGAAACTCTTCTGGAAACCTGAGGCACAGTTTACTGCTTCAGGCTATAACACATACTGGAAAGAAGGACAAGTTTTTCTCCTTCATTGGTTTCTACATTGCAGTTATTTGAAGTTTCTGGTTTAGCAGGGGGGAGGGAGGCAAACCAGGCACAGTTTTTGGAGAGGATATAAAACTTACCTTGGAGTTGCTTGATGAGGCAGGTTGGAACCTTCTAAAGGAGTGATTGCAACCACACTTTCTTCCAAGTGCCAGCAAAGAACAGAATGTAAGAAACATTATGCGAACAAGCATAGACCATGGGTTTAGCCAGAACTTGACCTCCTTTCCCATTTCATTTTTCCTGTGTGCATAATGTCACTGGGGCTAATATGTCAAGAGGTAAATCTTTCTGCAATCCTTTAAGAAATGGGGGGAAAGGTACTAACAGTTGTTCTGGTGAAAGTTCATATGCAATTAGAGCATGTTAGAAAATTTCTTTTTGATAGGATAGCTTACTTTGTTCAAGAGATGATGGCAAGCTTGGTTGCTAACAAGGGCTTTGCACTTAGCTTGAAACATGCATTTTGTTGAGGACATGGACATACGAGCATAATCACATTTCTGTTTATAAAGTACTTTTGGCAGTTCAGCCACTCTTAGAGAGATACTGAGATACAGTGTGGAAAACATAAATCTTTAAGGCATGCTAAGTGGTGATTTTGTGGTGCTTTTCTGGCCAATGCCTTCTCTCAGATTTGTTATGAAAAAAGTCTGTAATGTATTCAAGATGATGTCTTTAAAAGTTGGTCTGGGTTTTGAAGTGTCCCTTTGACAGTACAGGAAACAGTCTGGATTTTTCTGTGATCTGTTATGTAGGGAAAAATTACAACGTCCTAACAGTCAAGAAGATAAATAATGTGATTTCATCTATAAACTCTCTGCTTGGCAGGGGAAGGTTCTGGCAATGTTAATGACCCCAACAGGGAAATGCTAGCAAAGACAGAGGTTTCTCTCACACTCACTAATAAATTTGACGTTCCTGGTGATGAGAATGCAGAAATGGATGCACGGACAATTCTGTTGAAGTAAGTAAGGGGTAACTACCTGGTACATTGCTCAAAAGAAGGAGCAACTGGAACTTTAACAGTTAATCTGCATGTGAAAATAAGAAAATAGAGACATAATTTAAAGTAATGTGGGGGGGCTGTTACTCTAAATGCAATGAGATTATAGCCATGTCTTTTTCCATGCTGTGCATGACGTTAAATTGATGAAGACTCATAGCCTTTTTGAGGAGCATGGGTCTTATTACCCTAATGGAAAGAGAACTATGGACTGTCAGAGATTTTATTATTGCCAGAATCTTTATTCTGGAAAACTTTTTACTGATAGTGACTCTTGGCTAGTTTTAAGCAAATCCCTTTTGCTGAGATGTATTGAGCAGTGACCTGACATTCAAATGCATGTTTACCTCCTCTGATGCATTCCTGCTCAGAGGCTAGATAGTTTAATTGAAAAATCTTTGGTCAGCATGCACTTGGCCTAGGCAGACAAGTCATCTCCCAAAAGAAAATTTTGTCTACAAAAATAAATGTAATGAGACTTCTTAAAAGATACATCAGTATTTTCCTACCTGCCAAGTGAAGGTGACATTGATTTCAAAAGTAAAGATCTACCAGCTGCACTGGTAGTCACTGAAGTTGTGGATGATGAGGAACGTGCCTATGTGATGCAGTTTGTGTGCTTCCAAAAGTAATTGCAGCCTGACTGCCAAGATGCTATTTGGTTTCATTGTGTGGCTTAAGAGCAGAAGTGCTTCAGGGTGGGCACCAACTGTGATTAAATCTCAGCTCAAATCATGACCCCCCAGGAAATGACCCTGTCTAACACGAGAGTGGAGTTGAGATCTACCTTGTCTCCCATGCACATAAGAAAGTAATCCTTCGAAGTTTTTGATACCTGTTATAGATCACTGAAGCATGCTTATGGATGGATAATATTATAGAGCTTTTCTGGTTGCACAAATGGGCTGTGGTTGTTACCTGCTTTATCTTCCACCTTGAATGCAGTTTCTGTGGCCCATGTAGAAGTACTAGGGTTACCTTGTAATACATGGGGTAGCATCCTTGCTGTTTGAGAAGCAAATTGTGCATTTTACAAAGAGGAACTTTTCAGGGAACCAACAATAATGTTTCCAATAATGCACTGTCCAAAAAGTAAAATGCTTCTTAGGATTCTGGTCTGGTCTACCTATTACTACTTGAGTGCCCGTCTAGTAATAATCTGAGTTTATTTAAAGCAGTAACATTGGTGTTGTTGCAGAACAGAAGAGTATTAAAGGTCTTTCTGTTTAAAATTTTTTCTCCTGATCTTGATTTCTTTGCAGCACAAAACGTTTAATTGTTGATGTAATCCGCTTCCAGCCAGGGGAGACGCTGACTGAAATTTTGGAAACTTCAGCTACCTCAGAGCAAGTATGATGCTCTTTATCTGTGCTAGTTTTAGACTAGGAAATCATCATCTGTCTAGATATATGTGGGTGTATGTGGGACTTTCCGTTTAGGTGTTGCAGTGAAGCTGTCTCCACTCATGATGGAGCAGGATGTAATGATAATCAGGAGGGTGTACAGTGGAAGTAAATTGTACGTGGGTATCTTATTCCTGCAGTAGTTGCTAAAAACTGTTCATGTGGAAGACCATTTTAGATGGTAGGTAGGCTTCTGCTGATTCCCATTTGTAGGATGTTTTCATCAGAACGTGTTCGTTCGAGTCAGTATAGTAATTGCCAAGCAAAACACTTTATCCTGTGTTATGCCAGAGGCCAGACAATCTGTTTCTGCTTCCTTTTATCTCCTTAAAAATGATCGGCTTCTGAACTTGCAACTTGTTTTTGTTTTCTTCTTCTAGGAAGCAGAGCATCATAGAGCTATGCAGAAACGGGCCATTCGTGATGCTAAAACTCCTGATAAGATGAAAAAATCTGTCTCTGTAAAGGAAGATGGCAACTTAAATCTCCAAGAAAAAAAAGAAAAAATCAAGACAGGCCTGAAGAAGTTGACGGAACTGGGGCCAGTGAATGCCGAAAATAAATACCAGGAACTAATCAATGACATTGCCAAGGTATACCATTTGATGGTTTCTGAGTGATCATCGTGGAGTTTTCCCAGTTTGCAGCTTTGAGAAACTCGCATGAGTTTTCATGGGGAGAGTAAGGTTTTTAGTAGCTAATTTATAGAGGAACATCACACCTTTTGTTGCAGCATTTCCACCTCTTGGCATGTGGGAAGTCCTTTTTTTTTATACAGTGTATCTGTTCCGTCAAATGACTGTGTTTCCATCTCAGGTACTATAAGAAAAAACTTACTAAGAAAACGTATTAAGAAAAAACTTAAAGAGCTTGGAAGGGAAGTCCTGATGTGTGTTTTTCTGCTCCATTTCACTAATTCATGTAATGCCTCTACAAGCTTGTTCACACAAATAAGTTTTGCTCATAACTCTAAGGCATCCTAACTGTTATTTTGATTTAAATGTGCCCATTAAAGAGTACCTAAATGGTAAGGGAGTGGCTGTGAAAAAACTTACAAAAGAGATCCAGTACCGTTGACAATACATTTTATATCACATTGTTTACTGAAAAACTATTCAGGAAATGTTATATAAGTAAGCCAGCTAAATAATGTCCTTTAGGGATCTGGTAAGAATTAATTGTATTGTAGATAATATGTGTCACAAATTAAAGTAGCGGTCAATGAACGTAGTATTTTCTTGTTGAGATATTAAGGCGAGCGATGCTTAAAGGCTGACTAACAAAGAAAGATAATGAAGTCTGTGTGCTGTTATGGTTGTAGTGCTTGATTTGTAAGATACTTTCCCTACCCAGTTCTGGAAAAAATGCTGCTTTTATAACGTGGCCTTTCAGTGCCCACTCCTGTCATTGCAATTAGAACAGAACTGAAGTTTGAGAGAGCCACAAAAGGTGCTGTGTAAAGTTGGTTAGTTCCACAAATAGTCCTCAAAGAGAAAAAGCTGTGACTTTTAAAGTGGGGCAAGTGCAAATGAGTGCTCAAGCCTTGCATGAAGCAAGACTAAGCAAAATCAAATGGTGTGGTTCAAGCACTCAGTGACTCTGGGACTGAGCACTTGGAGAGCTCACATGACTGTTAAGTCTCTGCCTTTCTCCTGTGTGTAGGATATCAGAAATCAGCGTAGATACCGTCAGAGAAGAAAGGCGGAGCTAGTGAAGCTGCAGCAGACATACAATGCCTTGAACTCCAAAGCTACTTTTTATGGAGAACAAGTAGACTATTACAAAAGTTACATAAAGACCTGCTTGGATAACTTGGCCAGCAAGGGAAAGTAAGTATCTTGGAACTGTAGAACCATAGCATGGTTTGGGTTTGAGGAGACCTTTAAAGACCATCTAGCTGCCACCATTCTGCCATGGGCAGGGACACCTTCCATTAGACCAAGTTGTTCCAAGCCTCATCCAGCCTGGACTGGAACAGTTCTGGGATGGGGCAACCACAGCTTCCAGGGAAACTTGTCCTGGAAGCATCACAACCTTCACAGGGAAGCTGTTGATGGCAATTATTTTGAGTGCGACCATCTGATTGCGTCCTTACCCATCAAGCAGTCCATCTATCAAATTCATGTCTCTTCAATTTAGACACAAGGATGTTGTGTGGAATGTTGTGGAATGCTTTTCACAAATACAGTAGGTAGATGATTGTCAGTCACTTTTCCCTCATCCAGAAATGGTGTATTAACCCTGTTGTAGCAGGTCACCAAATTGGCCAGGCACCTAAGTGATGGTATATATTGGCTGTCACCAGTTATCTCCATGTTTTCCATGTATTTTGGCATAGTTTCCAGGAGGATCTTGCCAGTCACAGAGGTGAGAGACAGACTGCGTCTTTCTTATTTTCTTTTTACAGTAGGTAGGAGCTTCACTGGACTGCCACATTTTCTCATATATGATGGATAGAGGCTTAGCCACTTCCTCCACCAGTTCCCTGATGACCCACAGACACATCTCATCAAGGTTCATGGACTTGCACACCTCAGGTTCCTTAGATGGCCCTGCAGCATATGGTTCCATGGCCCTAGAGGTTCTTCTTACAAGAAAGCATGTGTTGCTAAGAAGAGCCATAAAGCTCCATCTGCTCAAAACTCCTCAGCCGAACTCTTTCACATAGCAGTAGTTTTAGCGAAAGGGTTTCAGCAGCAGTAAGAAAATACAGGGAGTGGTCCTTGCCATGATTAGGGTCAAAAAGACAGACTTGAAAGACTTCTTGGTCCCTTTGGAAGAAGAGAGTGCAGTGGTATGAAGCTTGTTGTCTACATATGCACTTGCTGCTCAGTCAGTCTGTCCTGTCATCCTTCTTAGGAACAGAGAACGAAAATAACATAGTGGCCTACAAGGAAATCCTTGATCACAAATTGTCCCTGTTTTTATGCCAAATGAAGTCAGCCGTTACAGTGCTAAACAATTCAGATTTTCTGGGGGGGGGGAAAAATGTTGGTCTTTTCCAGTCAGATGTGAGAATTCATTTGCAGAATGAAAATACAAGAAAGTTTTTGAGTAGTCTCAGCTTTCTCCATGTCAGTTGTTACTAGACCCCATTATGCCTAATGAGAGATGGTATTCTTTTTTATGAAGTACCAAATAGTTATGTTTTGGGTGAGATTTTTTTGTTGTTGGGTTGGTTGTTTTTTTTGTTTATGTTTATTCATTATTAATATTATTTTCCTGCTTAAATGTTATTGGCAAATAGTAGAAAATTAAAGATCTGATCTGGGCTATAAGTGCTTTGTAGGTAAATTGATTAGTAGAAGTACATCATAATCTATCATTAGTCATAGTTCATTAGCTATATTGATCCTATCCTCTCTTTCAAATAGGATAGAAAATTCACTGCTCAAAATGTCTTTACTTGTTTGTGACCTTCTAATTTGTTTGGTTTGTCTTTTGTCCCCAGAGTCTCCAAGAAACCTCGAGAAATAAAAGGCAAAAACAGTAAAAAAATTTCTCTGAAATACACAGCAGCTCGACTTCATGAGAAGGGAGTGCTTTTAGAGATTGAGGACCTGCAAGGTAACCAGTGAGTATCTTTCTAAAACTCTTTACAGCTAAATAACCTTTTTGGAGGAAAAGGAAAATAGATAGGCTGAATTCTTGTCTTTTTCAGAGAACTAGTCTAGATGCTATAGTCTAGGTGGTAGTTCAGGACCAGCAATTTTGAGATCTATTTGAGGTTGTATCACATTGTCTTGCAATTTTGTTCGTGGAATTTTAGTGTTTTTAGTAGATTTAGCCACTAAAGCTGAAAAGGTTGCTAGGTTGGCAAGAAACCTGGCATAGTGATCACGCTTTAGTTCTCTTTTTCAGGTTGGAGCAAAGCAATTCTTTGATTGAGAAGTGTAATGTGATTTAAACATGACGTCCTCCTTCCCCCAACCCCTTCTCTGTCACTCCCAAAGTTATGGAAGGGTATCTCATTGAGTGAATTGTTATTATGGTTAATAGCTTTCATTGTTGAAAAATCAGCTTAATCAGCTAGCTTGAGTTTCTCCAGCCTGTAGTTTGCTAGCCTTGAGAAGCTGGTATGGCTTGTGTGGAATATAGAGGAGCTGGCTGTTGCTAGAATTTTTTCAACTCTGAATAATATTTTGTACTCAGTGCACTAAATGAGGCATGAATGTGCAGCACTAGACTGCTTAGATTGTACAAGCTAAATTAAGTTATCTTGTTTCCTGCTGTGCTTGTGTGAAGATGTGATTTACCAGACATAGAACCTGTTAGGTTTCCATTCATTGTTGTATTGAGACTGGGTGGCTTTTATGGGCTCATTTCAAATGTGGATAATAGAATAAAGAGTAGAATTCTTAGAAATGTATCTTCGCCCTTCATCTCATATATTTCCTCCCTGTGATTTTACATTTCTCAAATTTCATAGGTTTAAAAACGTGATTTTTGAAATCAGTCCAACAGAAGAAGTAGGAGATTTTGAGGTTAAAGCAAAATTCATGGGTGTACAGATGGAAACCTTTATGTTACACTATCAGGTGAGAACTGTCGTATTTAATAGTGTTGTGTAAGTTCCCCTTGCCAGACTCTTCATCAAAATAGCAATGACATGTTTTTTTGCCTAAACAGTCTGAAAAATGCTCTCAAAAATAACCCATTTGCAGGGAAAACAGATGCAACATGTACAAGAGATCCAAACTGCTTTTTGTTTCTCTGCTAATGAAAGCCTGATCTCAGTGTATGTTCTTAATTGTGTGTATACATATACGCACAAAACAAACACTTGCGTTTTCAACAATTTCCTGCTACAGGAGAGAGCTTGGGAGTCTGTGGCAGCAGTCACTGGGCTTGTGTATGATGGCTTCAGCCAGTCATTATGTATTGGTATCCTTTCTGCTACCCTATACTTATCCATTTCTTTCCAGTTTCTAGGTGTCCTTCTTAGGCGGCAGCCTTTACTTAGGCCACCACAACAGGCATGCTGACTGACCTTTTCCCAAACGGTTCCTTGATCTTTCTCTCGTGCCAGTAATGTTACACCTGCTGTCTCTGTCCCTTTCTTCCACTTCTTCACCCACCCTCTGTCCATTTTGTTCTTCATTAGGTAGGTTTGTTGTGGAAGCCTCGGGCCCCTCGAGACAGATGGTGTGCAGAGGCACCTTGCATTGCAGTTAGTCCACACCACCTAACTGGCTGCTGGGATGGACAGCTGCCTCACACCTTTTGTTTGCTTTGAGGACTCCTCTTGTTTGTTCCAGTCCTAAACAATCAGAGCTGGTCATGAACTTGTTGGTTCATGGAGGGGCTACCCAAGGTTACTCACTTCTCAGGCACATGGTTTACTATACCACTATGCCTTTGTAGTAGTGGTTTGCAGATAAAGCAGATGATGTCAGAGGACAGCAACAAGGGATACAACATCACACACGTCCATCCACATGCCCACACCTACCCACCTTGCTACCTGCAAGTGTGTGATTGGTGAAAGAATTTAATCGGTGAGGTAAAAATCAGTGCAGGTGCATTGCTGACAAAGCAATGTATAACTAGAAATACTGCCTATGTAAAAACCTTAGAGACTGAATCGGCACTGTAGGCATAGTGACTGAGATGCCATTTCTTTTTGTGCCCTAGATTGAAGTGCTGTAAGCTGCTTCCCTGAGATCTGTGGCAACTGAAGCTTTCAGAAAGGGACACTGAAATGTTGTAATGTTTCATGGGTACATGATAGAATTAGGCACCTAGGAAACCTAAATATTCTAAATGTTACAGCAAGTGACAAGTGACAAGGCTGGAGATGGCTAGATCTGAAATTTGGATTACTTAGAATGGTCGTCTATTTCTACTCTCTTAACATAATTTTTTTTAAACCCACTGCTTAAAATAATTAGGATGTTAAATGCCTTAGAATGACTATTTTTTACACAGTAAGAGTGGCTTTTAATGAGTCTCTCACTTTTCTGTCTTCTGGTGTGTACTTTTTCGGTGATACTCCTTAAGATCCTACTGTACTACAGTCTTTTATAGTATCTGTAAACTCTTGAGGTTTCCTCACTCATTAAGATATTCTCTTTGGCAGGATCTCTTGCAGCTGCAGTATGAAGGTGTTGCTGTCATGAAATTGTTCGACAGAGCAAAAGTGAACGTCAATCTTCTGATCTTTCTTCTGAATAAGAAATTTTATGGGAAGTAACCGACCTCTGCCAGCAAGTCTGTGAAAGGAGAGATGGATAGAAACCTGCACCTACAACTTTTAATAGCGTAGTGATCTATCAGTATATTCCTACCTTGTGCTAATTGTATTCAAATGTATCATGAGGGAGGACTAAGATCCTCTTGGGAATTAGCAGTCCTGACTGAGTCTGCAGTAAGTTGGTTTCTTGTTTATTTATATTCTTCAACTTTGAAGATCCCCTTTAGAGCGGTTATTTTAGAATGTATTTTTACATGGCTTTGGGAATTAAACTAATATTAGAGTATGCTTAGGCCATCTGAATGCTTAATTTTTTAAATCGTGTGCATTGTGAGGCTTAAATTCTTGTTGCCTGTGTAAAGAGATAGCTGGCACTGTGTAGAGATCTGTTAGCCTCTTCCTGAGAGCCAAAAAAGGGTTGCGGGTGATATTTGGACTCCAGTTATTCTCAAGCAGCAGTGACCAATATAAAACATGGGCAAGGTCTGGGTTACCCATTTTGTTTGCAAGCTTGCATTGGTAGAGGTGGCAGTGGCCAGTTGGCAAGGTTAGAACTGCTACGGTCAGGGTAATCAGTAAGCATCATAAACAGTTACTGAACTATTTGTGATTATATACTACAGCCACATATAGCAGCTTTAGTGTCTCATATTTCTTGATTTGCTTCTGTTTATCACACTGTAGTAATTTACAGGTGTCCCCTTAAATGGAATGTATTTACTAGGGCTTACAGATAAAAAGATTTTTGTGGAAGGGGGGGTAGCTGAAAAAATGTCTTGTGACATGTTAACTTTTAATGTTGGCTTGCAAAGCATTTGAAATGTAAAATTCACCTTTTTCTCCAGTTTAGAGCAATGTTCTATATATCTGTGTCTGATGCAATAAATGTTACTTTTCTTCCTTGGACGAGTCTGAAGGTAGAACCTATCTCAAATAGATTAGCTTTTTAAAAGTATTTTTTGTTGCTATACTCAAGTTCCTGTTTATTATTTCATGGGGGTTATGTCTGTGCTTCTTCATAGTGGTGGTGGTGCTGCTGGCTGTTCTGCTATATCCAATAAAAACGCAGAGACTCT